>NC_063050.1:11023536-11623536 GCF_018812025.1 Megalobrama amblycephala | reverse complement strand
GTGGTGGGGATGGATCTGGCACAGGACTCTGACATCTATCACTTGAAGGTGGACCAGGTGCTGAAAGAAGGTACAGTTCAATATTCTCTCTATGTTTCTCCACTGATCATGAAATGCATTTGAAATGTCTGATTCCAGTTAAATGATGTTTGTCCTCTCAAATACATGTTCAGCATGAGGCTACATTGCATTGTAGTGAAAGTGTTTCCTAAACTCTGTTCTGTCCTGTAGGCACTGATGAGGATGTTGAGGGGAGAGTCAGATCATTTTTGGCTCGTCCCAGTTGCAGGGAAGATTTGGATTTGTTAGAAGGCAAGTCGTACCTCATTATGGGCAAATCCTCTGACCTGCCAAAGCTAGGAGGAAGGTAAGTGTCCACTGTGTGTCTGTAAATAAATACAAAAAGCTCAGGCAAATGCTCTTAAAGTATGTTCAACGTTGTTATTTGCTCAGTGATGTGATGCTCCAATTTTGTCCAAATTTATTCAAAGTTATCTTCTGTTATTTAAAAGATGCATTAAGAAATATAGTTCATACAAAAATGGCTTGAAATTGAAGAAAAAAGCTGAAATTCTTTGTATGGAATTTTAATGGCATAACCATTGTACAGGAAATCTTTGTGATACTGAAAATGTTTATGCAAATTTACTCATTTTGAAAAAAAATGTTTTTCAGAAATGTATGAAACCAACATTTATACAATTTTTTTTTTACCACCTTGGACATCGTTATTTGTCATTGACTGTTATACTGGAAATTATTCATGTGTAGCCAAGTCTTTTATGTCTTCACTTTTCTGTGTTTTAGTCTGCAGTACATCTTTGGAGAGCAGACCTGGGTTGAATACTGGCCCACAAGAGAGGAAAGCCAAAATAAACAATACAGGGATCAATACATCGGCATCTCTGAACTCGAGAATAGCCTCCTCAAAGAAGGATGTGCTACATAATTATACATTTGTTTATTACAAAAAAATAAATAAATAAATAAACATCCCTTGCAAACTTTCAATAAATCTTCATAATAAATAATGTTTTGTCCAAAATACTTCTTGTAATTTTATAAAGAATGCAGTGACTGAATAAAAACTGGAAAAAAAAAACAAACAAAAAAAAAAACAAACAAAAAAAATGTTTGTTTTGGACTCCAATTATTCCTCGTGTGATATACAGTGCCTGGCAAAAACATCCATTATTCTTTTGTCACTCTGAATTACAAATCCAAAACTATCACTTGTTTTGTGTGATATTTTAAAATTGTGTCTCAGCATAATAATCATAAAAGACATTTGCTGCTCTGGATCATAACAATAATTCAAACAGGGAACAGGTGAGTGTACTATTGACACAGCTCTCCTTTTTAAGCACTACAGTCCAGCTAGTGATGTTAAAGGGTTAGTTCACCCAAAAATAAAATTTTTGTCATTAATTACTCACCCTCATGTCGTTCCACATGTTTTTGTGCACAAAAAAGTATTCTCGTCGCTCATAACATTACAGGGAAACCCATGGGTATTAAGACCTGTATGGCTTAACCCCTTAACTGTCACGGTCCCGCTGGCCGGACGCCTCCCAACCAGCACACCCATGTTTAGCACATGGTTTAGCCCAGATGAAATGAACACTACTCAGTGTGAACACTACAGGCTGTTAAATGTAACACTGAATCTGTGTTGGAGTTAATGAGATAATTAGGTGATAACGAGCAGAATCACTGAAGGACAGAGAAACAACAAGAACTACGACTTCAGCCACAGCCTTCGATGAAATCAACTGAAGATAAAAGACATTAAATCTCTGAAGATCTGATTAAATAACTCCACAAACAGCATTACCAGCTTCACTTATTACTAACCAGACTGACTTTATTTCTGACACACATCTACAAAAGTTATTGAGAATTACCAGATGTTTAGATGTTGATGATTTGTTGAAAATAATAGTTTTGTTTGATGTCACCATTATCGAGGTCAGTCTTTGCTTTAGTTAGGCAGTTTTACTCTTGACTTTATTAGTGTTAGTTTTTTTTGCAGCTGTTGTAGCTGTTTGTTATGGCAATAATGACAAGAAAAATTGTGATCAGCTGCTTTATGATAAGAATATAGTTGTCATGTAATTGCTTAATTCTCTTATCTAATGACTGAGCTTTATATGAATAAAATGTTAAGTTTGTGTTGGATGTCTTCTAGAAATACAACAATAAAAATATTTTAATCAGAAAAGCTGAATGAGTTTTAAAACACATTGTACACTAAACACTTTAAAACTCCAGCAAAATGTCCTCACACACAGACATCAAGAATCAGCGTATGAATCTCAACAACGGTGACATGCTTCATGCCACAATGCATTCTGGGAGCATCATGCAAAAAAAAAAAAAAAAAAAAAAAAGCATGTCACCATTGTTGAGATTCATAGGCTGATTCTTGATGTATGTTTGTGAGGAAATCACACTGTTGTTTTTATGTGAGTAGTGTACAATCTGTTTTAATTCTCATTCAGATTTTCTGACTCTGTTGGATCTTTAAGTAAATCAAATTTTACTGCTACATACTGCTCTTATTAAATTCAGTTATAAGATCAATGAATTAAGCCACTACACAATGATTATATTCTTATCAACCACTTCATCTGATTGTATTTTCTTTTGCTTTTCTTGCTATAACAAACTCAGTTACAGCAGCCAGAAACTCAAACATTACAAAGACAAGTCAAACTACCCAACTAAAGTAAACACTGATCACTATGATGGTAACATAAAAACCCTCAAACAAATTTCAATAAAACATCAACAACAAAAAAACTCTCTCTTAATTCTCAATAAGAGCTTCTGTATATGGAGTTGTTTAATCCTCTGCTGAGATCTGGAGAGATTTAATGTCTTCTTTTATCTAAGGCTGCGGCTGAAGTCAGTTGTAGTTCTAGTGTTTTCAATTTTTTCTGTTCTTGTTTCTCTTCTCTTTGTTCATTCTGCTTGTTAACAGCAGCTATCTTCAATAAGTAATTAATTACTTAATTATCTAATTAACTCCAACACTGATTCAGTGTTACATTTAACAGCCTGTAGTGTTCACTCTGAACAATGTTCATTTCATCTGGGCTAAACCATGTGGGTCCTACATGGGTGTGCTGGCTGGGAGGCGTCCCGTCAACGGGATCGTGACAGTTAAGAGGTTAAAATAACGTAAATTATGTCTCTTACTGAAATTTGTAGTAGAAAATTGAGACAACATAAATATAAACTAGGGGTGTCGCAGTATACCGGTATTGACGATAATCCTGATATTCAAAGCATGAAATATCGACATTGTGTTAATTTACGGTGTGACAAAATACCAGTAGGGCTACTGGCGATAACCACAATGTTACCACTCTTATGATATCATGACACGTAAATACTCCAGTGCCAATACCTGGTTGACCTCTCAGGTGGCAGTATTGTACCTTAAGGGGCCGTTCACACAAAACGCGTTTTTTCTATTCCAATGCGCTACTTTCCCATTGTTTTTCTATGTAAACGCACTTGACGGACGTGCATGACCGTTACGCTCGTGTCTCGCGTCTTTTGCAGCGCCTAAAGCCTCGTTTACACTGCACGCGTGTGCGGCGCGTTTACGGCTACCGGAGCTTATACGTGACCACTCTAGTCAATGCTCGTGTTTACACCAGCCGCGCCGCGGTGCGTTTTAGAAGCGTCCCAGGAGCGGCTCGACGCGCCGCTTCGCTAAAGATAGGCGCCTCGCCTATTTTTGACGGACGCAGCGTCCAAGACGCGCAGCTCAAATACAAAATAAAGTCAAAATAATCACCCTGAGTAAACTCCCGCTCATATTTCACATCAATAGGAGGCCAGAAACTGAAGACAAGATATTCGAAGTTGAAAAACTTGAAATTTCTTTGTTTTTGTTGTCCGTAACTGGAATTTTAAGTGTATTAACTTCATCTGTATGGCTACAGCAAAATAAAATATGGCATAGCAATAAACACAATTAAAAAAAATATAAAACCATTTAGCCATTAAAGGTGCTAAAGAGGATGTTTTGTTTTATACATTTTTGCAATATTACTTGAAACTGTCTTTACTAACTGATAAAAGACTATTTATTGGGTGGGCTGAAAGGAATAATATTAATATACATCATCTGTGCACGAGGTAGGGCCTTAAAAACATCAGCCAATCGTTCCTTGTTAGAAACGAGCGCGGCTGTGCGCTCCAGTAACTTTCCACACTCCACAGGCGCTGCATGCAATGTTTTTGTCAGGAGACAAGAGTAACAACTGCAGATTATGAGTTACCTGCGGTGAGTCCGACATAATGAATCCAAAAAACACGACACAGCGAATGCCGGTGGTAAACAAACACACGTGTTCCAATACTCGTGCACGAGTTTTGGGAGGCGTTCCTTTGAAATGAGCTGTGAAGGAGGGGGTTGTTCTTACGCATGTGTTCATTTCAAAAACTCAGTAACAGTCTTTGGATTCTCAGTCGACGAAAAAATCCTCTCTATCACCTTTAAAAACATGAAAAAAATCAACGAAAACAACGTTGGACAGACAAATCTCGTGTTCTCGCGAATCCAGCCGCTTCGCTTCTGAAACGCTTCTGGTGTGAGTTGACACTGCTCAGAGGACGGAACAAAACCTTACCGGAGCCGTAACGCGCCGCACACGCGTGCAGTGTAAACGTGCGTTCACACCGCCGCCGACGGCAGGGTCAAAGTAAGTGACAAGTCGCGTCAACCAATCGGAAGCCTCTCAAGCGAGGACCTCTACATTCCAAATGGTTGCCGCCGAACCGCGTCATAGCTCATTACCATAAAGTTAACCTGATTTCAATTCTCCTCGACGCTCTCACCATCCAAGACGCGCCGCGCCGCTCTCGCCGGAGCTCGCCGCCGGCTCTCATTGAAAATGAATGACTAGCGTCACTTTGACGTTCTCGCTGCCGGCGGTGTGAACACACAGTAAGGGGCCGTTCACACAGAACGCGTCTTTGCATCTAAAAACGTGAGACGCAGCGCTCAGGAGTGGTTTTAAAAAAAGCGCAGCATAGAACGCGAGAGTCTCGAGACACGCCTTTGAGACGTGATGCAATAACGACAATAACGGAAATAATAGAAATAGGCAAACTGCAGAATTTACAGATACAAGTTTTGACATGGAAAAAAAGAAAATAAGATAACTAGATAAAACTAGATTTAAGTTGGCTTGAAAAAGCTTAGCCAGAAAGTTTGAAGAAGTTTTAAAAGTTGGTAGTATTTTGAAGCTTTTCAGTTTGAAATAGTTTAAGTTTTAGAATTGTAGTTTTAAAAGCTAGATAGATAGCTAGATAGGTACACAAAAAGATGGATAGATAGATAGATTTTAATTTGCTATGTGGTTGCTAGGGTACTCAGGGTGGTTGCTAGGGTGTTGTTATGCGGTTGCTAAGGTACTCGGGGTTGTTGCTACGGTGTTGCTATGCGGTTGCTAGGGTACTCGTGGGTGGTTGCTAGGGTGTTGCTATGCGGTTGCTAAGATGTCCTGGTTGGTTGCTAGGGTGTTGCTATGTGGTTGCTAGAGTACCCGGGGTGGTTGCTAAGGTGTTGCTATGTGGTTGCTTGGGTAATCTGAGTGGTTGCTAGGGTGTTGCTATGCGGTTGCTAGGGTACTCGGGTGGTTGCTAAGGTGTTGCTATGCGGTTGCTAGGGTACTTTGGGTGGTTGCTGAGGTGTTGCTATGCGGTTGCTAGGGTACTCGGGGTGGTTGCTAAGGTGTTGTTATACGGTTGCTAAGGTATTTTGGGTGGTTGCTAGGGTATTGCTATGAGGTTGCTAGGATATTCTAGGAGGTTGCTATGCTGTTCTGGGTGGTTGCTATGCGGTTGCTAGGTACTCTGTGTGGTTGCTGTGCTGTTGCCATGGTGTTCAAGGTGGTTGCTTGGGTGATCTGGGTGGTTGCTATGATAGATAGATAGATAGATTAGAAAGATAGAAATAGATAGATAGATAGATAGATATAGATTAGAAAGATAGATAGATGATAGATAGATAGATAGATTTAGTTTGATAGATAGATAGATAGATAGATAGATTTAGTTTGATAGACAGATAGATAGATAGATTTAGTTTGATAGATAGATAGATTTAGTTTGATAGATAGATAGATAGATAGATAGATAGATAGATAGATTTAGTTTGATAGACAGACAGATTGATAGATAGATAGATAGATAGATAGATAGATAGATTTAGTTTGATAGATAGATAGATAGATAGATAGATTTAGTTTGATAGACAGACAGATTGATAGATAGATAGATAAATAGATTTAGTTTGATAGATAGATAGATAGATAGATAGATAGATAGATAGATAGATAGATAGATAGATAGATTTAGTTTGATAGATAGATAGATTTAGTTTGATAGATAGATAGATAGATAGATAGATTTAGTTTGATAGACAGACAGATTGATAGATAGATAGATAGATTTAGTTTGATAGATAGATAGATAGATAGATAGATAGATAGATTTAGTTTGATAGATAGATAGATAGATTTAGTTTGATAGATAGATAGATAGATAGATAGATTTAGTTTGATAGATAGATAGATAGATAGATAGATAGATGATAGATAGATAGATAGATTTAGTTTGATAGACAGACAGATAGATTTAGTTTGATAGATAGATAGATAGATAGATAGATAGATAGATTTAGTTTGATAGATAGATAGATAGATTTAGTTTGATAGATAGATAGATAACGGAATATTATGTATTATAATTATATATTATAACACATATCATGTGTGAGGCGCTGCAAAAGACGCGAGACGCGAGCGTAACGGTCATGTCAAGCGCGTGTTTACATAGAAAAACAATGGGAACGTAGCGCATTGGAATAGAAAAACGCGTTCTGTGTGAACGGCCCCTAAACGAGGCTTCACACTGAGCACCGCGTTTTTAAGACGCCGTGTCAAGTTAAAAGAATTTCAACTTTTACACGCAAAATCCGGAAGCGAGTTAGCATTTTAGGACTTCCGGTTCCAACGCCGTCAAGTGTATGGGTTTTTTGAATGGGTTTTTGCTAAATCGCCTGAAATAAGGTCTGTGGTTAACAAAGCTTCTAAATATTGTCACGTTTTGATCTATGACATAAAACACACCAGTTATAACCCGCTTGTGATTTTTTTTAAACTTTTACTGTGTCTTAAAATCGGCGGTTGCTAACAAATTGCTAAAAGGGACTACTTCCTTTGGCGGGGACTTTAGACGTCATCATTAAAAACGGGACATTTGGACAGCATTTCTCATGAAAAAGTGGACAAGTATTAATAACAGCGCAGATCATAATCAGCGAGCATGTTTTTAAATGAAGTTGTTTTCTAAATAAAGTTTGAGGAAGCTTGGTGGTGACGTTGATCCGCGACCATGGTGTGCTGTAGTCCGTTTATACCCTACTGTTAGCCTTTTATATCTGACGACTTTATTTAGGTTTCAAAATCTATAAATGTTGTGTTCACTTGTAAAGATTATCTTGATAGACAAAACGTGTAAGTGTCATAACCCTTTGTTAAACACAGAGCTTATTTTCTGCGATTTTCCAAAAGTCTATGGGAAAAATGCATAGGCTTTCGATCGAGCGAACCCACGCGCTGCTAACTTCCGGGTTGGCCTACAAAAACGCGTCATCCCTGGGGCACTCTATAAAGTAAGCTCAACAGTATGGGAGTTTTACAGCTTCAAAGAAAACACTCTGCAGGATTTCCCTAGCTAGGGTGGCAACACCACCAACCTATTTGTCATATATTTAAATAAAGGGTGATTCTTTTAATAAGTACTGCATTTTCTTTACTTGTCTTACTCAGCGTGATGTAGCTATGCATGCAGTTATATGCCCTCAAAATTTAAGATACACGGGCATTTATGCAGACGAGTTTTTGTCATTAACTTATATCATATGATGTGATGTACAGTATCACACGTGCTCTGTAAATATATTAATTAGGGATGTCCAGATCCGATCACGTGATCGGAAATCGGGCCCGATCATGTGGTTTCAGACTCGATTGGAATCGGACGTTACCTCCCGATCAGGACTCGGATATATATGTATATATATTCTCATTATTTTTAACACATCTATAGTGATGCGGTGGCACAGAGTTAGGCCTGTTTCACACTGCAAGCGTAAGCGGCGCGTGAGTAGCGCATATTTTTTTTCAGCGTGCATGTCAACCAACGGATGCATTCACACAGGCAGCAGGAGCAGCTCGTAAAGGCAGGAACACACCAAGCCGACGGTCGGCCGTCGGGTAGTTTTTCTTCGTCGGCCGACTAAGTTTCCTCGGTGTGTTCCGCACCGTCGGCTGAAGTTGGTCCTCGTCGGCTTTGTTTCAGCTGATTTGACATGTTGAATTGGCGTTGGACCTCGTCGGGCCGTCGGGCCATCTGATCATTCTGATTGGCTGTTCAGCTACTGCCGCCTGCTGTTTCGGAAAGGCATTTCATCTCACGCAGGCGCAGAACTGATGTGCTGCTTGGCCGTCGGCTGTTTAGCGTCGGTTTGGTGTGGCAGGGCAACTTTGGACACAGACGCTGCCGACGTGAGCCAACCCCGCAGTCTGCTTTCGTCGCCACTAGTTCGTCGGCATCGACTTGGTGTGTTCTGGCCTTAAAGCGTCAGGCAGGAGCGTCGCGTAAGCAGCAGTGCTGCGATCGTCTCGGCACAGAGTCTATCCCTGTGTCTCAATCAGCTCCCTAGCTCTTTAGGTCGTGAATCAGTATATAATGAAAGTGAATGTGGCTGATACCCTGATCAGTGCCCTGACTACTGAACTAGGGAGCTGATTGAGACACACGCTGCGCTGCTGACGCGTAATTAAAGTGAAAGCACACTTTTGATGGACAAAATAAATATAATTTCACACAAAAAGTGTTCAAAATGCACACAATACGCATGTCTAATGTGTTTTAACAAGAATTTGAGTATGACAGAAAAGAAAATTAAGAATCAAAAATAATAATAGATTTACCCATTTAAACTTGTTTTTTATTATTCAGTTTGGGTTAAAGTATGGTGTATTATAAAAAACTAAAGTAAACTAGCCAGAAAATATGATATATATAAACATTATTTTAGTTATTACACAGACTGCAGCATACCCAAATCAAACCAAATATATTTGTTTTTATATTAGCCTTTTTTTATATTTACTGTTGCACTAAAGTGAAGTGAAGTGAACAATTTATGTTATTTATTACTTGATTGTTCAAGCTACCTCACAGAAGTGCTCTGTTTGTAATTAAATAAAAAATAAGGAACGTCCTGGATCTGTTTTTTTTCGCTCTTCTTTATTCTTTTTTTGATGTATTATAGAAGTATCGGATCGGGACTCGGTATCGGCAGATACTCAAAATCAAATGACTCGGACTCGGACTCGAGGGCAAAAAAACGGGACATCCCTAATATTAATGCCACTTCTCATTCTGTGTCACCTCTGTATTGCAAAGATGGATTTTGTTGATAATGATTTCATTTGATTGGTAACAGCCATAATTTTTATTTCTTCAGGTCTTAAAAAGGTCTTAAAAAGCCTTAAATTTGACTTTAATTCGTCTCATTAGCACAGTTGAGTACACTTAGATGTTTTTAAGTATACTGCATGAAAATATAGCACTTTAAGTGCATTATGGAATTGTACTTTTTTTTCACCTGGGTTGGTCGGGACTCGGTTGTGAAACATTTTGCGACACAGTGCTTTAACTCTTTTTCACCAGCAAAGGTCATCGTTGAGCTTTTTGAAAAGCTTTTGAATAATGAACCTTTTTCCTATACAACTGTTTTAAAAGCTTCACTTTACATCTTAGAATTTCTTGTGTCTCTGAATCCTCAAACTTCCTGACTATTTTCAAGTTTACAAGAAAATATAACAGCTTTTATAGAATATTTTATAGCAAACTGCTCCTCTAACTTTTCAAATAATGTGTTCTATTTTAAACAGGCTGTGTTTCAAGATGGGGAGACTGTTGGTGAACCTAAGTTCAAAATCTCCTATACCATGACGGCAATGGTGGCAGATGTTCTCTCCTCTGTGACAGATTTGAAGCAGAGCATGGACATGAGACTGGACAGAACACACATCATGGCTCCACAACAAAGAACATCCCGACCACAGATCATATTTCAGACATAGCGATTTTCACGTTTCAAGTAGCTGCATCTATACACATCGCATACACACACTAGCATTCTTCTCTGTAAGGCTGTTTAACAATTAATCGTGATTAATTATATCCAAAACAAAAGTTTGTGTTTACATAATATACGTGTGTACTGCGTGTATTTATTTTGTATTTTTGTATTTATTATACAGAAGTAGACCAGGCATGGAGAGACTGGTGATTTTTAAGCTCTTGTATTGTTCAGGTTAACAAAGCATTTCATCAACAGAATGAATTATGTACAGGCATTAGATCAAAAAACGTATGTAAAAAAACAATCTTTGTCAGTTTTTTCACCTTTTGAAAGTTTGATCTACAATTCAAAGTTGAAGTTAAAAAGATGATTAAAATGGATTTGAAGAATGCTGGTTTGTAAAGATTCTCAATCATCCAGGTACAGTAATCTGGTAGTTGAGTCATGTCAAATGGACTTCTTCCTTGTCAGATTGTTAGGGTTAGAGAGAAGTCCTGTTGACGTGACTCAACTACCAAAGAAGTCTTTAATGATTAATCGCATCCAGATAATATGTGTGTACTGCATATATTTGTTTTGTTTTTATAAACACATACACATACATGTACATATTTAAGAAATATTACTTATTTAAGAAAAAAAAGTCAATAAACATTTATGTATATTTTAATTATATATAAATGTATACATTGTAATAAGTAAAACATTCTCAACTTTAAACTAGTGCTTTTCACCAGGGCTCAACATACTTGTTACACAGCTATGCAATGAATTGAGTGCAGACAGGAAGAGCTTTTTTTTTGTTTAGCTTAATTTGTTCCTTTTTACACCTGTTGTTTTGCTACATAAGACAAATGTTACAAATGTTAAATCTTGAGCAAAACATATTCATCAACAAACCTCATTCCAGTCCATCTTACATCTTTGGTACATTTCAACCATGAAAAGATCAATAGAGCAGCTGCCAATTTACCAAAGGTTGTATTTACACGACAAGCACAATGATTTACGGGAAATCTGAAATGCACTGCTGAGAAACCTTCAAACTCTTTATAAGTCTCCTGTCTGATGCACAAAACTTCACTCAGTTCCACAACAGCTCTGTTTCTACAGCTTTCTATGCAGAAAGGATGAGCACATGGAAACATGCTTTTTTTCACAGTAGTTTCACACTCTTAAAACAGATGTGTTAAAAACAACACAACCTGTGTTATATTTTAACACACCTGTGTGCCTAGTTAAGGACAACACATTTTGTGTTACTTTTAACTCAACCAGTGTGTTATTTTTTCTAAATAAAGGCATAAAATATTTAACACACTAATGTGTGTGTGAGAGAGAGAGAGAGAGAGAGAGAGAGAGAGAAACAACACTGTGTCCAACACAACATGTGTTAACTATCATCCAATCATCTGCTACGTCACTCCACAAGCCGTTCAGCAAGTTTGTGCCTCTTTCTTCATCGGTGGATGACTTAACACACGGGTGTGTTAAGATATAACACAGGTTGTTAAAACTGACTCAAAATGTGTTAAATTCTGTGTTAAATTCTTCAGTGTGTGAGTTTAGGGACGACACTTGTGTTAATTCTGACACATTCACTGAGTCAATGATTTTAACACAGTAAATGTGTCAGGAAGGTGATCTGCTGTTAACAAGCAGAATCAAAGGAGAAAATCACAATTTTACCATGTTACCATCATGGAGATGAGTGTTTGCTTTAGTTGGGCTCTTGACCCTTGACTTTTTAATATTAGATTTTGTTTGGGCTGTTGTAACTGTTATAGTTAGACAAACAAAGAGAAAAGATGATCAGGTGGTGTTGGTTATGTTTTCACATAATCATTATTTGATCTAAATCACTGAACTCATTTAGAGCCCAATCTTTGAGTTAAATTTACATTATTGATTACAGTAGAAGATCAGCTTTTTCAATATAATCTAAAGGATTTCTCAAAAGTTGTTTTGATCAAAAAAAAAAAAAAAAGCTCTTTCATTTTGAGACACAGACATCAAGAATCTACGGAGCCCCTAAAGGGACATGGTGGTAGAAAAAAAAATGGGAAGGAAGGAAATTTTACTTGGTGGTGGAAAAAAATTTGGGATGGGAGGATTTTTTTTTTTCAAATCTTTTGCGTTCCCTCGCAAAGATTGCGTTCCCTCGCAAAGATGTTTTGCGTTCCCTCGCAAAGATATTTTGTGTTCCCTCGCAAAGATGTTTTGCGTTCCCTCGCAAAGATGTTTCCGTTCCCTCGCAAAGTTATAATCGTTCCCTTGCTATGAGCTCGGACAAACACTTCCTCTTTAATGTCCCGCTGGCTGGCAGTGGTGTTTCAGATAGTAACATACGTTAATAATGCACACAAATAATGCGCGGCTCATAGAGTTTGAACTTGTTGGACTCAAAAATGAATGCAGTCAGTGCTTATGTCAAGCAGTTCGGTTGGTAATATATTCACAGATTCGAGCTTCCCGGATTAATAACTCGTGAGCTAAACGTTGTTAAAACACAAATGCAGCTACTTCCAATCATAGTAACCTAGACAACAAGCTACAACAACCCAATTTTCCTCAAATGTGTTTTATAATTATAACAGCCAAAACAAAGTCTAATGTTAAAAAGTCAAGGGTCAAGAGCCCAACTAAAGCAAACCCTGATCTCCATGATGGTAACTTAAAATTGTGAATTTCTCCTTTGATTCTGCTTGTTAACAGCAGATCACCTTCCGGACACAATGAATGTGTCAAAATGAACACAAGTCATCCACCAATGAAGAAAGAGGCACAAACTTGCTTAACGGCTTGCGGAGTGACGTAGCAGCAATGTGATTGGATGATAGTTTAACACATGTTGTGTTGGACACAGTGTTGTCTCTCTCTCTCTCTCTCTCTCTACACGATCAACTTAAATTGACACAAAAATGTGTTAAAATAGCCATAACACAAAAAATTTGTTATTAATTAACACATCCTTTTTGAGACTGTGAGTAAAGTGCATTTTCAGACTCATGAACACATAATGTCTCATAGTTGACACATTTGTCTAATAAATAGTTTTTTATTTGGGACTTTTGGAATATAATCTACCAAGTATCTTTTTTTTAAGGGAGACAATTATGTCTATAGTTAGAGGGTTCATGATTTGCAACCATATTATTCTCGGTACGTCGTTTCATTGGTTTGAGTTTGCAGGGGATGCATGTAAACATGTTTAAAAAATTAATAATGGTAGGTGACAAATGCACATGATATTGAGGCACACAGCATCATCATAATATTTTAATACATTTTCCTCACACACAAATACTAATAAACATTTTTTAAGTGCAATTGTTGGAGCTGCTTTTGTAATTTTGCAAATCCTGCAAAAAATCTTTCCAAGATCCTCCCCTTCCCAAATCTGTTGCCTAATCACCATGGGGTGCCAGAGAGAGAGAGAGAGAGTAGTTTGGACTCTGAGGGTCACGGAGGCGGGTATAAATCTGAGCTGCTGCAGGTTCACAGACGCTCACAGGAAGAGACACACAGACAGACAGGATGGACATGAAGCTGCTGTGGCTGACTGTTGTTCTTCTCTCCTCACCCCTCCTCACATTGTGTGACCCGCTGTGAGTATTAAACACACCGTTAGCTCATAGAGTTTCTTATAGATCTGTTTTTGATCTGATTTGATCTCCTCAGGTTTGTTCTGTCAGCTCCTAATTTGCTGAGAGTGGGTTCCTCAGAGAACGTGTTTGTGGAGGCTCAGGATTATTCTGGAGGAGCTTTTGATGTAAAGATCACAGTGAAGAACCACCCAAAGAAAGACAAGGAGATACTGTCCAAAACAGTGAGACTGACTGCAGACAACAATTACCAGATCCTTACAGATATAAAGGTGCCATTTTTGTGTGTGTGTGTGTGTGTGTGTGAGCAAAATCATCCTGTGTGATTTATCATCTAAACTTGTACAATTTAGTTTGTAAATTATTATTATTATTATTATTATTATTATTATTATTATTATTATTATTATTATTTTTCAAATTTGCAAAGGACTAATTCATTTTCTGTTCTTTAGATTCCTGATGATCAAAACTTCTTCTCTGATGATCCTCTGGAGAAGCAGTATGTGAATCTACAAGCTCAATTTCCATCTAACACTGTGGAGAAAGTGGTCATGGTCTCATTCCAGTCTGGATATATATTTGTACAGACAGACAAGCCCATCTACACACCTGCTAGCACAGGTAAGATTAAGAGAAAACATGGCAAATATAGAGCGCATTAAACCACAAAGTGAAATTTATTTGTTACATCAGCATGAACATCATAAATATTCTGTACTTTTGAACATATACTAGCAATTAAATTTAGGACAGATGGAGTGTGAATGGCATCTGGGTTGTTCCACGAAATGACTGCATTTGCCTTTTGGAAGGTTTTTTTTTTTTTCTGTAGTTGTCAGACAAGTGAAAATAAATTGCATTTTGCCTCAAGTCATCTCAAGTTAAATAAAAAAAGCATGTGTATATGTTGGAATATAAGCCATGCCATCATAAAGCCATTACAAGCCAATTGGATTTTTGTTGCTATCATACCTATAGTAAAATGCAAGTATTGCTTAGTAAAAAAGTTGTTTATGGTGTCATTTTTTAACACACTGAATGGCAAGTGACATAGATATGTATAAATAAAACAGTTAAATCTATCAAACAAAGTATTTCATATTTTGCTTTGACCTTTTTTGCAGTTCAGTACAGGATTTTCTCTCTGACACCCAACCTGAAACCCCTCAGTCAGTCTGGAATCACAGTGGAAATCATGGTACACATTTATATAAGTGCACACGCACACGCACACATACACATTCATTCATTCATTCATTCATCCATTCATTCACTGTAAAAAATTATCCTGTGAATTTACAGTAAAATTCTGGCAGAAAAATACCATGCACTCAATTAAAACTCGAGTCAACTAATTTCATTTGCAGAACCTTCACTAATACTTCAGTGAAATTAACTTGTTTCATTTAATAAATCTGAGTTTTAGGTTTTACAGTACATTGCTATTTTTTCATTTAACTCTGTTAAATGTTAAATTACTGTTTTTCTGCAGTTTGTTGCCATAAATTAATTTACAGTTTATTACTGTTTGATATGCTATAATATCGCCTCTGATAACTGCCTTCATTGTCTCCCAAAGGACCGAAACAGATACATCTCCTTTATCATTATTTTCTAAAAAAGATATTCACAAAATTTAACATTGTTTAACAACATATTATTAAATTTCCAGGCAAAGTTTCCTCTAATAAATTTAATCCTTAAATTAAGAGAAACCGGAGAATGGTCTGATAACAATCTATTGTGATATTCAGCTGAAACTACATATTGCAACAATCTGGAATTAATTAGGAAAAAGTCAATCCTTGAATAAGTTTCATGGACTGAAGAATAAAATGAAAAATCATGATCTGTGGGATGTAAAGTTCTCCAACTATCTATTAAATTTAACTTTTGCATAAAATTGTTTAGTACACCAGCCGATTTAATTGTAATGGTTTGACGGGGATGTGTGTCTAACCTAGCATTTAACACACAGTTATAATCACCAGGCATGATGACTTGTGAATGCATAAAGTCTGGTATGATCTTGAAGACATTCTCAAAAAAAAACGAGAGTTAGGTCAAAGTTAGGACCATACACATTCACTAAAGTGATGGGTAATGAATTTATCTCCCCACATATGACCCAGTACCTGCCATTCCTATCTTTAAAGTCCCCCGTAGTCAAATATTTTATCCCTTAAAACTCATCTTTGATCACCAAAATGACATATTAAAAAAAAGCGTGTAAACTTGTAAACCCTTGTCTCATTTAATATACACGGATCTATGAATATGCAAATTAGCCCCACCTCCACTCTCTCAGCCGTTTTCCTCTGTGGACACGCTAATGGATGCTTGACAATTTCGTTGCTTTTAGGTTTCAGATTTAAAAAAAACATTCAGATGAAATCCTGCAGGGGCCCTTGCCTTCCTCGTACATGAAACAAATGCACATGCTTGAATAAGCGTGGACTTCCATCGTATTTACTTGAACTTATCAGGAAGGCTAAAATTTATAATGGACTGAATAGCTCTCTCAGAACTTGGCGTGCGATTCCACACTGACTGAACATGCACACGAATCACGGTCACACGCACACGCTCAGAGCAATATTCTTTTAGCTATGTTTATAGTAGGCAATAAATGCCTGAGAGCAGCCTTCTCTTAGGGGTTGTGGCAAGCGGTGTGCCCTGTCAATCTGAAATGGATGGTCAAAGCTCTCCTCGCCCAGCATATTCACCAGGAGATGATTTACATTTATTCATTTGGCAGACGCTTTTATCCAAAGTGACTTACAAGTGAGGAACATAACAAGCGAGTCATCGTGACGAGGCAAATCGACACAAGAAGCTCACAATACAAGTTTTAGGCAGTGCTTAGAGTATCATAAGCTACAATAGAGAGGGATTAGAGGAATTGAAAGGATAGGTAAGAAAAGTTCTTTTTTTTTTTTTTTATGATGAGGATAAGTGCTCACAAAAGAGATGAGTTTTCAGCTGTCTTTTGAATATTGCCAGGGATTCTGCATTCCGGATGAAGACAGGAAGATCATTCCACCAGCAAGGGACAGTGAGAATGAGAATGTTATGGAAAGTGATTTCGTGCCTCTCTGTGGTGGTACCACGAGCCTTCGCTCCTTTAATGAGCGTAGGCTTCTGGTAGGAGTGTAGACTCGTAAGAGTGAGTGGAAGTAGGAGGGTGCTGAGGCTGTGGTAGATCTGTAAGCAAGCGTCAACACCTTGAATTTGATGCGAGCAGCAAGTGGGAGCCAGTGCAGAGAGATGAAGAGAGGCGTGACGTGGGCTCTTTTGGGGTCGTTAACCCTTTAACTGCCCGTTTGACCAAATGGTTGAGCACATTTTGATTCACTATATTTAATCAGAGGTGGGTAATCCAGGGGTCAGAGAGTAAAAGTCCTGCCATATTTTTATTCCACCCACTGAAGCATTAATGAGATAAATAAGTGATTAATTGAGTGATGATTGAGCATTATTGAAGACACCTGATGATAACAAGCAGAATCACTGAAGGAGAAAATCACAATTTTAAGTCACCATCATCGAGGTCAGGGTTTGTTTTAGTTGAGCTCTTGACCCTTGACTTTTTAATATTAGATTTTGCTTGGGCAGTTTTAACTGCATTAAAACCAACCAGACAAGCAAAGTTAAAAGACGGTGTTGGTATGTTTTCACATAATCATTATTTGATCTGAATCATTGAACTCATTTAAAGCCCAATCTCTGAGTTAGATTTACATTATGAATTACAGCAGCACTGTTTTTCTACAGCAGAAGATCAACTTTAACAATACAATTTTTTTTTTTTTTTTTTAAAGTTGCTCTTTTCACACAAAGAAAACATATGTCAGGCACACACAGACATCAAGAATCAGCCTGTGAATCTCAACAACGGTGACAAGCAACAGATTCTGATAAACAGATCAACTCTGAACATTAGAAAACAAGCTACTGAAAAGTCACAGAAAAACAGCAAAATTTTAATAGTGAGAATAAAGAAAATTACTAAGACAATTCAGCTCATAATTTATTCATGCAGCAATGCATGATGGGAGGCATGGGTGAATTTTGATTGGTGGCACCCAGAATGCATTGCAACATGTTTTATTATTCTCACCACTGTTGAGATTCACAGACTGATTCTTTATGTCTGTGTGTTTAAATTAGCTCTTTTTTTTTTTTTAAACAGAACTTTAAAAAAAATAAAAATAAATGCATTGATAAAAATTATCCTCCGCTGTAGAATCACAGTTCTGCTGCAATCAATAATGTAACTATATTGTGTAATCTAACTGTATAATCTAATAATGTAAATCTAACTCAGAGATTGGGCTCTAAATGAGTTCAGTGATTCAGATCAAATAAGGATTATGTGAAAATACAACATACAACATCTTTTAACTTTGCTTGTCTGGTTGGTTTTAATGCAGTTAAAACTGCCCAAACAAAATCTAATATTAAAAAGTCAAGGGTCAAGAGCTCAACTAAAACAAACCCTGACCTCGATGATGGTAACTTAAAAATTGTGATTTTCTCCTTTGGTGATTCTGCTTGTTATCATCAGGTGTCTTCAATAATGGTCAACCATCACTCAATTAATCACTTATTTATCTCATTAATGCTTCAGTGGGTGGAATAAAAATATGGCAGGACTTTTACTCTCTGACCCCTGGATTACCCACCTCTGATTAAATATAGTGACTCAAAATGTGCTCAACCATTTGGTTGAGCGGGCAGTTAAAGGGTTAAAGACGAGACGTGCTGCTGCGTTCTGAATCATTTGTAGAGGCTTGATTGTGCATGATGGCATGTTCTGTTAGAAAGGGCCTGATTTTCCTGATGTTGTATAGTGCAAATCTGCATGACCAAGCTGTCTTTGCAATGTGGTCTTTGAAGGTTAGTTGGTCATCAAGGATTACTCCAAGATTTCTGGCCGAATTTGATGGGGTAATTGAGGATGTAGCTGGATACTGAAATCATGCTTTAGAGTCAGTTTGGCAGGGAAGACGAGAAGCTCAGTCTTAGCCAGGTTGAGCTGCAGATGATGTTCTTTCATCCATGCCGAGATGTCCGCCAAATAGCTTGAGATTCGTGCAGCTACTGTAAGATCATCTGGTTGGAACGAAATGAAGAGTTGTGTGTCATCAGCATAGCAATGGTAGGATAAACCGTGTGCCTGTATGATGGGATCAAGTGATGTAGTGTAAATGGAGAAGCAGATCGAGCAGAATGAGAATTGATGATTTGGAATCAGCCTTTGCAATCCGCAAGGATTCAGTGACCGACAGTAGTGCAGTCTCGGTTAAGTGGCCACTCTTGAAACCAGATTTATTGACGTCCAATTGGTTGCTCTGTGAGAGGAAAGATGACACCTGGTTGAAAACAACTCGTTCAAGTGTTTTTGCTATGAATGGTAGGAGAGAAACAGGTCTGTAGCTGTCTTCAAGTGATGTGTTTATTGTGGGTTTTTTTAAGCAGCGGGGTTACCCGAGCCTGCTTGAATGTGTTAGGGAAAGTGCCAGTGTGGAGAGATGTGTTGATAATGTGTGTAAGTACTGGTAAAAGTGTTCTTTAAGATACATTTGTTATGGCAAAAACGCCAAGAAAATGATGTGATCAGTTGTTGTTAGTTATGTTTTGATTATGACATAATAATGTAATGTTTGATTCACTGAATTCATCCAGTGTCTAATCTCATATCAAACATGTGTTATATATACACCTTAACTTTACATTATCAACAACTACAGCAAAAGATCAAGCAGTGGTGAGCAATCAATTATGAAAAATCTTTAAACTCATCATTTACAAAAAAGGTTTGATCTACAGCAGCAACTAGACACACACATACATCCAGAATCAGCATATGAATCTGATTGAATCTGATATGAAACGGTGACAATCAACAAAAAAGAAACGGATTAACTCTGAGCATTACTAAACACACTACTAAAAGTCAACACAAAAACAACAGCAAAAATTAAAGCAAATAGTATGAATTAGAAAAAATAACCAGACAATTCAGATGCATAATTTATTCGTGCTGCAATGCATGCTGGGAGTCATGGATGAGTCTTGTAATATGCTGGTACCCAGCATGCATTGCGGCATGAAGCTTTTGATCGTCACCATTATTGAGATTCATTTCGATTATTGAAGTGTCTGTGTGAGTCTGAATGACATAGTACTTCAAAATGTTTTGAGCACAAACTGTTTTCAAAATCCTTTATATTTTCTGGTTGTCACTTCACTGATAGATCTTCTTCTATAAAATCACTGGGTTACCATAATTAAAAATATAATACATCACCCATATAATCATAGATTAGACTCTGAATAAGACTTGTGAACTAGGACATTAAATGATGATTGTGGCCATTAATAAACAGACAACATCGTCTAATCACATTTTCTTCTTTCTTTCTTTCTTTCTTTCTTTTATTTATTTATTTATATATATATTTTTTTTTGCCATAACAAATGTATTTTTAAGACACAGTTACAGCAGCAAAAGAAAAAAAAAACAGTGTTCTAAAGTCAAGGGTCAAGAACCCAGCTAAAGCAAAACACTGATTTCCAACATGGTAACATCAAACGAAACAATAAATTATCAACATCTAAACCTCTGTAACTTTTTAATAAGAACTTCTGTAGACAAATAACAGAAATAAAGTCAATGTGGTTAGTAATAAGTGAAGCTGGTAATGCTGTTTGTAAAGATCTTGAGAGATTTCGTATTTTCTTTTAACTTAATTTGATTTAATCTTTTTTTTCTATTCTTGTTGTTTCTCTTTCCTTCATTGATTCTGCTTGTTAACAGCAGGTGTTCATCAGTGTCTGAATTCACACACCTGTTTCATTCACTCTGTCAAATGGACTATATTAGTGAACTAATGTAGGGAATAGTGAATGAGGGTATAGTGTGTGATTTGGAACACAGCCTCGGAGTGTTGCCTTTGAGCGCTGTTAATTCACAGTGTATTGCAGTAGGCTACTTTCTCGAAAAATGTCAAATATTACCCAGA
The DNA here is from genome assembly GCF_018812025.1 of Megalobrama amblycephala. Classification (NCBI taxonomy): domain Eukaryota; kingdom Metazoa; phylum Chordata; class Actinopteri; order Cypriniformes; family Xenocyprididae; genus Megalobrama; species Megalobrama amblycephala. The sequence continues at coordinate 11,602,717 of NC_063050.1, read as the reverse complement.
ATGCATTGTTTTCTAAGGTGTATTACTGTTTTAATGGAAATCAACATGTTACTGTTGGAATTTGCCTGTTTTTAACAGGATTTTGTTTTTACAAGTGTTTCATTCATTCATTCATTCATTCATTCATTCGTGACCGCTGTATTGTGCATCATTGCACTGATCTCAGTAGACACATTGGTAATGCTGATATCTGTGTTTCTTAAGAATCCACAAGACATCACGGTTTCATCAGAAAAGATTTATCCAACGAAAGGGATAAAGTCCGGACAATACGCCATTCCTGAGGTTTCCAGGTGTGTAAAACACTGATAGATGTATTGAACCTGAGTGTACAGATCATAATTTTTATCTGTCTATGGTAGGGTTCCTCAATAGGTGACCCACAAGAGACAAATGTTTGGTCCGAGGGCCTGTGCTGAAGCCAAATGTTTCTGTTAATGTAAAGTTACTGTAATCATGTTGCTTGTGTGAAATCACTGAAATTCTTAAGCAGTGTCATTGACAACTTGCACCATGTCTACACCAGATGCGAACAGCACTACATGATGGGTCAAATGCAAATATAACAAACTAAAATTAGTGACACTCTTTACATTGGATGTGGCACAGCGTGATGTGATGAGTTGCCAAGAGTAAACAAATACCCTGTTCTATTTCTGATGTATTCAACATGTTTGTGCTACTTCGTTAGTTTGTTTTGATGCCTCCAGTGTAGAAAGCCGACAACGGCTGGGCCTGGTGATAAATTTCAATTCGAGATTTGATTTGATTGATTTGGATGAATATCAAGTACAGTACATGGCAAATTTTCTCACTGAAAAAAAAAAAAAAATCTCTTAGCTAATGCTGTAAACTATACAGGGAGTCAGTTGGTGCTGCATTACTAATATTGAAGGTTTAAATTAACTGATAAATTAACAACTTACAAAGAAGTGTTTTATAATAATAAAGTTATAATAATTACATAATTTTGTTTCTACTCTAATTCTGTCACGTATGTTCTGTTTACCTCATTTCTGTCTTCTCTGCATTAGTCCTCATTAGTCACTATGGTTTCTATTTAAGTCTTGTCAGCTGCTCCCGTTTAGTAGTCATTATCTGTGTATTTAAGTTCCTGTCTGTTCTGTGTTCTTTGTCAGTCATTGTTGGTATAACCCGAAATGTTCTCCTGTTGGATTAAAGACTGTGTTTTCTACTATTCCCTTAGTCGTGAGTTTTCTAAGCCACCAGTTCCGTAACAGAATGACTGAGCCTCAAATCGAGTATAAAGAATTAAAGATGGACTCACCAGCCTTGCGACTTCTCCTCCTCCCAGAGAGCAGGCCTTATTTGGACTACTTGTCCTGGATATGATCTGGTATGGGGACCTCTCTCTCACAGCCAGCAAGCCTGAGGCGCCAACTGAGGTTGTTTCAGGACCGGAGAACATCAAAGCCCCGGAGTCGATGCAAGCAGGTCAGTCCACCACAGAGCCAGGAGCAGATCTAGACCTGATCGATCTGTGGTCCACGGATCCAATTCCCACCCAAGTCCCCACTCTCGAATCCTCATTGTCTTTGCCAGTCCCATCCGGTTATCTGGATGCTCCGGTCCCATCCGGACATCACCTTCTGCCTGTAACCCTGCCTGTCTTCCTGGTCCCATCTTCATCGCTGGTCATGACCAGCCCCCTGGATCCGTTGGTACTACCGGTGTCGTCAAGCTCCTTGGCTCTGTCCCAGCCGCTCACTCCGTGCAGCTCATCCTCCTCGCCTCGGGCTTCCCTACCACCAGCTCGGCCAGAGGCCGAGTCCCTGGATGCACTTCGGGCCTCCAGGCCCACATCTCCACCTCGATCTGTCAGTCCGTCACCATAGCCTCGGCTTACCACTCCCTCATCGCCTCCATGGCCCGTCTGTCCGGATGCTCCGCCTGTCCGCCTGCAGTCAGGACTCAACCCTGGCTCCTCCCACCGTCAACTCCACCGTGGTGCCCATGGTCAACTCCTCCAGGTTGCTGTCTGTCACCAGCTCCACACCCTCCATCGAAGCCTCTGCCCTCTCTCCTCTTCATAGACTTTGTTACGGCGCTATAAATAGGAAGCAGATGCAATCACACTCTGTTTTTCGCTGAGGAGACAACTAGTGTCCGCACTACAGCGAGGGCACAGGAACTGTGGTGACGGGACGTACGTCTCCATTCCCTCCTTCAGGGAATGAGGGTTACGTACGTAACCGAGACGTTCCCTTTCAGTCGGTCACGTTCGACGTACATCAGTAGTGACCAACGAATTGGGATCCCAAATAAAATGCCACAGTTACAGACCCCTTCCAGCACCCTGTGCAAGCTCTAGCCACTGGTGTGGAGAAGGGGGCGAGCTTACACCGAGAGAGTCTACTGCTGTTCCGCAAGACCCACTACAGGAGACTTAGACAACACTGGGGAAGCGAACCCATAGGGGATGCTGCGGAGACCACTACCTACCATGCAGGGGAGGAATTTACATGGAGAATACACATATGGACTGGCCGTGGGCAATACGCATATGGAGTCCCTGGGATGGCTCCACCTGAGCAGAGGGGGAGAATCATCGGACAGGTGACAGCAGAGCTGGCTCTGCTAAGGGAAAGACACAGGCTCACTGCAGGGAGTTAACTGTGGACAATACACATATGGGACCACTCACATGGAGGACGTTTGGCCTAGCATCAGACACTCCGCAATGTCCGAGCTGAAAGGGGACGCGGAAGAACTCGACAGGGTTCGCCAAGCGGGGAACTCGACTGGAGTAAATGATGCACGTATCCGGCCCAGGGGGTGGGAATGGCATTGCAAGTCGACACTTAGAATGGGCTCTTCGCGTCTACCGGCTAGTGGAAGCGAGTACACGGGAAGAGACCGGCTCTACATGAAGGCTATAGAATCTAGCAAACTTGTTAGGTGTCGCCCAGCCCGCAGCTCTATAGATATCGGTCAGCGAGGCGCCGTGCACCAGCGCCCAGGAAGAGGCCACTCCTCTGGTGGAGTGGGCTCTCAACACGAGCGGGCAAGGCACGCCCTGGGATTCATATGCCAGGGCGATGGCGTCCACTATCCAGTGGGCCATCCTTTGCTTGGAGACAGACTTTCCCTTCTGCTGGCCTCCGTAACAGACAAGAGCTGATCTGAGGTCCTGAACTTCACGTTCTGTCCACGTACAGGCGTAGAGCGCGGACGGGACAGAGCAAAGCTAGGGCTGGGTCTGCCTCCTCTGAAGGCAGCGCCATTCGCCCGGAAGTGAAGTGCCGTGAGAGCTCGTCGGCTGCACGGTTGAGCATGCCTGGGACATGAATGGCACAAAGCTACCTCAGATGCTTCTGACTCCAAGAGATGGTGGGAGAGTTGCGACATGCGGCGGGAGCGTAGACCACCCTGATGGTTGATGTACGCAACGGCTGCAGTGCTGTCTGAGTGGACCAGTACGTGCTTGTCTGTCAACAGCTCCTTGAAGTGGCTCAGTGCAAGACATACTGCTAGCAACTCGAGGCAATTGATATTCCACTGCAGTTGAGGCCCCAAAGGGTAGGACCTTGTACTGATATGCCCGACCCTTTGAACGCAAACCGTAGAAAGGGTCTGTGTCGAGGCATAATCGAGACATGAAAGTACGCGTCCTTCAGGTCGATCACTGCAAACCAATCCTGGGGATGGATGCATTCGAAAATGCGCCTCTGCGTAAGTATCTTGAACGGCAGCCTGTGAAGGGACCGATTCAGGACACGCAGATCCAGGATTGCCCATAGCTCACCGCCCTTCTTGGGTACAATGAAGTAGGGGCTGGAGATCCCTGACTCCATATCGGCTGGAGGGACTGACTCGATTGCATCCTTTGCCAGGAGGACAGCAATCCCCGCCCGGAGAACAGGTGCATTGTCCAGGAACACACAAGTGTAATGGACACCCCTAAACACCGGGGGATGCCAGGTGAACTGAATCGCATAGCCGAGTCTGATGGTACGAATGAGCCAGCGGGATGGGCTGGGAAGTGCTAGCCAGGCTTCCAGACACCGAGCCAGCGGGACCAAATGCACCACAGACGTACCGGGCATGGGGCAGCGAGGTAGAGTGCTGGGACCCGACACGGACGGCATAGCGGCCCCAAGTGGGGTCAGACTCTGCAAGGTGGCAACCTGCTGGCGAAGTGAGAGGGGGCTGAGAGTGACGAGGCGGGGCCTCACGCACTGCCAGCCGCGCCCTCTTGGGACCTGGAGGATTAGAAAATAGTTCTACTTCGTGGGTACTGCTGGACTCTGGAGAACCAGCGGCGGAAGCAAAATTCTCCACCCGACCCTCCTCTGGGGAGGGAGCAATGCGGGCATCGTCTCCCGAAAGAACTGTTAACCTTAGCTCCAGGTCGCCTGTTTCTCCTGGACCGCTTTTCGCTAGCCAACTGGCAGTGCGCGGTGCGCGGTGCGCATTATGCAAATATCGCACACCAATTCCATTGGCTTGTTTTAGTTCACTCGAAGCTGATAGGGCTCTCTGGCGATATCCCAATTCATTGGTCACTACTGACGTACGTCGAACGTGATCGACTGAAAGGGAACGACAGATTTATTTAAACATACATTAAATACTGAACAGTAAAAACTTTGTGATATGATTTTGTAATATAGTGCATATTTAGCAAAATGCACCACTCTAAAGTTAATTTTTCGAGCTGACTAATGAGTTTATGGCCACTGAATGGCTTTTCTGAGGTAAAAGTAAACATTTTGTACTTTTTTATTGATGTCTTTTCACGGTTAAAAGATTAATTGAGTGATTACATAAGTCATGATGTGGATTTCGGTAAGTTGTACTGTGTCTTTTAACATACCTACGGATGTTAATTCATGTTTATTTCGCACTGTAACTAGTAGTAAAGCAGAAGAGATGATCCTTTCATGTGCGTTACGCGCTGCCTTTTCACTTGATCTGAGGAGGCAACTGTAATCTCCATATTAAACCACATTAAAGAGCACCAAAAATTTATTTATTGTTTGAATTTCATAATAAAAAGGACAGAATTTGACAACTGAGACTTTGTTTCATGTCAAAAATAATAAAGCACAAAGCTTAATCTGATTTATTGGATGAGAGGTGCACTATAAAGTTCTGCTCATTCATCAGCTGAAAACAGCATAGACTAAAAGATTTATTTTAAAACGCATAGTTCCCATGCTTGATTCTGATTGGTTGACAGCCAATCAGAATCCACCCTGCTTTCTCTCATTTAGAGATCTCATTTAAAGTGGCAGATGACATTATTGTAGTGCGCACTTTCAATAAACAGAATGTTATTGTATGTTGGTGTGGACGCTAATAATAATAATAATAATAACGACCTATGATGTCACTACCAGTATGACCGAATAAAGGGGCGCTTGAGGAACACATCTTTCTTAGTCTTTAGGAGTGTGTAAGACAGAAATTCCAAGGGTGGAGCACGTTTGACTCATCCAGCAAGCTGGATATGATTATAGGATGCATTCCAATTACTACTGAAAGTGACTGGTAAGAAGCTTTGTGCTTCTTTTATTCTTTCTTGAGGGATAGTAGTCAATGTTTGTACCAGTGCGTTTGGCTTTCAAGGGAGTTAAAGGCACTCATAGCAACGCATTCATGGCAGCAGACCCTGTTTTCACTTAATTTCTCGATAGAGCGATCTAGAAGAATCTAGTGTTTTTATGAGCACGTATGGCTCTCAAGGGAGTTGAAAAATGATCGTAGTGATGCATTCATAGCAGTAGACTTGTTACAGAGATAAGAATCTAGAGTTTGAACAGAGCGCACAGCTCTCGAGGGAGTTATGCTGTTTGGTGTGGTCGCTATGCTTGACTCTAGTTCAGGTCCCGTGGTCACTAATGGTAAGTCCTTTCTTTTTTGGACTCTTCCTGCTCTGAATAAGGTGGAATGTCTAATTCTGTGGAATTAGATGCAGAGTGAGATGAGGCAGATGTTATTAATAAATCTGCCAACTCTGCTGTCCATACACAGATGACAGTTAAATTATCTCCTAAAGAGTTTAGAGTCCCTTTCTAGTTGAGCTCTCTTTAAGTCTAGCGTGATTTATTCTCCCCTTGCTCAAGAGGATCATTATACTGAGTACTTAGCTCCCTAGAATTTGTTGTACTTTTGTATCTAGTAAGGCTCTTTGCAAGCCTCCTTGATAAGTCTAGAGAGTTGGTTAGTATTCCTCTTGCTTAGGGGGTCATTATGCAGAGTACTGCGCAGTCTACATTATCCTACCTTAGGCTTTCGGTGAGCCTCCTTGACATAGAACGGTAGGTTGAGTTTGGCACTCCCCTCGTTTTAGAGGGTCGTGCAGAATGCCTTGCTCCCTAGAGCCCTTACAGCAATATTATCAAGTAATTGGATTTAAGCCTCCTGGATAAGCTGCCTTTGTGCTCATGCCTGTGCAATACTCCCCTCGTTTGAAAGGGGCCGGTGCGCTGAATGCTTCACTCTTCAGGGCTAGTTAATCATAGGCCTTCTTGAGCGTCCTTTATTAACCACACTTAGAATCAAGTTGAAGGATTTTCTGTGGGCCTCCTTGATAAACTTACTACAGTGAGTTGGTTAGTCATTATGCAGAGTACTCCACTCCCCCAAAGCTATGTTTAGTGCTCTGCAGGTTACTCCTCACATTAGAGGGTTGATATGCTGAGTCCCTGCTTTCTAGGATTTCCGACTGTGGAATTCTGTATGAAGTGCTAATTGCCTGTTGTAGTACCTTCTCATAGGAGGCATCTGTGAAAGTGCTGAATTAGGCAGACATATTGTTGGCTTCCTCTGCTAGGATAGTGGAAGTCAGCCTCCCTGGTGATTCTATGGGTTAATGCTCTTATGTCCCCCTGAGGTGACAGGCCATGGTCTCTTTTGTGCCTGGCCGCATTCCCTTAAAGGAATCTTTTCATTAGGTAAATGATTCCCAGCCTTTGCACTCAGCCCTTGGGCCAAGCTCTACCGCTTGGGGACTTTCCTTGTTTAGGGTGTGTAGCTTGGCCAATGACCAGCTTGCTGGTGCATACCTTTGGGAAATATGACTCTGACAGTGAGGTTAGGAGAGTCAGCTTTTTGAGTGCTTAGTCACAGCCAATAAGGCATGCATTCCAATTAGCATGGCGGAACTGAGTATTTGTTCTTCATAGCATCTTATTTAGATGCAGTGTGAGCTCTTATTTTTGAGCTCTGTTTATGTCTCTGTTTACAAATGAAGACAATTAATAGTTCATTTCCATTGCCATTAAAGTGAAATAATGGAACATAAACATACAAGCTTGATACAAATACTCATTTTAGAACAAAATTTCAGATGGCACTTAGAGGCTTTTGCATCTGAAGTCTTCAAATGTAACCTAGGTTCTCTGGGAAGGGGAATGAGACACTGCATCTTGTTGCCATGTTTCTGGGATGCCTGCCACATCTCCTTTATAAAAATCCAAATAGTTTTTGTTCTTGGTTTGAATGGGCCTTTAGTCTGACAGCGAAAGCATTGCAAGTGTGAAGAAAATAAAACTAAAGTAAAGCTAAAAATAGACAATTCAAAAGTGAATGGACTGTACAATTTTGTTTTATATTGCCTGGCCACCACAACATAAAGCCAATGTGTTGTTTATGCAGGAAGACCGTGACTGTAAACTGATAACATCAAATAGCATTTCATAACATTGAGGTTCGTGGCCCTTGGCTATGTAATGTTGAAAGAATTTGGCCCTTGGTAAAATCTAATTGAGGAACCCTGGTCTATGGTGTGTACTTCAGGACATTACCTACTAATTCATCAAACCCTGTTCATGATCTATTATCATCTGTTTTGATGTCATGAATTCAGACGTGTATGTTCCTGGATGTGTTTTGTATTTTTCAGTCTTGGGATCTGGAAGGTGGTCACACGGTTCGCAAACACTCCTCAGAAGCAGTTTACTGCTGACTTTGAGGTCAAAGAATATGGTAAGTGTAACATAGTCCACTGGAGGAGAGCATAGTGAGAACCCAAGTGCAGTTTATTATAATCCAAAACATGAATAGAATACAAAAATAGTTACTTGATGTAAACTAACACTCACCAAACAGCAAGTTACACAAACAAAGCTAAAAAAGAAAACAATGAAACATGATGGCTATCTATATAGGACTAATGACAAACAAGGAACACCTGTGAACATTCAAGACAATCACAAAACAGAACTGATAAACCACTTGACTAAATCAGCCAATGACAACATTTTGACAACATAGGCTTGTTCGACTAGAAATTGTGTCTCACTTGAGTTAGCACCAACGCCATGTGACTGTGTGGCATCAAAGTACCGCAAGAGCGATTTGAGATCAGCGATTCGAGCGTCTGAATCAGCCAGCGCAGTTTCTCAAGAGGAGCTGCATGCTGGATTCCCCACATGACTACGATCATGTGTGTTTTGTGTTTATTGTCACACCTTCAGTTCCAGTAATGCTCACAAATCTATATATTTATAACAGTTAAAGCTCTTTTCATGTAGTTGCAATGTTATGTTGTGTCATGTTTATCAAAATAAAACTGATAAAAAACATAGACCCCACTACATAGGTATTTAAATAATATATGCTTATGTTGAACTTTATTCTTGTACAAACAGACGCTGTTAGCAGTAGCCTACATAAAGAATTGAATGAAAATGTCTCTGAAACATCTGTGTATTAGTCAAATATTGCATTTATTTCACTTCAGCTGCCGCATACAGGTGGGGAGGAGCTGAAAACGTTTTCAGCTCCTCCCCACCTGTATGCGGCTATTCTCGGCAATCGGTTGCATCCAGCCGCTGCCGATGTCGACCACACCTATCAACTGTGGCTGGAACCGATCGGTGAGAGTAGCCGCGTGCAGGTGGGCAGAAGCTGAAAACAGAGACGTGAAGTTGGACACTTTCTGCTTCTCATAGTGACATTCAAGCTGTGTTTGCATACTTTATCACAGCTGAAGTGAAATAAATGCAATATTTACTCTACATAATGACTAACCAACTCACTGTAGTAAGTTATGTTGTGGTGGCCAAACGTTTTCAGCTCCTCCCCACCTGTATGCGGCTATTCTCTGCAATCGGTTCCCACTGAGCAAATTACGTCCAGAAGACGTCTTTTTGAGGTCTTGTCTCAGGTTGAAAAGACGTCCACTGAGGGGCCAGAATGAAAGTTTTTATGACGTCTTTTTTTGACGTCTTCTGGACATCCGATATAGACGAGCACGCAGAATTACCAAAGGAGAAAAATCACAATTTTTAAGCCACCATCGTGGAGATGAGTGTTTGCTTTAGTTGGGCTCTTGACCCTTGCCTTATTAATATTAGAGTTTGTTTGGGCTGCTGTAACTGAGTCATAACAGCCAGACAAGTAAAGAGAAATTATCAGGTGTTGGTTATGGTCTCACATCTCTGAGTTAGATTTACATTATTGATTACAGCATCCCTGTGATTCTACAGCAGAAGATCAGCTTTTACAATATGATTCAAATGATTTCAGAAAAAGTGTGTTGAACAACAACAAAAAAATTTCCTTTTAGGCACACACAGACATCAAGAATCAGCCCGTGAATCTCAACAGTGGTGACCATCAAAAAGGATGTTGCAGTGCATTCTGGGAGCCACCAATCAAAATTCATCCATGGCTCCCATCATGCATTGCTGCATAAATAAATTATGAGCTGAATTGTCTTAGTAATTTCCTTTATTCTCATATTTTATTTTGTTCTGTTTATGTGACTTTTTATTAGCTTGTTTTCTAATGTTCAGAGTTGATCTGTTGATCAGAATATGTTGCTTGTCACCGTCATTGAGATTCACAGGCTGATTCTTGATGTCTGTGTGTGCCTAAGATAATTTTTTTTTTTATCATGTGAAATCCTTTATGTTATATTGACAAAGCTGATCTTGTGCTGTAGAATCACAGTGCTGCTGTAATCAATAATGTAAATCCAATTCAGAGATTGGGCTCTTCATGTGTTCAGTGATTCAAGTCAAACAATGATTATGTGAAAACATAACCAACACCTGATCATTTCTCTTTGCTTGTCTGGCTGTTATGACTCAGTTAACTGCCCAAACAAACTCTAATATTAATAAGGCAAGGGTAAAGAGCCCAACTAAAGCAAACACTCATCTCCACGATGGTGGCTTAAAAATTGTGATTTTTCTCATTTGGTGATTCTGCGTGTTCGTCTATATCGGATGTCCAGAAGACGTCAAAAAAAGACGTCATAAAAACTTTCATTCTGGCCCCTCAGTGGACGTCTTTTCAACCTGAGACAAGACCTAAAAAAGACGTCTTCTGGACGTAATTTGCTCAGTGGGTTGCATCCAGCCGCTGCCGATGTCGACCACACCTATCAACTGTGGCTGGAACCGATCGGTGAGAGTAGCCGCGTGCAGGTGGGCAGAAGCTTAAAACAGAGATGTAAAGTTGGACACTGCTTCTCATAGTGACATTCAAGCTGTGTTTGCATACTTTATCACAGCTGAAGTGAAATAAATGCAATATTTACTCTACATAATGACTAACCAACTCACTGTAGTAAGTTATGTTGTGGTGGCCAAACGTTTTCAGCTCCTCCCCACCTGTATGCGGCTATTCTCGGCAATCGGTTGCATCCAGCCGCTGCCGATGTCGACCACATCAACTGTGGCTGGAACCGATCGGTGAGAGTAGCCGCGTGCAGGTGGGCAGAAGCTGAAAACAGAGACGTGAAGTTGGACACTTTCTGCTTCTCGTAGTGACGCTTGTGCTGCGTTCACATACTTTATCACAGCTGAATTGAAATAAATGCAATTTCGTTCCCTCGATTTACTAAAACGTACGCACGATTTACTATTTCATTCCCTCGATTTACTAAAACGTGCGCACGATTTACTAATTCATTCCCTCGATTTACTAAAACATGCACACGATTTACTAATTCATTCTCTCAATTTACTAATTCTTTCGCACGATTTACTAATTTGTTCCCTCGGTTTACTAAAACATGCACACGATTTACTAATTCATTCTCTCAATTTACTAATTCTTGCGCACAATTTACTAATTTGTTCCCTCGGTTTACTAAATTGTGCACACAATTTACTAAAACATGCGCACGATTACTATTTCGTTCCCTCGATTTATAAACCATGTGCATGATTTATAAATCGAGGGAACAAAATAGTAAATCGTGCACACAAATTAGCTTACTATTTTTTCCTGCATGTCATGTCTGGGGCTCCGTAATTTTGTGTCAAATTGTTGTATTTTGAGGTAAAATCATACCGTATATAGCCTATTGTATTGTTATATTGTGTTGTTATATTGTGTTGACAACTCATCAGTTAAATATTTACCATCTTATATTCTGCATAATTGGGTGTTTTTAAATAAACAGTGACAAAAACTATGCATACCCTCTATTCACAAGGGGAGCACATGGCAAGATCACATGAGGAGCAAGGAAATCACATGACAACAGGAAGCACATGGCAAATAAAAACAAACATAGCAATTAAACATGAAGCATTAACATCAAAATAAAACATGAACCAAAACAAGACATGACAGTAAGATGTGTATCAGAAAACTGAATGTTGTGTAGAAATAATAAAAATTAAAATAATGTATTTATATATTTGTGTGTCTGTTGGTTTTAGTGCTTCCAACATTTGAAGTGAAATTAAAACCCAGTAGGTCATTCTACTATGTGGATGATCAGAGTCTGACAGTCGACATTGAAGCCAAGTAAGACAACATATGTTCTGCTTCACTGTATTGAAAATAAATCTATGATACGTGAACACACTGATTTAAAATATATTTGTATATAAACTGAAATAATGTACAATGAGTAACCAAAACTTGGTCCTGCTATTCTAGTGTGTTTGAGGTAGCATAACTTCCAAAGTAATTAAGACATTTATCTTAATCTCAAAAGGCATGTTTTGTTGTTGTTATTGTTTGTTTTTCCTCGAGTTATGGTTATTCTCTAATTTACTGGTAGTATTAATATTGTGTCAGTTGTGTCAGTCATATCCCAGTAGATCTGCCCTATAAAATATGGGGTGACATTTCAGATAATTATTGGATTAGGTATTATGAACTAACAAAAATATATTTTTACAGTATTTATTAATCTTGCTTAATTTTAATAATTAAATACAATTCTATAGTACTATAGTGCAGAATGCACATAACCTGTGCTGGATCAAGCACAATCGTCATCACCATTCAGTTTTTACAGCGGAAATTTTATGTTTTTATAGGTACCTGTTTGGACAGGAGGTGGAAGGAAATGCATTTGTGATGTTTGGTGTGATGGACGGTGAGAAGAAAATAAGTATTCCTGCATCTCTTCAAAAAGTTCAGGTGAGAAATTAAACAATTTACAAATTGGGATCAATCTAATTTCTCTTCACCTAGAGGATGATGTAAATAAATCATTAAATAGATTTTTACTGTGTCTTGTAGACTGATGTTAATGTCTTTCTCATATATGAATAGATAATGAAAGGAGAAGGTACTGCAGAACTGACCAGGGAGATGATCACTAAGACCTTTCCAAACATTAACCAGCTGGCTGGACAATCAATCTATGTTTCAGTCAGTCTTTTAACAGAGAGTGGTAAGACTCAACAGATACTGTACATCTGTATATGTTACAGTGGTATCCTAGAGAAGGCGATGAAGGCAGGAGTAGGAACAATAACGTAGTTTAATGACATAAAGCAGTCAGGATACACGTAGAAACAAGTAACATACAACAATACCGGACACTGGACTGAAGACAGGGAGGAACTTAAATACACACACTAATAAGAAACAGCTGGGGATGAAATCAGTGTCCATGGTGAATAACGAGTGGCGGGAGCAAAACACAAAGGAACACGTGACAGTCAAACAACCTGGACGAGACGGTGAACGTAACAGTAGCTCCCCCCTCCGGCAAGGCGCGTCCTCGCGCCGTGGAGGAACATCACAGGGGTGGCCGGAGGGGGCTCTGGAGGTGGGCGGAGTGAAGGTGATGGAGTGATGAAGGGAGGACGACGATCCCCTGGTGGCGTGGGTGGATGACCGCTGGCACAGACCCAGAGCTCCCCACATCCGACAGTCCACGGCCGGGTAGATGGAGGGCGGAGTCCAGATGCTGAAGGGCGGACTGAAGGCATCTGGGGGATGACCGACGGAGACTCGGCAGGTGGATTCTGGTGCGCAGACGGAGAGCTGGCGAACTCCCGCGACGTTGCTGGCTTAGGAGACTGCGGTGATGTACAGGCGACGATCAGCGGAGGTGTAGCTGGAGATCCCGAGGGCTGCGGTGACGTCGGCTCGACCGAGGACAGAGGCGACTCCGAGGGGAAGGAGGAGCCCTCTGTAGCCGAAGGGGTGGAGGGACGGAGAGTACTCGACGTCTCGAAAGTCCGTGGCGGAAGAGGAGGACGACTGACCAAGGGGGAGCCGGCCGGACGAGGGAGGCCGGAGGAGCCGTCAGTCGGAGGGTCTCCGGCGGAACCGTAGCTGGGAGGAGCCTGGACGGAGCCGGCTGGTCGACGGGCCGAGATGGAGCGACGAGGACGGCAGCTGGAGGCGAAGCCACCGGAACCTCTGGCCTATGTGCTGCTGGTGGGAGTGTGACCTGCGGCTCTACGTCACAGGGGTTCCCTGGAGACGGCGCAGGGCAGATGACATCCAGCAGCGATGTAGTAGGAGGACTGGCTGAGCGAGGTGTTGACAGCGTCGATAGGGAATCTGTAAATAAAACACAGTCCATAGTAATGTCTCTGTTAGATGACGAAGGTAAACATGACGGGTGGGTTTGGGTGGGCGTAGACTCATCGCTGAAGTCAATCAGCCAGTCCTCCCTCTCCGTAGTCGAATCTCCCTCGTCCGCAGATGTCGTGGGCTCACACCCCTGGTCAGACGTCTGGTGGAGTTCCACTTCCATGGGCGCTGGTAACCTCTGTCCTCGGGGTCTCGGGATCTGGCTGACCTGTAGCTTCCGGTGGTAACTCTCCGTCTGCGGGGGGCTCCCACGAGTACTCCGCGGTCCGTGGGGAAAGTACGGGCTCTGGGTCTGGCTGTGCTCTGGATCGGGGACGAACGCTCTCCAGACACCTGATAATGGCTTCCATCCAGCAGAGTCCGGAGGTGTCTGGGAGGTCCAGGGGATGATGGTAGTTGGCCCCGATCCAGAACAACGACTTCAGGGTTTCGTCGTCAAAGGGGCAGGAGAGTGCAACACTGATGAATTCCTTGGTGAATAAACAAAAATCGTGGTTATTCTGTGCCACAAGCGTGAATCTACCGCAGAAATCCATCTTTCATTTTTGGATCCGGTATTCTGTTACAGTGGTATCCTAGAGAAGGCGATGAAGGCAGGAGTAGGAACAATAACGTAGTTTAATGACATAAAGCAGTCAGGATACACGTAGAAACAAGTAACATACAACAATACCGGACACTGGACTGAAGACAGGGAGGAACTTAAATACACACACTAATAAGAAACAGCTGGGGATGAAATCAGTGTCCATGGTGAATAACGAGTGGCGGGAGCAAAACACAAAGGAACACGTGACAGTCAAACAACCTGGACGAGACGGTGAACGTAACAGTATACACATTTACATGCATATATGTGAGTGTATATGAGAGGCTGATCATGTGTGTGTGTGTGTGTGTGTGTGTGTGTTTGTTTCAGGCAGTGAAATGGTGGAAGCAGAAAGGAGAGGCATTCAGATTGTGACTTCACCGTACACCATCCACTTCAAAAAAACACCACAATTCTTCAAACCTGGAATGCCCTTCGATATATCGGTAAAAAAAAAAAACATTGACTTTATGAACCTGAAGGGTTATAGGAACTGAGGAACAATTTTACGAATATATTAATAGGCATGATGATGGCTAATGTTTTTTTTCTTTGTCTTGGTTTTATAAAAGGTCTATGTAACAAATCCTGACCAGACCCCTGCTGAAAATGTGGAAGTGGAGGTCAATCCTGGAAGAGTCAAAGGTCATACAACAGCCAATGGCATTGCAAAAGTAACCGTCAACTCTGTAGGAGGATCTTCCAGTCTGGACATCACTGTAAGACATAGAATGCATGATGTAGAACAAGCTATTTGTTTACAGTTATTTGTAGTTGCTGTGAATCAGCAGGAATATTTATTAATTTATTTCAGGCTAAAACCAAAGATCCACAATTAAGCGATGGACAGCAGGCAGTGAAGATGATGAGGGCTCAGGCTTATGTTCCCAAAGGCAACTCCAAGAATTACTTGCACATCGGCATTGATACAACAGAGCTTCAGATCGGTGATCAAATGAAAGTCAATCTGAACACTGGACAAAGTCCAGGAGTTAAAGATCAAGATTATACATACATGGTAAAGATTATGGTTATTTGTTATTCATTTGTACCACCAATGCATCAATTACATCAGTATTTATTTTCTACAACAGCTTGTGCTTGAAGCTGTACAAAGTGCTTGTCTTTTTTACTTGTTCATTTTCAGATCTTGAGTAAAGGTCAGATCGTTCAAGCAGACAGGTTTAAGAGGAAAGGACAATCTCTGGTGACTCTGTCTCTACCTGTAACCAAAGACATGGTGCCGTCCTTCCGCTTCGTGGCTTATTACCATGTGGGCTCGACTGAGGTGGTGTCTGATTCAGTCTGGGTCGACGTGAAGGACACGTGCATGGGAACGGTGGGTCAACTATCACAAGAAATGGTTGACGTGCCAATCAACTAGGTCTGATTCAGTGTCTTTCATTTTAACAGCTCAAGCTTCAGGTGAAGAACAAGATGAATACCTATGGCACAGGAGATGAGGTCAAGCTGCAGATAACTGGAGATCCAGGAGCCCGAGTTGGGCTGGTGGTGGTTGACAAGGCTGTGCATGTCCTTAACAAGAACAGACTCACTCAGACTCAGGTGAAGTATGTTCCTCAGACATAATGGCACAATCAGCTCTGATTTAAAATTCATGTAACTAGTGTCTTTTTGCTCCTCTAGATCTGGGACAGAATAGAGAAACATGACACCGGCTGTACGGCAGGAGGTGGAAGGGACAGTATGGGAGTTTTCAGTGATGCAGGTCTGATGTTTGAGTCACACACCGCAGGAGGAACAAACACCAGAACAAGTATTTATTTTTCCCCCATTTCTTATTCTACAGTTTAATTTACTGAACAAACAGATTCATGAGGGTTCCTGTCGTTGGTCTGATCTTGAATGTTGTACTATGATTTTTCTCTTAAGTTGTTTGGTTCCTTGTGTCATGGTTCCCTGTTTTTTTGGAATATCCATACTTGATTAGATTTAACAGTTCTTGCTGCTCTTGGGTTCTTTAACAGCATTTTTACAATATACTAATTCATTCAAATGAATTGTCCTGTAGTGCCTGAGTGTCCCGTCCCCGCAAAGAGAAAACGAAGAGCTGAGAGTATCCTGCAGGTCACTGGTACACTGGGTGAGATTTTACTATTGCCATTCAAATCAGAAAGTATCTTCTGGGCTTTTTATTACAGTGTTAAAAGATCCAGAGCCCTTCTCATTTAGTTCATGATTTAAGTTTTAGATAATTTCGTCTTTCCCCCAGTAGTTCTCCTACTTCCCTCATTGTTCTACACTAACATTGTCTTTTCAGCTGGTAAATACTCTGGTGAACTGAGGCAGTGCTGCATTGATGGGATGAGAGATAATAAACTCGGCTACACCTGTGAACGAAGAGCCACATACATTGTAGACGGGCAAGAGTGCGCCAAAGCCTTCCTGCACTGCTGCAATGAGATGAAAACCCGCAAAAACATGAAGACAGAAGAGGAGGAGATGATTCTGGCTCGAAGTAAGCATTAACTGTTTAAGGTTGTTCCAATATCTTAAGCTGCCGGATGGCTCCACCATCTCGTGCAGTGCTCTGTGTCAAAATGTAAAGGTTTTACAGTGTTTCCATGATGTTTACCTCAACTGTAAGTGGCACTTACGAAGAAACTGTAAACTGGCGGTCATGTCTGTTAAGCTTTTTCTGTAATTTATAATAGGGAAGGCGTAGGAAGTATTGTAAGGTTTTTGAACTGCGTGAGTTTTACACTTTCAATTCAACGTAAGTTGAATGTGAAAGGTGGTCTCGCAGAAGCTAGATATTTTACTTCATCATTTTTAATTTTTTTTTTCACAAATGCATCGCTTTGCTTCAGTAGGCCTTTTTTAACTCCCCGGAGCCATGTGGAGTATGTTTATGATGGATGGATGTGGATTGGAAGCACTTTCTTCAGCTCAAACTCATTGGTCTCGCTCACTGCCATTATAAAGCTTGGATGCGTCAGGATATTTATTAATATATCTTCCAATTGTGTTCGTGAAAGTTGGCTTGCTTAGTTGGGGACACTTGACATTTGATATTCAACAGTGCTTTGATCTGCCTGCCTTGATACCATTTTCTTTAAGAGCTGCTGTGCAGCCAAAATTATATACCAGTTATCACTGTAAAGCTGCTTTGACACAATCTGCATTGTAAAAAGCGCTATATAAATGAAGGTGAGTTGAATTGACTTGATCAGAAAGAAGAAAGTCATATACACCTAGAATGGCTTGAGGGTGAATAAAGCTTGGGGTAATTTTCATTTGAACTAATGAACTAATCCTTTAAATATCAGCTATAAAGCAGATGTACAGAAGACCATAATAAAATTATCCTTCAGAGTTTGATGGTTATTTTTCATGGATTACACATTTAAATTAGTTAAAAACTACAATGTCTGGTCTCTGCAGAGGATAATCTGTAAGCTTTTATTTCTCTGGATTCATTAAGATAAAGCTGACTTACTTCAGTAAGCACAGAATGAAGCCATTCTCAACTTGAACATGATTCCAGTGGCAGTGATTGATACTGGTATTTTGAATCTTGGGTACTTTGGAAAGTAGGAACTGTGGATAATACTGAAAGTGGATAGTCATCAGACAGAATATTGATGAAATTTATTTGATTATCATTATCTGATGAGTTATTGTTTTTATCTATTACAACAGGTGATGATGATGATGATGACTATTATACAGACTCGGATGAGATTGTTTCACGTACTCAGTTCCCTGAGAGTTGGCTTTGGGAAGAGATTGATCTATGCGATAATTGGTGAGTATTGTAAGAGACTTTTGGACAAAAGCTGTAAATTAAGCCTCATTCTCAAAACAAAGAACATATATTGTTTCTCAATGATTCTTAATATTCTGCATTTTATGCACTGATCTCCACTAGAAGGTTTAGTTTTATCTGCAAAGAAACTGGTTCAAAGTCAACAACATGAAATTACTTCCACTAGTGTCATTCATAAATGTTAATAAAAAACAGTAATAGGAACTTCTAGACCAGAGAGGAGTTTAGAGCCTGACTAAATATTAGAGCTGGAGACAGTTTGAAAATAATGAAAATGAGTGCGGAATACTTTTTTTTTTCTTTTAAAGACAATGGTATTTAATGTGCTTCCTTTATTTAGAAAACACCTGAAACTTGTTTTTCTGGTAAGACATACAGTAATGTTTTTAGGTTGCCCAGCTCATGAAGCTTTTTAGCCTGATATATGGATTTAGATGGTAAACAACCATTAGAAGAGTATTTCTAAACTATTTTTAAACGTACATGGCTCTGTTTTGGAATCACAAACCAAATTTTAAAAATCTAGGTGTAATATTTGAAAGTTTTTCTTTTGACTCATGTTCAGTACACTGTAAAGAACTCCTTTTTTCATCTCAGAAATATTGCTATACTCTGCTCTGTTATCGCTTTCTGTGACTGAAAGGCTTATTAATACTTTTGTGTTTTCCCACACTGACTATTGCAACTCACTGCTGGCTGGGGTTCCTAAATCCACACTTAACAAACTGTAATGTGTGCAAAATTCAGCTGCTAGGATCCTGACCGGAGTCAGGAGAAATGAGCATATTACACCAATTCTCAAGTCCTTGCACTGGCTTCCGGTCAGGTTCCGAGTTGATTTTAAAGTCCTCATGCTTACATATAAGGCACTTCATGGTCTGGCCCCCCAGTATCTGTCTGCACTTTTAACGTTATTCACACCCAAGTGTCACTTACGCTCCTCACAAGCTGGACTATTGGCAGTCCCACAGACAAGGCTGCGTTCTGTAGGGGAAAGGGCCTTCTCATCTTACGCTCCTAGGCTTTGGAATGCACTCCCTCCTCACATCAGAGATGCACAGAATTTAAATATTTTTAAATCTTATTTAAAAACTAATTTTTTTAGGGTAGCTTTTTCTTTATTGTCTTGATTTTTAGTAAATTGTAAAATAGGCGCTATTATTAAATATGAGTCACATATTTCAGGTCTAAACAACTACATTCTCGTCTAAAAAATTATTAAAACAACAGTTCGTGGCACAACAAACAGTATAAGCAAAAATTACAGTGGATTTGCTCAGCTACCATGACGGTCACTTCTAGCTGAGTGATACAAACGGTGAAAAGGTAGGAGTGCTGTTATCACCGTATATGTATTTATATGTATAACTTGTTTTGCTTTGTGTGTGTTGTATTCTCATTTGCTTGTTTTATGTAAAGCGCCTTGAGAAGCTACTTTAAAGGCGCTATATAAAAATAAAGTTGTTATTATTATTATTAGTAGTACTTCAAAATTTGTAATTTTTAAATGTAGTTTTCTCATATTCCAGTCCAGCACCAGTCTCAGATAAAGTGCTCTACCTGAAAGACTCTATTACTACATGGCAGATCTTGGCTGTCAGTCTGTCACCAACACTTGGTAAGGAGTTACCAAGAAGCTGCAAATGCAGAATACATGGTCTGAAAATCATCGTTATCACAATCATTATCACCCTGGAGCTGTTGCTTTAAAGCCTTCTGTGTGTCTGTGTGTGTTTGTCCTCAAAGGCATCTGTGTGGCAGAACCTGAGGAGATTGTCGTTTTTAAACAACTTTTCATTGACCTCAAGATGCCTTATTCAGCTGTGCGCGGAGAACAACTGGAAATCAAGGCCATTATTCACAACTATACACCAAAGAAGCAGAAGGTAGATCCAGTTTGATATTAAATAGTCAGATTTATGATATATAATAAAACATTGTGCATTGTAATAACCATTTCGGCTTGAGTTCACATAATTTACTAATGACAGCATACATGGATTCTGAGAATCATTTCATTTTTTAAGCTGCTTGTGACTCAAACTGAAAAAAGTGTAGGATACTCATCATTGCTAAAACATATTTAACACATAAAACACATTCATATTTGATTTACTTTGGAGGAAGTTTCCTCTAGATATCGAAGCGATTTGTGTCTCATTCTCCTGTTTTCTCCAGGTGCGAGTGGAGTTTATGGAGACAGAAGATGTTTGCAGTTTTGCCAGTAAGAAAGGCAAATACAGAACAATAGTAAACGTTGACAAAGACTCCAGCATAGCGGTTTCATATGTGATTATTCCCATGACACTGGGAAATCACATGATTGAGGTGAAAGCTTCAGCATATGATTCTGTCCACACTGATGGAGTGAGAAAGAGCCTGAAGGTGGTGGTACGTCTGATGGGAATTCTGTTTCATTTCATTTGGTTGTTTTTTACAAATAATAATCAATAGGTGATTGTCATATTTTGAATAGATAAACTAGAGCATTACAGGTAGTTAACTCTCTCTCTCTCTCTCTCTCTCTCTCTCTCTCAGTCGGAGGGTGTGCTGGTTTCATTACAAACCAAAAACGTGGAGCTCAATCCTGTTAAGAATGGTGAGATTTACTGTGAACCATGGAAACTTTATTCTTCATCATAAAATCATTTAATGTCAGTTTACTTCTATCTAGTCAAGACAAAAACATCTAATTACGAATATCATTATAGTTCCAGCCAATCGAGATCACAATCACCTGCTCTTCTTCTTGCTCAATACTCAGCAGATGTGTGAAAATCTGATCAGCACATGACCCATGACTCTTCCTTCATCTTCCTGTTCTTCTCTGTTTCTCATCCCAAATGAAACAGGGGAAAAACCTGTAGTTGTTAAAGCTGAAATACCACCTGATCGGGTTCCAGACACACCTGCTAACACATTCATCAAAATTACTGGTAAGGAAAAAGGTGTTTTCATGAATGTTCAATGACTATTTCTTAAAAGTTGTTGCATGTTTTGTTTAACTAGAGTTAAAAAGCCTTATAGCTACAATCATTTGGGTACATCTGTATTCCTCAATGTCCACAACAAATTTGTATTACTTGTCAGTGTTGATTAAGTTACTTCAAAAGAGTAATTAATTACTAATTACATCATCAATGTTGTATTTAAAATACATTTCTAATTACTCTGTCTGAAAAGAAATGTAATTACTCAATAAGTAACTTACTAATTACTTAAAATCCCTATAAACCTTGACAGGATAGACAATAGAAAGGAAACTCCTTTAATAATTTAAGCCAGGTTCACACTGTGCTATTTTGGCCATGATTTGGTCGTCTGAGACACATTTTGAGAATCCTAAAAGATTCCTGTAATCCTAGGCTAAAATCTGTAGTCTTTGATCGCTAGTTTGACATGTTCACAGACAGCCGATTAATGACCGCTGCGATCAAATTTTACCTCAGATTAAATTCTGGCAGTGTCAGAAGATTTGGCACACAGTCCTGCAGTGTGACTTCTCCTACGACGAATGTCAAATTGTCTTCGCTTTTCAAGATAAGCCATGATCAAAATTAACGCTAGAGATGTCTTTTTAGCCACTATTTCAGTCCCATGTGTAATGCAGCTCACAGTCACAGAACGTGTATGGGTTGATGTAAAACTCCGGACAAAATTTAATGCGCGCATCTGTTTTTGACGTGTCTTGACTGTTATACAGTCTGACATAAATGACAGCTGAGATCCCACAGTGTGACATAATGTTCGTACAGTCTGATAAGGAACAATCGTAAAGGACTATTATAAATCGCACAATGTGCACCCGGCATTAGTCAAACATGGAATAGTTTAGCCTTTTATAGCTTTTTAAACCATTCTAACTTTATTAAAACATACTATAATTTTATTTACTTTATAATAATTAAATTTTTTTGTAACAAATAGGGATGTTACTATACCAAATATCTAGTAGTTGGTACTGATACCACCAAAAGTGCACAATACTCGATACCACAGTAAAAATATATAAAAATACAAATAAAACAATGCTATAAATTTTTTTCCAGGTAGGTCTGCACTCGCTTCTTGGTGCAAAGCTGCGAACTCAAGCGTAACTGCACTACAGCTAACAATTTTAAAGAGGCAGTGTTCACTTTTACCTTTAGATAACAAATTTAGATTTTAAATTCAATATTGATTTAAACAGAAGTAACTGTAATTAAATTACCTAAAAATGAACAGTAATCCCTTACTTTACTTTTTCAGTGGATAAGTAATTTAATTACAGTAACGCGTTACTTAGTAAGGTGTTACACCCAACACTGCTTGTTGTATGAAGATTGTATCGCAGTACGTCATGCTGAGGCTGGTTTGTAATAATTGTAATCAAGCTTTTGTCACTGCATGTGCCTCATCCAATTGAGTTTTCGTGTTCCACTTACATAAATGTGTCTCCACAAAACAACATCTTCAGTCTCCAAGCTATTTTCTCCAAGGACATTCAAAGAAAATAAGCAAAAAGCTGCAGTGGTGCATTTTGTATCATTCATTAGCTTAATTCAAGCTGCTTTCTGTCAATTTTGCAGATTGCTAAAAACTTTGGCTCCCTTCACTTCTGATCCCCATTAGCACATTTCACTGTGGGACTTGGTTCTAAAGTAGGGTTTTACATTAGTCATCTGAAAATTTTAAATTTGCGTTTTGTAAATGCAACCTCTGTTTAAAACATTTTAATTCGGTGCAACTCAAAATGAGTTGTTCAGCAGTAAACTGTCCTAACCAACCTACAGGATCTGACGAATCACTGAGTTTTTTTTTTTGGAAAAAGCAGGTGATCGTTATCTGGCAGTTACTAATTATTTTTATGTGTATAAAATAATAATTATGAGGACAAAACTAATCCTACTCTAGTTAATTAAAGAGCACTGTTGTAGAAACCATTCAAAAATAGAATCCTTGCCCTGTATGGTATCCCTGTAGAAGCTGATTAGGACAAAACTCTGATTAACATGGAAAAGATTTTGTGTTGGGTCTGGTTAGGACATGTTGTGAGTCTTCTGATCTCTCCTCAGGACGAGCACTGTCTATCCCACACTCTAGTTCAAACCACAGCCTGGGCGTAGTTTATGAAAATAAATATTAATAAAATTTTAATGGAACACACTAGAAATGTATTGCACGTAAACAATTTCCATATACACTATTTATAGGGGATGTTACAATGAACAATTCTTGACTGTTGACAATTCTTTCAGTTTTCTTTTATGGAATATTGTAGTATTTATTGTAAATTATTTATCTGTGCTGATCATTATTATTTTAAATGAATATGCCCTCGTAATCTTTAATCAAAGTAATTGCATCCCTCTTGCAATGACATCTCTTATTACGTTTTACTGGCACAATGGCAGGACAACCTGTCACTCACATGAGATGAACCAGTAACAAACCACAATAATCCAATCAGTTCAGCTCATCATAAAAAAAATAAAAAATAAAAAAAAAATCTCAGCCTGAATTTCCTCTTTTATCCTTTCAGGTGAAGAGATCTCTCAGACAGTTGAGCAGGCCATCAGTGGAGACTTCATGGGTCGTCTTATTGTCCAGCCCAGTGGATGTGGAGAGCAGAACATGATCAGTATGACTCTACCTCTCACTGCCACTCATTATCTGGACAACACCAATCAGTGGGAGGCTGTTGGCATGGGCCGCCGTAATGAAGCCGTTAAACATATCAACACAGGTCAGCAGGATAACAGATTTAAAGAATTTGACTATGGTTTGAAATAAAATTAAAAAATAGGAAAACAAATAATAAACAAATAAATATATTTTTTCTTTATCTTTTTTTGTATTAAGGTTATCAACGGCAGCTGAGCTACCGTAAATCAGATGGATCCTATGCTGCCTACCTCCAGAGGCCGAGCAGCACATGGTATTTTCATTTCATTTCAAATCAATTTAATTTGTTTTTATTTATTTTCATGCCCAGTTTCTCCTGTCATATTTAATTATTTTATGTTTTTATGATTATTAGTAACAAATTATTATTTGCTACCAATTTGCATTTGTTTCTGTCTATTAAAGGCTGACAGCGTATGTGGCCAAAGTCTTCGCCATGGCCAATAACTTTGTTGCTATACAGGACAATGTGATCTGCAGCGCCCTCAAGTGGCTGGTTCTCAACAAACAACTGCCAGATGGCTCCTTTAAAGAGGATTCAGCTGTAATTATGAGTAGTATGATGGTAAGTTGAACATCACTATGACTAGAGTTGGGAATTGAAAATCAATTTCAGAATACCTAAGGTCAGGAATCGGATACTTGTGATCAAATGAAAATTTTGATTCTGCTTATCGATTCCTGTGTGCGCATTTTACAGTTTTTCTCAATCGATTTGACACATTTCTCCAAACTTGGGTCAGCTTTTTTTATTGGCTTTACACAATTCACAAATATTTATATACGATTTGTCCAAACACAATAAACAAAACTCTGGAATTTATCATATTATCAAATGCACTTAGTATGTTTTTAATTTGCCCCAAAATTATAACTGCTTGGTTAATAATAGACACAACACAAGAAATCCAGTTCCCTTTCACGGTCGATGTACGTCAGTAGTGACCAACGAATTGGGATATCGCCAGAAAGCCCTATCAGCTTCGAGTGAAACTAAACAAGCCAGTGGAATTGGCATGTGATATTTGCATAATGCGCACCACTCCCGGCATGTGGGTATAAATACGGTAACGGATGCAATCGCACTCTGTCTTTCGCTTCTGAGCCAACCTGTTGTGTTCCTGCCATTGACTGAGAGTGAACTTCTCAAGCCTGTGAAGAGCCTTTGTTTTGCAGTGCTGGTGTTAAGGCACCCTACAGCGAAGCCGCAAGCTTTACACAGAGTGAGCTTCTCAAGCTATTATAGAGCTCTCAACTGCTGTTTTCACAGCATTGTTTCTGCCCTGTTGGTTTGCGATTTAGTCCGGATCCTCTGTGCGTGTGGCTCGGGGAGTGGTGTACCTGCAGTAACATCGCAGCTGTTCCCTGTGTGCTTCAGCACAAAGAACAAGAGCTGAATTTCCCCCTTCTAAAAGAGCTTATCAGACGAACCCTGCATCTTTTGCAAGATGTCATTTCGTCTGTGCGTTACTGGATGCGGTCGTTCCCTGGTCCCCGCTGATGGTCACAATCTCTGTGTCACATGCCTGGTTGTTCAGCATGCTGAGGCATTCCTTTGTTCTCAGGGAGCAGGGGTCCCCTCCCCTATGCTCCATTCGGCCGTTTTCTCTGGCTCCGGTCAGGGGAATGGCGCATCGGCGTGAAGGAAGGGTGACTCGAGGATCACGGTTAGGGCTTCCCCGCTCTGCGGGCCCCTATCCCCTCTACAACACTGGGGCCTGTGGTGTTGCTGGAGGATCTTGCTGGTCCCTTTGTCGAGCGACCAGTCGTTTCCTATGGTGCGCCGACAGACGAACAGATGTCGATTGCAGCATTGGAAGGTGAGCTGGTGGCCTCAGGATAAAGACTTGGCTGCGTTGCCTCCCTCCGGGACCATAGCGTTGCCCGAGCCCAATCCCGAGTTAGGCTATTCTTTCCCGGGCCACCTCAGCTGGACAATTGGTTTCTCGCGGCGGCCTGTGCTGGTCCTCAGGGTCCTGCCCCGTTACCATTCTTTCCGGAAGTGCATGAAGAGGTGACCAAATCTTGGAGAACGCCGTATAGCGTTCGTGCCAGGCCTGTGTAACCCCTCTACCCAGGTCCTACTTGCCACGCTCTGCGCAGGCCTCGAACCTGGGTCTCTGGCATGGGAGTCGGACACTCTAACAAGGAGGCTAAAGGTTGCAACCTCTAGCATCAGTCGCTAGAGCATCTCTTGAGATCAGAGGAGTGAGGAACTACTAGCTGGCCTCCGTTACACCTGGTCCCTCTTCCGCCTTCACCACTCTGTATGGCGGGGAGGCTAAGGAGTACGCTGGGATCCCCCCAGTCGAGCATGCTGTTGCAATGCAACTGTGTCCAACGACCGCTGGTTGCTGCAGTGAACCGTGTTTCCCATCCTGGGCCTGTAAATTCTCCTCAAGCTTGACGGAGAAAGCTTACAGAGTCTGTTGGCAGGCTGCCTCTGCCTTGCATGCCATGGCCCTGCTACAGGTCTATCAGTACAAAGTGCTCCTGGACATGCCCCAGGGAGGTCTTGACCAACAGCTGCTGGGGGAGCTGCGTGCTGCCACCAGCCTTGCCCTTCGGGCGACTAAGGTGACGTGGCGCCCAGCCTGCTCAGACCCCAGCCAAGCCAGGTGGCAAGAGATCAAGGAAGCGATCCTGAGATGGGCGACTTGGAAGAGAGGATGTCAGCTCTTCGGGAGATGATTCCTGCATCTCTCTCTCCCCTGGAGGAGGGCCGGGCGGAATTTGTGTGTCGTATTATCCCGCCGCTGGCTCTCCAGAGTCCAGAAGTACCCACCTTTTCACAAAGAGAGCTGTTTCCCAATCCTCCAGGTCCCAAGATGGAGATATGAATATGAAAGATATGAAAGTTTGTGTCCTTCAGGTCGATTGCTGTGAACCAATCCTGGGGACGGATGCATTTTCTGCGTAAGCATCTTGTACGGCAGCCTGTGAAGGGACCGATTCAGGACACGCAGATCCAGGATTGGCCGTAGCTGCTGGCGAGTTGAGAGGGGGCTGAGAGTGGCGATGTGGGGCCAGCAATGCCCTAAAAAGGAAAGGCAGTATGTTCCGTGTCCCTGTGACACCGAACTGCCACCGTACCATCACGCATTGGTCGGACCCTTTATTTCTGCAGGCAGGAGTTCCCCTCAAACAAGTGTCCAGGCATGCTGTGGTCTACCCAGATACCTCTGCCACCAGGTGGGGAACCACGTACAACGGGCATGCAGTGTCGGGTCTGTGGATGGGGCCTCCACTGCATTGGCATATCAGTTGCCTCGAGTTTCTAGCAGTACATCTTGCACTGGGCCGCTTCAAGGAGCTGTTGTCAGACAAGCATATACTGGTCCACTCTGACAACTCGCAACTGGTCAACTCGCCCGCCATCTCTTGCTATGGAGTCAGAAATATCTGAGGTCGCTATGTGGCATTTACGTCCCAGGCGTGCTCAACTGTGCAGTCGACGAGCTCTCACAGCAGCTTCCACTTCCGGGCGAAAGAATTGGCATCCCTAATGTCATTTGGGAGAGAGTTCCACTGTTTTGGAGCATACGATGAAAAGGCCCTGTCACCCCTGGATCGTAACCGTGTTTTGGGGACAGATAAGGGACCGTGCTGTGAAGATGAATTGCAAGTTGGTGTGTAAGATGTTAAAAGATCTGCCAAATATTGTGGAGCCTTATATGTAAGCATTAAAATTTTAAAATCTATACGGTATTTAACAGGAGGCCAGTGCAACGTCTTCAAAACAGGAGTTATATGGTCAGTTAAAAATTATAGCTGCTGAATTCTGCAAGTATTGCAATTTGTTAAGAGAGGATTTGGACACTCCAGCAAGGAGAGCATTGCAATAATCAATTTGTGAGAAAACAAAAGAATTAATCAATTTTTCAGCAACAGAAAAGAACAACATAGGCCGAATACGTGCAGTATTTCTAAGATGAAAAATTAGGTCTTTACCGTGTTCTGGACAAAAGGCTCGAATGACAGAGTGACGTCAAAGATAACACCAAGATTTTTTAGTTTACTGTGTAGCTCTAGGGCAACACCATCAACTGAAAGATCTATAAAAGCAGCATTTCGCAGTTGGTGGGGAGATCCAAGAAGCATAACTTTAGTTTTAGAGCTATTCAGACAGATACAATTTTTAGATATCCACAACTTAATCTCAGAAATACAGCTGGAAAGATGAGGGACATTCACAAATTGACTAGGTTGAGAATGTATATAAATCTGAGTATCATCAGCATAGAAGTGGTAGCAGAGGTTAAGGGATCTTAATAGCTGACCAAGAGGATAAATATTAATGCTGAAAATCAGGGGATCAAGAACTGAGCCCTGTGGGACACCAGTACAAACAGGGTCCACATCAGATCTGAAACCATCCATAAAAACAAATTGAGTGTGACCTGTAAAATATGACCTAAACCAATCTAGGGCAGTTCCAGATACACCAAAGACAATTTCCAGTCTATTTAGTAAAAGCATGTGGTCAACAGTGTCAAAGGCTGAACTAAGATCGAGTAAAATGAAAATCGAGAGACCGCCAGATTTAGAAGCTAACAGTAAATCATTAACCCTTTCGCACGTAAGTTTAAAATATTCTGGCTGACCCCCAGCATGAGTTTTTTAAGGCGACCGTTATTTAGAACGTTTCACTTTATGGTTTCCATGGTGACGCGTCATTGCTTGTTACGTGACACACCGCAGCACTGTATGAATGATGATCTTCTTTAATTTAATTTTTCCTTTTTTATTCAAAATATTCACAAATTTGTTAACTATAGCATGAAATATCTAATATTCTGATTGCCAAATATGTGCAAGTGGATGTGTTTTGCTGTTTAAACACCTTTATAATGATCATGTTAGTTGAGCCATATGCGCTATGGGCGCCGCCATGTTAGTTTGCGCCGCACAGAGAATCGAATCTGTTGGATTTACAACACGTTAATTTATCCACTTCTCCCGAAATACATGAAAGTAAGTGTGTCTGTGAACTGGGGAAGAATAGAGTAAGCTTTAAATTTACTTTCACAATGTGTATCTGATATGAATAAAACCTGTTGTCTTATTATAATGGAAAGGGTTGTTATTTCTGCCTCTATAGACATCATTGTGTATTTTACAAACTCCACATATATTGTTTTGTTAGTACTCATGTGTATTTAAATGTCTGAAACCTAAAATAAACATTATTTGGTTGAAAACACTGCATATATGTAATATATGAAAAGCGCTGCGCGCGTCCGTCTCTGGTTTAGCGCCAATTAAAGCGCACACCCATTTGAATTTGGCAGTTGATCACGTGATGCACTGAACGTTCTAATCACACCGGTGTGATCGTACACGTCAAAGGGTTAAATTGCAGATGAAATCAAAATCGATCCTATTTACTTTGTTAGTGCATATTACTAGTCTTGTGGTGAACAATTAATCCGTGCAAGTTAAAACACAGAAAAATCTTTTTTGTCGCGGTAATCTTTAATCAAAATCTGAAAAGTTACTGAAAAGAATGGCGTTCCTTCTCTGATAACGTTAGTTTGACGGCTTGGGTTGGAAACACGTAAACCACTCTTCTGCGACCGTGTGTCTGCTATGAGCGAGATATGGAGAGGAGGAGCGCTAAAGTAAAACTCTGCCCTCTGTTCAATATTCTGTTTCACTTGGAAATACGTCACAACACTTGAGAAAAGTCGTTTGCAACTTCCGGTTCACGCGGACTTTAACAACTTTAACCAGGGCTGTTTCAGTGCTGTGCTGTGCAAACCCAGATTGAAGGGGCCCAAACAGATTATTGACTGATAAATGGTTGTGTAATTGAGACGAAACAACACCCTCTAAAATTTTAGCAATAAATGGAAGATGAGAAATTGGACGAAAGTTACTGAGATTGTTCGAATCACTGTTTTGCTTTTTTAATATGGGAGTGACAGCAGCAGTTTTAAGTGCTGTTGGCACAACACCAGTAGCCAAGGAGTCATTTATTATAGTAAGAACAACAGGGCACAAGTAACCAAAACAGAATTTAAATAAAGTAGAAGGCAGGGGAGTATAGAAGTGAAAGCTTTCATACAAGATACCTGTGCACAAAAGACTCAGAGGTGACTAAAGAAAAGGGGTTACAGGAAAAACTTTGCGAACGTTATTAATTTTTAAATTGAAGAATTTAAGAAAATCATTGCATGTCTGAACTGACGCAGTTTAGGTATTCGCACCATCTACTTTCAATAGACTGTTAATAATGTGAAAAAGGGTTATTATGATTATTATCAATAATCTGAGTATGAATAGTATGAAGACCTTGCAGTGTCATTTTCTGCTTCATATTGGCCCAAACTGGTTTTCCAAGCTTGATTAAAAAACTGACAAGCCAGAACCACACCATTTACGCTCCAGTTTGCGACATTCCACCTTCTTTGAATGCAAATCGTCATTATACCAGGGAGCTGTATGTACAAATGAGAAATTGCGTGTTTTAATAGGTGCAAACATGTCCAAATTGGCAGCAAGAGCATTATTAAGTAAAATAATTTTATGCTCAGAAGGGACAGAAGACAAATCATCCAGGCATGCATTAATAGAATTAGAAAAAGCTACAGGGTCAACTGATTGCCATTTATGGAAAGAGACAGTACGTGCAACAGACCTTAAAGCTGCAGTAGGTAACTTGTAAAAATGTATTTTTTACATATTTGTTAAACCTGTCATTATGTCCTGACAGTAGAATATGAGACAGATAATCTGTGAAAAAATCAAGCTCCTCTGGCTCCTCCCAGTGGTCCTATTGCCATTTGCAGAAATACACCGCTCCCGGTAAGAAACAACCAATCAGAGCCAGGAGGAGTGTCTTATCAAGCTCTTGTGCACGCTGATCACACCCCTCTCGTGCACAGCGCGTACAGGCGTTCAAATTCAAGATTACCGGTGTGCCGCAGCTTTGCTTATGGCGGACGAACAATCCAAAACTGCCAATTCCTTGAGTGGCACCTGCTCATAAAATAAAGACGGGTAAACAGAAAAAGACAGATGACGATGATAAAAAAGCCAAAAAGAAAGAATTAGATAGAGCCCGAAATAAAACGAGGGTAAATATCGGAGCGGCTTTTCCGAGGTGGAGGGAGCTACGTGTCCTGAAAGGATTAAAAACCGATGCAGAGTTAGCCACATTTCTGCTTGACAAGTAAGTATCCCTGCTCTTCCCCGTCTCCCACGTCCCCTGCCTGATGCTCCGCGCACACCATGGCTTCCTCTTCTCCACACCCGTTGACTCCTCGAAGTCGCTATGGGTGTGAATTCCTCGTCGGAGCCCATTGACTCAGTGTCAAAACTCTAGCCGCATAACATACAGATAAAATGTCACGCACTGTGCAAAGCAACTATTGAAACCTACTAATTCAGTGGCTTGTCATGTTGCTGAAATAATGTACTAGCAAACCTTATTTAGCATTACATATCGATAGAATAATTACTTGCATACTGTAACGTTAGTTACCGTTATATTATCTTACTAGCTATTTATTACTTATAGAAATAGTGCAACGTCATATAGTTACATTACATGTATTGCAAAATACGTAATGTTTTGAGGACCAAGTTTGTAGTCAAAGTATGGGCAGGCCATAGTCAATGTAAATCATATTGTTGATGTTTCGTCCGTACCAGTGAATGTGTCATAACTGTTTATTGCTTGCTTACTAGCCTGTGCGTTCACGGCAGGCTCCGTTGTGATGGGGGAGGAGCTGTGGAGGGAGGGCTGTAGCGCAGCAGAGAGCACCTGTGAGTTGTGCTTGTTCAAATTTTCAGGCTAAATCAACATTTTCTAAAAACTCCCTACTGCAGCTTTAAAGAATTAAAAAAGATGCCTGAATTATCAGAGAGACCAACATCTACAGTAGAGATATTTGACACAAAAGCATAATTTGGAAGTAACTATATGGAAGTAAATTAATGCCAAATGTTTTTGAAATAAAAAGCATGTTGAATTGCACTAATTGAAAAAAAAAAATGCATTACATTAGCTGTGCTTGCATTTAGATGCATTGTATTTTTAAGGCTTGCATTTTTATGGGCTGAAATTCAACATGGTTGTATATTTAAGCTGTGAATATTTCAATTAAAAATATTTCACACACATTTTCATTATTAAAAATTCAATAATTTATATTATTGAATAATTTATATACCTTTCAGATTTCACTTCCAAAATATTCATTCTGTTTAAAAATACAACCTAATTCAGTGGTTCAAATTCAGCAGAAAATTCAACATTTCACATCCGGGAACTGCAGGAAAAGCAGTAGAGTACCGATGCACGATCTCCATCTGCTGTTAGTCTTCTTAACCGCTAGCGGCTGTTTACGAAGACCAGTATGGCTATTAAGTCATCATTCATTCATAAAAACGGATTTACAGAAATAGAGCAAGTGGTAAGTGAATGTGTGATGATTATCAGGGCTAGTATAAATGCAGAAAAGCTGATAAAGACACAAAAGCTGCGTTTAATTCAGTATCTTTATGGTTACTTTCCCTGTGTAGGCTACAGCTTTCTCTACAGTGAACGAGATTATAACATTATTGCCCAATGCTGGTGTACAGATCAAACGTTAAATCTGAGGTAGACATATATTTCTCTCTGTTGTTAAGTTTCCTTAACTTGCCTATTTTGGGGCATCATTAAATATGAGCCGATTCATGCTGCGGCCCCTTTAAATATGGCGCTTCCCTGCCCACGGAGCTCGCGCTTGCCTTTAACAGCATAAACAAAGTTTACACAGCTAATATAACCCTCAAAATGGATCTTTACAAAGTGTTCGTCATGCATGCTGCATGCATGCGTCGGATTATGTAAGTATTGTATTTATTTGGATGTTTACACATGATTCTGAATGAGTTTGAGGCTGTGCTCAGTGGCTAACGGCTAATGCTACACTGTTGGAGAGATTTATAAAGAATGAAGTTGTGTTTATGAATTATACAGACTGCAAGTGTTTAATAATGAAAATAGCGACGGCTCTCTTGTCTCCGTGAATAAACAATGGTAACTTTAACCACATTTAACAGTACATTAGCAACATGCTAACGAAACATTTAGAAAGACAGTTTACAAATATCACTAAAAATATCATGTTATCATGGATCATGTCAGTTATTATTGCTCCATCTGCCATTTTTCGCTATTGTTCTTGCTTGCTTACCTAGTCTGATGATTCAGCTGTACACAGATCCAGACGTTAATACTGGCTGCCCTTGTGTAATGCCTTTCATAATGTTGGGAACATGGGCTGGCATATGCAAATATTGGGGGCGTACACCCCGACTGTTACGTAACAGTCGGTGTTATGTTGAGATTCGCCTGTTCTTCTGAGGTCTTTTAAACAAATGAGATTTATATAAGAAGGAGGAAACAATGGAGTTTGAGACTCACTGTATGTCATTTCCATGTACTGAACTCTTGTTATTCAACTATGCCGAGGTAAATTCAATTTTTAATTCTAGGGCACCTTTAACACAGCTTAATGGACTCGTACAGTGATATAAAAGACCAAACTCGCACCTCATTTGTGATGTAAGTTATACTATATAGGCTCCAAGAAAGCAGATACTGATATAAAGTTGGTTTGATGTTCACAAATTTAGGGACCGTCTCTAAAGTTACGACATTGGTATTCACATTTCTACCTTAAATAGCGTTTAGAGAAAGAGAATGACTTACAGTCACAAAACCAACTGTAAAGTGGCCAGAAGAAGGGAAAGGCTGTCTCCAAGCAGAGGATGGCCCACTGGATAGTGGACGCTATCGCCATGGCTTATCAGTCCCAAAACGTGCCTTGCCCGCTCGGGTTAAGAGCTTACAAAACGAAGGGGTAGGGGAAAGGGGAAAGGGGAAGGGGTAGAAAGGGGATTGGGCATTATAAACAAATTTTATGAATATCAGTTTTAAAGCAGTTGAGATAAATAAAAACTTTCACATGGCAGTTTGTATATTCTCAAATGTCAGGTTGGCACAACTGCAAATATGTCTGTTTTATATGAATTGTGAAGGTAATAACATTAAGCCCGATAATGCAACATCCAGAGGAAATCAATAGATCATTGTGGTGAAGCGAAAATGTTTGTAGATCTCTCTCACATACTGATAAAAACTGCTAATTGCAAGAATAGGTAGGTTGGTACACTTCCCATGTCAGGTGGTACAATAATATTATATATTTACAAATATTTGGTTGTACCACCTGACCAAAAAAATAAAAATGAAAATAAAAAATGAATTTAAACACTTTGAAATGTTAACAACTGAAACTTGTTTAAACACATTGTTCATGACTCATAAATATGCATTACTTTGGTTATGAAAGAGTTTTAAAAAAATAACTTTTTTGAAGCTTTATTTGCTCAATAAATATTATAATAAACATGTATTTTCGTTTTCGTTTCGTATTTGTACATCCACAGCTGAAAATTTTCTAAAATCAATAGACAATATGCCTGTAGTTTTATTTACTTTTAATAAATGCATTACTAGAAAAAAAATGCAGTGCTATATTTTGCTGTAAAGTTGAACTGTTTGGTTAAGGTTAAGAGTGTGCTTAGTCCAGAAAGTAATTAATGTAATTAATGAGAGAATTTTCATTTTTGGGTGAACTAACTCTTTAACTGTTTAACTCTTAAGTGAATGTAAACAGCTGAGAAAGAAAATGCATATGTAATACATTGTTAGACCTTGCCAGGCCAACACTGTTGCCAGTAATTTACTGTTGATTGTACAGTTATTTACTGTAATCTACAGTATGTTACTGTAAAAACACCATGCACTAAATTAAAATTTGTCTTACATCATTTCATTAGCAGAAACCAACTGCTTCAAATTTACAAACTAATATTTATTATATGCTAATAATGTGAGCATATTACTATGAACTTATTTCTTTAGAGTTCTCTAAAAAACATTTAAGATATTTTCACTTAAATAAGTTGATGTTTTGTTGAAAATGTTTGGTTTGATGTTACTATTGAGGAGTTCAGTGTTTGCTTTAATTGAGCTCGTTACCCATGATTCTTTATACATCCGTTTTTGTTTTTTTCTCTGGCTGCTTAAACTATTTTTGCAAGTCACATTTGTTTTGGCAGAAACAAATGTGGAGGAAAAAAATAATTGAGTGCTAATAGTTATGTGTTGGTGAAGACGTAACCATCACATTCACTGAATTCATGCCGTGTTTTAGGCATTGTTACATCACTAACAGACTAATATTTTTCATGATCACCACTGTGAAACTCCAGCAAGAGTTCCAACAACCATCAGCTAAAAATAGTTTATTTTTAAACGCCATGCACAAAAAAAAAAAAACAGCTGCAGCTTTATTTAGAAAAATCAGCACATCAATCTCAACAATGGTGGCAATAAAGCTGCATAATGTATTCATGCTGCAGTGCATGCTGGGAGTTTTGTACTATGCTGGCATCCAGCATGCATTGCAACATTAAACTTTTGGATGTCACCATTGCTGAGATTCATATTCGGATTGTTGATGTCTCTGCTGTCCAAGTTATGCAGGATATCAACGTATTGTATGCATTATAGGACTTATATATTGTTCTAAATAACTGATTATTGAAGCATTGCTGGTTCTTACGTTGCTGAATCACAGATATATTACAATCAATAAAGATAAAATTCCCATTAAATCAAAGAATAAACACAGAAAGTCCAAGATGATTACAGCACCATCACATTCCTGTAGGCTATTTTCTCGAAAATGACAAATATTACCCAGAATGCATTGTTTTCTACAGTATATTACTGTTATAATGGAAAATGGTTTGTTACTGTCAGAATTTGGCCGTTTTTCTACAGCAAGGTCTAACAGTGTAGTATATTGGATCTGTGCATTAGATCTTAAAGTGAAAGCAGTATTTTTGCTGTACTTTATTCCAGGGTGGCGTACGAGGCTCAGATGCCTCTCTGACGGCCTTTGTTGTGATTGCCATGCAAGAGGGCAGAGAGATCTGTGCTGGAGCAATTGGTGTAAGTACATCTCTTCCATTGTTTTGTTCATCAAAAACATTAAATTATACATTACTGATTTGTTTTTTATTTTTCTCTTGGGTTTAACCTCTCACACACACTTTTATAGAGTCTGCGTGAAAGTATCAAGAAGGCTGTTGTCTTCTTAGAAGGTCAACTTTCAAAACTGACCAATCCTTATGCTGTTGCAATAACGTCCTACGCCCTGGCCAATGCTGACAAACTCAATAAAGACATCTTGATGAAACATTCCACCCAAGGAGAAGGTCAGTGACAAGTCATCAAAAAGTGTTGTGCTTTAATTCTAATCCAAACTCAAGTGTAAATAATGGAAGATTTTTTAAAGTATTGTGGTGTAATGATAGCTGCCTGTTGGTGTCAATAATAGTAATGGAACGAATAGAGAGGCAACAGCAACACACTCCTGTTTCTATTCCTGATTTGTGTTTGAATCAGCCGGCAGGTCTTGGACTGTCGCTGGACAGCCTTATCACTCACTAGAGGCGACGGCCTATGCTGTGCTGGCACTTGTGAAGGCCAAAGACTTCGATAAAGCAGGAGAGGCAGTGCACTGGCTGGGCAGACAACAGTCTCATTATGGCGGTTATAGCACCACACAGGTACACTGACATCTCATCATTGTACTGTGGTAAACAGGTGTAGAACGTGTCTTTGAAAGCTTTTCTGTGCTTTCTAGGTGACCATCATGGTGTTCCAGGCCGTGGCAGAGTATCGCACACAAGTGAAGGACCAACAAAACTTCAATCTGGACGTGGAGCTGGCAGTGGCAGGAAGAAGCAAACCTTCCAGATGGACCATTAAAAGAGAAAATATGCATCTTGCACGATCAGACAAGGTGAGGAATAACTCATCTATCAAACTGTGTGCTGCTCATGTCACTTGGATGATTTTGTTGTATCATAATAAGTGAGGAATTTTGGGATTCTGTCAATAGTGTCGTTTGGTCAATAAATCAAGTGGTGCTCACTGCAGAGCCAAATGATGTCCAGCTCGACCTCTATCAACATAATGGGTGAAGCTTCACCTAGTCCAGCTCCACTTATGTGAACCTAATGAGTAGAGCTTAAAGTAATTAGGTTTAGGGACAGAGTAAAGTTAGAGTTAGGGTGTGGATGGACCTTCAAGCTCCACCCATTATGTTCAGAGAGAGGAAGCACTTCAGTGAACAGCCTCTAAAAATAAAGACTTCAGGAATCTCTGTCACATCATGGATTGTTAGATGATTATTCTGATGATATTCACTCAACAGGTGGAGATCAACAAGGACTTCAATGTGACGGCTAGAGGAACTGGAACAGCCACTCTCTCTGTGAGTGTTCATGAGCGTTTACACGGTCAACAGCGAGATTAAAATAAGGGTATAAACATCTGATCTGCTGATTATGTTGTAGCAAATTTGATGTTCCTTCAGTTCTGGTCTCAAAGAAAACTCTCAGAGTCGAATCTCCAGGTCCCAGGAGTTTAACTTTATTGACAAGCAACAAAGTGAGATGTCAGCTGCACATCTGAAGCTCTCTAGCCAGGGCACAGTTTTTATACATTTTTCCTTATCTGTGAAAACACAACAAAGTAGTATAATTCTCTGGTAATATTCACCCCTACAGTTCTTTCCCATGATCTCATTTACAGATGCTCTTTTCCCTTTCTCTTCCTGGAATCTTCCAAGTACTCCCCAAAACCAGTCACTTAATTAATTAAACTGCAGGTGTTGCTTACCACAAGAAATAATTATCTTTATAAGGGTGGTCGACTGCCAAGTACTCTACATCTTTTGACTTAATCTCTCATGGTGGAATTCTGTCAATTGATAGTCAAACCTCTCTCACAGGCAAAATGAAACATTTTATCAAAAACAATCAACACTCCCCAGAGGCAAGAAGCCTTCATGTGGCACCTTTAATAATGATCTTATTCATTTCACAGCCACCTGTTGTCTGGTGGAAAAGTACCAGCAAAATATGCTTAGTGGACAGACTTTCTTCTCAGATACATCTGACCCTTGTAATCACAGTCACGTAGGCCATAAGGCCTCAAAACACTTCTGGCTTTTATAGTAAGCAAACTAATTCTACAATTGTTTTCTATAGGATAGATAAAATACTTTGTCATTTTCAGGTTTTGACGCTGTACTACGCCAGACCTGTTGAGAAGAAGTCTGACTGTACATTATTTGATCTGACTGTTAAAATGGAAAAAGACTCTGAATGTAAGATTGACAAGAGTTCATGCACTTTCCATACATTCAGAGCTAAAATGAAATCTCTAAAATACCCAAATGTGTGTTGCTGTTGTTGTTTTTTATTATTATTTTAATTATCTTTTTGTCACTTTAGCAAAACAAGAAGGAGCCCTTGAAACTTACAAGCTCACTATGGATTTCTTGTACGTGAAACAATTTCCGGTAACACTGTTTTACAGTGTCATTGTTACATATGTTACATGAAGTTACTATATTAATAACTATAAATTATGCATAATTACATGCAACTAAAGGCAGATTTATACTTCTGCATCGAGTGTGTAGCCTACAACATAGCCTGATGTGTACCTCTTCAAAAATGTAACAACACGTCAATTCTACGCGGACAGCAAGCGTTGTGATTGGTCTGATAGAACCCCTCCCTCATGTTAAAAAACTGGCGCGGAGCACATATCTTCGATATGAATGAAAAAATGTTCTGTTTTAGGGGACACACGCAGTCATACTGCAACAAAAGTCGTTACCTATTTGCCACATCTCTGCCACTTCTATTTGTAAGCTTCTCTGACAACGTACATGACAAGCTGCTTCTTCTTCGGCTTTTGCCTTGATACTCAGCATGACCGCGGACACTGCCAACTAGTGGTCTGCATGCACGTCGACACGGACAATGACGCAGAAGTATAAATGAAAACAGACGCATAGCCTACGGCGTAGGTCCAATGCAGAAGTATAAATCAGCATTAACCCTAACCCAAACCAAACCAAAATAAACCCTACTTTTAACCCTATAGTAAGTTCATGTAGTTAATTAATATTACTCAGTACTTACATTTATACTTACAGTGTAACAAAGACACCTTAAAAGTGTAAAAAAGTAAAAGTGTAACAAAGTTTCCAAATATATTTATTTTTATGTCAAGAAACCATTTTTATTTGTAATTAATCAGCATGTGCTCATTTAGGCTGTTTTCACACTTGGTTTGTTTGATCCTGCACTACATTTTTCCACAATGCGGATGCAACTTGCTCTTCAAGGACAGATAATTCAGAGACGAGCAGCTCTACGTTATACTACAATATAATAATTCTGGGTAACACTTTAGAATACTGTATCGTACTTACTGCATAACTAATAAGGAATTACTGCAGAATTAATCGGTAGTTCTTCATTAACACTCAAGTAACTACTATTAACTACTAAGGAATATGTGTTAACTAATCAGTATGTCATAGCATTTTTTAATTGTGTTAAGTAACTATTAGTTAATCAGTAACTAATCAATTCAGTCATGCCTCCTGAAGAACTACGATTAAGTAACTACTAATTCAGCTTCAGGAGGAATAACTATTAAGTAACTATTAATGAACTGTGAAACTCAGTATCAGGTTATGGCCCTTTCTTCTTTACTACTAATGTTAGTTGATTTACTTAGATTTATGCCTACTGTACTGATATATATATATATATATATATATATATATATATATATGCTCTGAAAATATTGTTAAACATTCGTTCATTTGCGCCACTGTATGTTTCTGTCGGTGGGTGCTATAATGTTGCACGTCTTGCATCACATGCAGGTCAAAGTTTGAGCGCACACATGTAATATCTGTGAGTTTTGTAATATCTCGCGTTTTGCAAGAGAAAAGGGACTGGGATTCCAACTGTCAGCGGAGAGGTACATCGCTCTCGCATTATAACAATGCGCTGGCGACACTTAAACTAAACACTGTAGATACCACATTAATGAACTGTAGAATTAGAAGAAAGTTGTTTATTCATTTATGTTTTTTAAACGAATGGTGAATTCTTCTTGTTTTTCCTCGTGCTCGACCATTTCCGTGGATGGCGCTTGAGAGTGTTAATTTTTTTATTCAAGTGTTGTCTGCAACCAGAAAATCAGGATGGATCCGTGACCTGCCAATACCTCAGGTATGTTTATGGCCTTTTATATATTTTGTGTCTGTTTTTACTCAAGATATTTCACATTACTATTATAAAGTGATGCCAAATGAGTTCTGTATTTAAGGCAATGATCATTACCACATCATGCTCAAAGAATTACTTCAAACCCACTGATAATTAATAAAGAATTACCACATCATTCTCAAGGAATTACTAAGAACCTGGAACAGTATTCTAAAGTGAAAACAATGGGAACCCATTGATAATTAATGAAGAATTACCACATCATTCTCAAGGAACTACTAAGAACCTGGAACAGTATTCTAAAGTGAAAACAATGGGAACCCATTGATAATTAATGAAGAATTACCACATCATTCTCAAGGAATTACTAAGAACCTGGAACAGTATTCTAAAGTGAAAACAATGGGAACCCACTGATAATTAATGAAGAATTACCACATCATTCTCAAGGAACTACTAAGAACCTGGAACAGTATTCTAAAGTGAAAACAATGGGAACCCATTGATAATTGATAATTAATAAAGAATTACCACAACATTCTCAAGGAATTACTAAGA
This sequence comes from Megalobrama amblycephala, assembly GCF_018812025.1. Classification (NCBI taxonomy): domain Eukaryota; kingdom Metazoa; phylum Chordata; class Actinopteri; order Cypriniformes; family Xenocyprididae; genus Megalobrama; species Megalobrama amblycephala. Next base: position 11,562,167 of record NC_063050.1, on the reverse strand, counting down.
ACCTGGGACAGTATTCTAAAGTGAAAACAATGGGAACCCATTGATAATTAATGAAGAATTACCACATCATTCTCAAGGAATTACTAAGAACCTGGAACAGTATTCTAAAGTGAAAACAATGGGAACCCATTGATAATTAATGAAGAATTACCACATCATTCTCAAGGAACTACTAAGAACCTGGAACAGTATTCTAAAGTGAAAACAATGGGAACCCATTGATAATTAATAAAGAATTACCACAACATTCTCAAGGAACTACTAAGAACCTGGAACAGTATTCTAAAGTGAAAACAATGGGAACCCATTGATAATTAATGAAGAATTACCACATCATTCTCAAGGAATTACTAAGAACCTGGAACAGTATTCTAAAGTGAAAACAATGGGAACCCATTGATAATTAATGAAGAATTACCACAACATTCTCAAGGAACTACTAAGAACCTGGAACAGTATTCTAAAGTGAAAACAATGGGAACCCATTGATAATTAATGAAGAATTACCACATCATTCTCAAGGAACTATAAGAACCTGGAACAGTATTCTAAAGTGAAAACAATGGGAACCCATTGATAATTAATGAAGAATTACCACATCATTCTCAAGGAATTACTAAGAACCTGGAACAGTATTCTAAAGTGAAAACAATGGGAACCCATTGATAATTAATAAATAATTACCACAACATTCTCAAGGAATTACTAAGAACCTGGAACAGTATTCTAAAGTGAAAATATCCTTGTGCATAAGTAATAAAGCCTAAAGTAGTACTAACATAAAAAATGTAATTTTACTTTAAAAGATGACACATTTTAAGAACATTTACATTTATTGCAGTGTTAATAACATTTTCAAAAAAAAATAATTTATATTTCCATACAACAAAACAATGAAAAAAGTGAACACTAAAACAAGAAAACAATACCAAAATTTTACATCAGATTACTAGGAACTTACCAAATATAACAACAGAAGACAGCAAATATGTGTATGCCTAAACTTCAGCTTTCAGCCAATGGTTCTCTAATACATCTAATTCATGTTATTTTTTTCTGGCAAAGGTCAATAAGCATGCCATTCTTCTTTTTTTCCTCAATGATGCTTTGAAGTGGCTCCCTTGTGCACATTTCTTTGCACTGTTTGGCAAACTCTGACAGTTTCTGGAACTTTTCATGCAATGTCTTGTAGGCGTCAGCATCACAATACTCCAGCTCTGCTATCGCTGCCGTATCCACAACCGTTTTTCGATCCACCCCACACTTGTGGTACGACACATTAATGTCCTAAGACACGAAACGATCGGTTTTTGTGAGAAACCGAACGGTATTTATATCATTTTTTAACTCTAATACACCACTATGTCCAACTCATAGACAGTAAAAGAAATGGACACAGCGACCCCATTGGAACTCAATTGAGACAAGTGAAGCCCATTTTTAGCGATTTTTAGCACTTCCGTTTCTGACGCGCAGACTCAAACTAAGCTTGATGACGTCCGCAACCTGTCTGACAGATGTAAATCTTCTAGTAGCTGTGCGTGCAAACTGCCATTGTTAATCTTGCAGAGACGGCGAGCTTGAGCGGGGAATTCTTTGGCGTGAGTAAGCAGGAGTAAGTATTCTGATTAATTATTTTGTATAGTATTTTAAAATGTAACGCCAGTACGCCATCTCTCTTGACATCTCCCCGATTGCCTGCGAGCTTCTCCTCCTGTCTGTACGGTAATTTCTCTACTGTGCGACAGAGAGTCGAGTGGTTATGACGCAATCGTTAGCCTATTTTTACAAAAACTGTATCTACGGGGCCATAATGTAACATAGAAGGTAATGGAGCCCTTTATACATTGTCGTGTATCTTTAGAAATAAATAATGGACAAATGGAGTCTTTAAACGCCTCAGATGTAAAGTTATTCACTGTCAAAGTGACGCCAAAATGAATGGGAGTCAATGGGGATGCTAACGCAAGTGAAGTTCTGCTACAAGATGGCGGCACCCGGCCGACTTCAACTTCCGGTCGACTTCCTTGGGCACTGGTCCAACTGCCTTCATCCTTCCATGACGGAAGTGATCTCTAGCACACGTTGAAGTCTACGCGCGCGACATCACTTCCGTCTAGAATGCAATTTGACCTTATTAACATGGAGGATGAAGGCAGTTGGACATAGTGGTGTATTAGAGTTAAAAAATTATATAAATACCGTTCGGTTTCTCACAAAAACCGATCGTTTCGTGTCTTAAGACATCAATGTGTCGTACCACAAGTGTGGGGTGGATCGAAAAACGGTTGAAAAAACACTTCGAAGCATCATCGAGGAAAAAAAGAAGAATGGCATGCTTATTGACCTTTGCCAGAAAAAAATAACATGAATTAGATGTATTAGAAAACCATTGGCTGAAAGCTGAAGTTTAGGCATACACATATTTGCTGTCTTCTGTTGTTATATTTGGTAAGTTCCTTGTAATCTGATGTAAAATTTTGGCATTGTTTTCTTGTTTTAGTGTTCACTTTTTTCATTGTTTTGTTGTATGGAAATAGATGTTTTTTTTTTTTTTTTTTAAATGTTATTAACACTGCAATAAATGTAAATGTTCTTAAAATGTGTCATCTTTTAAAGTAAAATTACATTTTTTATGTTAGTACTACTTTAGGCTTTATTACTTATGCACAAGGATATTTTCACTTTAGAATACTGTCCCAGGTTCTTAGTAATTCCTTGAGAATGTTGTGGTAATTCTTTATTAATTATCAATGGGTTCCCATTGTTTTCACTTTAGAATACTGTTCCAGGTTCTTAGTAATTCCTTGAGAATGTTGTGGTAATTCTTTATTAATTATCAGTGGGTTCCCATTGTTTTCACTTTAGAATACTGTTCCAGGTTCTTAGTAATTCCTTGAGAATGTTGTGGTAATTCTTTATTAATTATCAATGGGTTCCCATTGTTTTCACTTTAGAATACTGTTCCAGGTTCTTAGTAATTCCTTGAGAATGTTGTGGTAATTCTTTATTAATTATCAATGGGTTCCCATTGTTTTCACTTTAGAATACTGTTCCAGGTTCTTAGTAATTCCTTGAGAATGATGTGGTAATTCTTTATTAATTATCAATGGGTTCCCATTGTTTTCACTTTAGAATACTGTTCCAGGTTCTTAGTAATTCCTTGAGAATGATGTGGTAATTCTTTATTAATTATCAGTGGGTTTGAAGTAATTCTTTGAGCATGATGTGGTAATGATCATTGCCTTAAATACAGAACTCATTTGGCATCACTTTATAATAGTAATGTGAAATATCTTGAGTAAAAACAGACACAAAATATATAAAAGGCCATAAACATACCTGAGGTATTGGCAGGTCACGGATCCATCCTGATTTTCTGGTTGCAGACAACACTTGAATAAAAAAAATTAACACTCTCAAGCGCCATCCACGGAAATGGTCGAGCACGAGGAAAAACACGAAGAATTCACCATTCGTTTAAAAAACATAAATGAATAAATAACTTTCTTCTAATTCTACAGTTCATTAATGTGGTATCTACAGTGTTTAGTTTAAGTGTCGCCAGCGCATTGTTATAATGCGAGAGCGATGTACCTCTCCGCTGACAGTTGGAATCCCAGTCCCTTTTCTCTTGCAAAACGGGAGATATTACAAAACTCACAGATATTACATGTGTGCGCTCAAACTTTGACCTGCATGCGATGCAAGACGTGCAACATTATAGCACCCACCGACAGAAACATACAGTGGCGCAAATGAACGAATGTTTAACAATATTTTCAGAGCATATATATATATATATATATATATATATATATATATATATATATATATATATCAGTACAGTAGGCATAAATCTAAGTAAATCAACTAACATTAGTAGTAAAGAAGAAAGGGCCATAACCTGATACTGCGTTTCACAGTTCATTAATAGTTACTTAATAGTTATTCCTCCTGAAGCTGAATTAGTAGTTACTTAATCGTAGTTCTTCAGGAGGCATGACTGAATTGATTAGTTACTGATTAACTAATAGTTACTTAACACAATTAAAAAACGCTATGACATACTGATTAGTTAACACATATTCCTTGGTAGTTAATAGTAGTTACTTGAGTGTTAATGAAGAACTACCGATTAATTCTGCAGTAATTCCTTGTTAGTTATGCAGTAAGTACGATACAGTATTCTAAAGTGTGACCTAATTCTGACATCAAATGGACTCGGGTTCGCACCAAGAGCTCTAGTGTGAAAACAGCCTTAAACGCAGAATCAGTAGATGAAGCAAACCTGAAGACCTACAAAACCTGTTAATAAAATCTGCTCTTGATCTGTCTATTTTTACAGCTACAAAAGTGATAAAACTGATGCTACTATGACTATTCTGGACATTGGCATACCAACAGGATTTAGGGTGGAAGGCAAAGATCTTGAAGAGGTATCATGATGATAAACTGATGAAGTGTTGCCTCACATTTACAGTATGAATAAATTATTCCATTCTAGAAACAAAAACTCACAAGCCTTGTGGAGCGTCTCAGTTCTAGTAGCATAAATGTGAATAGAAGAGGAATCTAATAAACATCTACAGACAGGACATTTTGATCATATCATGTATTGATTTTAACTTCTTGTTTTCTTGTCCTCAGTTGTCCACAGGGAAGGAGAGATACATTCAGAAATTTGAGATGGACAAAGTGCTGTCAGAGCGAGGATCCCTCATCCTCTACTTAGAAAAGGTATTTCAACAGATTGAGTTGCCTGATCATTTCATCTCATTTTCTTTTGACCTGCTGGAAGAGTTTCGCTTTATATTTCTATAAGATATTGTTGAATTCTTGATTCTGATTGGCTGACAGATGTTCCAAAGTGCTCATTAATATCCAATAACTGCATGATCATGTGGTTCTTTTTCAATGTTTACACTCAAAAGATAAAAAATAAAAAAAATATTTGAATTGCATATAAAATTTTATTCAATTTGGGTTACATAATTTTATCATAAATTAATAAACTGAATGTGATTAATACTTGTCAGTTATACATAAATGAAACAGGTAAGATTTATGTAATGGCATACAGCAAAACGCCCATGAGAAATGAACACTGCTCATTTAATGCTCATTTAACACTGCTTCAATGGTACGTTAACTCTGTAGTGTGCACACACATGAACACTAGGCAGTGTTATTTTAACATTTTGCTGTACCGTTACATAAATCTTACCTGTTTCATTTGTGTATAACTGAGAAATATTAATCACATTCAGTTTATTAATTTATGTTAAAACTATATAACCCAAATATTGTACACAGCTTCATTGTACAATAAGATATGTAATCATAAATTTGCTTTGGTTTCTGTATTTTTAGGTTTTGCGTACAGAATCAGAAAGAATTGCCTTCAGAATGCACAAGATGCTTGATGTGGGTCTGCTTCAACCTGCTGCAGTCACAATATATGAATATTACTCACCCAGTAAGTTTTTGGTGCACGTGAATAAACACATACATACTTTCGTTTAATTAAACTGGAGCTCTCAAATTAACATAATTTCTCAGTTCCAAAGTCCATCCAATGATTTAGTCATCTGACAGAATAATTCTTTTTAATAATCTTCATTTGGGCACTTTTCTCAGCAAATATTGTAACCTATTACTGTATTTTCCAGAAAATAAGTCACACCGGGTCATATTTGCATTTTCATATCATAAAATTAATTAAACCCATGTATGTTTTTTTCTTTTTCAGATGCACGCTGTACAAAGTACTTCCACCCTGAACGGAAAGACGCCGCTATATACAGACTATGTAAGGGAGACCTGTGCCAGTGTGCAGAAGGTATTATCACAAACACACATAAGAACACTGCAGGAACAGTGTAAAGAGATCATATCCTGAAGCATTGTAGCATTTTATTTTAATCCCTGTCCACTTGTAATGTTAGTCAAAGTGTCAGATTTAGTACTAAATCTAGTACTTAAAACAGGCCTGAACAGGCAATGAACAGACTCTTGAGGTTGGACTGAAATCTTCTCCTTCACATCTAGATTTAACCCTTGGAAAAAAGTTAAACATTCAGTTATGATTTACAGTTGAATTTGAATGAGAGGGGAAACCTAACCCTAACCCTAACTGTTTGAACTGTCAACTTCTCTTAACACAGAAAACTGCAGTTTCCAGAAGAAAAACAGCGTCGAAGATGATGAGCGTTTGGTTAAAGCCTGTGAAGCTGGCATGGATTATGGTAAATGCATTCAATTCTCTGTGTTAATTCATGCTCATGAATGTCATACTTCAAGAAATTAAGATTCATTATTTACACACTTTCATGTTGTTCTAAACCTGAATGAGTTTATTTCTTCTGTTGAACACAAAAGAAGATATTTTGAAGAATGTTGGTAATCAAACAGGTGACGGCAGTCATTGATTTCCACAGTATTTTTTTTTTCCTACTATGGAAGTCATTGGCTACAGTCAACTGTTTGATTTCCAACATTCTTCAAAATATCTTCTTTTGTGTTCATCAAAACAAAGAAACTCATACAGGTTTGGAACAACATGAGAGTGTGTAAATAATGAATCTTAATTTTTTAAATTGGACTCGTGTACTGTATTCCAAGTCTCCTGTGTGAAGAACAGACACAAATCTATGTTGTTATTCACTGAATATACTACCTTCCTCTGAGCTGTTCACTCAAGAACCTCTGTAACTGAATAGTCAGTGAGCAGTGAACAGGGGGCGTATAAATGCAGTTTTAAAAAGTTTGACCTGAGCTCTACATGTAGATAACAATATAACATGTATATTTGACAGTTTATAAAGTCTCAGTGATGGGGATGGATCTGGCACAGGACTCTGACATCTATCACTTGAAGGTGGACCAGGTGCTGAAAGAAGGTACAGTTCAATATTCTCTCTATGTTTCTCCACTGATCATGAAATGCATTTGAAATGTGTCTGATTCCAGTTAAATGATGTTTGTCCTCTCAAATACATGTTCAACATGAGGCTACATTGCATAATGAAAGTGTTTCCTAAACACTGTTCTGTCCTGTAGGCACTGATGAGGATGTTGAGGGGAGAGTCAGACCATTTTTGGCTCGTCCCAGTTGCAGGGAAGATTTGGGATTGGTAGAAGGCAAGTCGTACCTCATTATGGGCAAATCCACTGACCTGCCAAAGCTAGGAGGAAGGTAAGTGTCCACTGTGTGTCTGTAAATAACAGCATTTGCCTGAGCATTTTGTATTTAAAGTATGTACAATGTATGTTGTTAACTGCTCAGTGATGTGATGCTCCAATTTTGTTCAAATTTATTCAAAGTTTTGTTCTGTTATTTAAAAGACGCATTATGAAATATAGTATATATAAAAATTGCTTGGATACACATAAATAATGAACAACATTTCTAAATTCAAATTTAATGATTTTTGTGAGGCTTTAAGTCAAAAATTGTCTTATGTGGTGTGACTGTCAAGAAACTGAAGAAAAAAGCTGAAATTCTTTAAATGGCATAAATGGCATCGTGCAGGAAATCCATTTGACACTGAAATTGTTTATGGAAATGTAGTCATTCTGAGAAAATCTGAGAAAAAATATTTGTTATAAAATGGTAAAAATGTTTTTCAAAAATGTATGAAACCAACATTAATACAATGTTTTTTAGCACCTTGGACATCGCTATTTGTCATTGACCCTTATACTGGAAATTATTCATGTGTAGCCAAGTCTTTTATGTCTTCACTTTTCTGTTTTTTAGTCTGCAGTACATCTTTGGAGAGCAGACCTGGGTTGAATACTGGCCCACAAAAGAGGAAAGCCAAGATAAAAAATACAGGGATCAATACATCGGCATCTCTGAACTCGAGAATAGCCTCCTCAAAGAAGGATGTGCTACATAATTATACATTTGTTGATTACAAAAAATTAAACATCCCTTGCAAACTTTCAATAAATCTTCATAACATTGTTTTGTCCAAAATACTTGTAATTTTATAAAGAACACACTGACTGAATAAAAAATGAAAAAAAAAAAAAAAAAAAAAAAAGTTTTGTTTTGGACTACAATTATTCATCGTGTGATATACAGTGCCTGGCAAAAAACATCCATTATGCTTTTGTCACTCTGAATTACAAATCCAAAACTATCACTTGTTTTGTGTGATATTTTAAAATTGTGTCTCAGTATAATAATCATAAAAGACATTGCAGCACGTTTTGGACTGGGCATTGTATGAATTATGTAAATACCATTTCAGAGCTCAACCGACTTTATGAAGTGATCCTGGCAGATTTATACTCTGTACAAATGTACCATTTATATAGCCAACAAAACGCACTCGGTTGCTAACGTAACCTTGGTTCTCTTAGATATGGAACGAGTGCTGCGTCTATGTTTAGCTAGACTTTATGGGAAAACTCCTTTTTCTCCGATTTGTGAAGAATTTTTAAATCGCAGTGTAGCATCTGGACAAATCAGGCACACAAGTATTCATTATATTTAATGAATTACCCATAAACTCACTCTATCAAAGTTCTGTGAATCCATCCCCCTAAAACTGCAACCAGCATCCCAAATGTAGCTAACACACAGGCAGAACTAGGTGTCCTGTTACAGATGCATGGTACTTTTATGATCAAAAAGAAAGTTGTAGAGACTAGTGACTCATTCTTTCTGAGAAAGACAAATAAACTCTCTCAATCCTATGAATTCTTTATATAACCACTTGGGAAATGTATAAACATGTATCCAATTTTCCCATCTCATGACTTTCCTTTTATAGGCTTTATTCTACACTGTTAGACCTTCTCAGGCTTTTTTTACAGTATAATACTGGCAACACTGTTGCCAGTTATTTACTGTAATCTACAGTATGTTACTGTAAAGATACCATGCACTAAATTAAAACTTGTTACCTCATTTCATTTGCAGAAACCAACTGCCTTAAATTTACAAACAAATTTTTATTATATGCTAATAATATGGGCATATTATTACTATGAGCTCATTTCTTTAGAGTTCACTAAAAACATCTCAAATAAAAAGATTTTCACTGCCTCAACAACTACACAGTCACCATCTGTTAAATAAAACAACATGCAGCATATCACCAATGCCTTTAGATCTTCTCCTGAATCTAAGCACAGGCTCTACTCTTCAGCACAATGGTGACCCACAAAACTCAATTTTTCAGTAAACTACTGGCAACAGTGTTGCCAGTATATAACTGTTTTTTAACTTACAGTTTGTTACTGTTAAAATGCATTTTGTGGGTGTGTCTTTTTATCTTACACCTTTAACCCTTTCAACCCCACAGGAACATCCTCTAGTGTCCACACTACAGAGTAAAAGTAACATTGATGCTGTTGCAATGAGATAATTAAGTTAATATTTAAGTGATGATTGAGCATTAATGATGAACACCTGATGTTAACAAGCAGAACCACTGAAAAGAGGAACAAGAACAGAAAAAATAAGAACAGAAACTTCAACTACAAGCAGAACTACAACTGTCTTCCAGCCATTACACATTATTACACTTATTACTGACCAGATTAACTTTATTTCTACAGAAGATCTTATTGAGAATTAACAGAAGTTTAAATGTTGATATTTTGTTGAAAATGTTTGGTTTTATGTCACCATTGAGGAGATCAGCGTTTGCTTTAGTTGAGCTCTTGACCCATGACTTTCCATACATCAGAAAAAATCGTTAAGAGCTAATAATTATGTGAATTAGGTGAAAACAACCATCACATAGTCTCTTGCTTCTCTGAATTCATATAATGTTTTATCCATTGTTACATTATTAAACAGACTAATATTTTACATTATCACTACTGTGAAACTACAGCAAGAGCTCCAACAACAATCAGCTAAAAATAGTTTATTTTTAAACACCATGTGCACGCACACACACACACACACACAAAACAGCTGCAGCATTATTTAGACACATACAGATATCAAAAATCAGCACATCAATCTCAACAATGGTGGCAATAAAGCTGCATGCTGGGAGTTTTGTACTATGCTGGCACCCAGCATGCATTGCAACATTACACTTCTGGATGTCACCATTGTTCATATTCTGATTGTTGATGTCTCTGCTGTCCAAGTTATGCAGGAGCTCAAAATATTTTATGCATTATAAGACTTGTATATTCTCCTAAACAACCGATTGCTGGTTCTTACGTGTTGAATCACAGATATAGTACAATCAATAAAGATAAAATAGATCTAACCCTGATTTAACACACCCAATTCAACTCTTGCAGTCTCTACTAATTAGCTGATGACTTGAATCAGGTGTGTTAGATGAGGGTGACATGCAAAATGTGCAGTGGTGGGGGGTCCCCAGGACAGGTTTGAGAAACACTGGTTTAGACCACTTTAATACAGCCATTTGTCTGTTCTTAGAACAGACATGTTAATCTTTTTTTATTAATGCAGAAATGTTTTCTGAAAACACCTGCAATTGCTGAAAAAGAAGCAACTCTATAACAGTCAAGGGTCAAGAGCTCAACTAAAGCAACCACCAACCTCCATGATGGTGACCTCAAACAAAACATCTCGGGCTGTATTCACAAAACATTTTATCTTACCACTAAGAGTTCTCCTAAACAGCAGTAAACGTTCTTAGCTAAGAGTTTTCTCTTAAAACCTATTCACAAAGCTGCTGAGACAATCTTTTACTAAGGAATAGACAGAAGTCTTAAGCTAAGAGTAAGGGCGGGGTTGACCTCGTTGCTATGGAGTATACACACAGTGACTGGCTAATGGGGAGGAGTCAGCGATTTAATCATAGAAATATTGTAGAATGAGGTGTCATGTTTACATATTAAAATAAAGTAAAAATACAAATGTTTAAAATACAAATGTTGCCCTATTCAAATAAATATAATAAAATTAATAAAAATGTTGCCATAGTCAAAATAAAATGTTGCCATAAAAGTTTTAAAATGGGCTAAATTCCAAGCTCGGAGCCCTCGATCCCATTGGACAGCACACCAAATATGCTTATTATATATATATATATATATATATATATATATATATTTTTTTTTTTTTTTTTCATGAGTTTTCATGAGTGTGATCTCATGAAAACCATTGCCACAGGTAATCAGACAATATTTATTTATTTGTTAAAGATTTATTTTTGCCATCTTATTGTAGATTCAAATCTATACATCAAAATGTATTGCATTTATGAAGAAAAGGTTCAGCACCAAAAGCTCTATCGCTATTGTCTCAATGGTGTACAGTGTCTATGGCTGGATTAGGACTGTTTGTGATTTGGTCTTAGTGACTTAGGAGTCCTCTTGACTACTCCTAATGTCTCACAGATTTAGGAGCTAGTTTTAGCACTAAAATGCTTTGTGAAATACTCTTAGAGCAAAAATTTAGGACTCCTAAAATTGGGACTGACATGCACATTATTTTTAAGAGTTTCTCCTAAATCGGCAAGTTAGAAGCTACTTTTAGCCTTAAGATGTTTTGTGAATACGGCCCCTGAACTTCTACTAATTCTCAGTCTGGTTAGTAATAAGTGAAGCTGGCAATGCTGTTTGTGGAGTTGTTTAATCAGATCTTCAGAGGTTTAATGTCTTTTATCTTCAGTTCATCTAAGTCTGTGGCTGAAGAAAGTTGTGTTCTTATTTCTCTTTCTTTCAGTGCTTGTTCACAGCAGGTGTTTGAATGATTGAAAGAATGTTTCAGGAACATCATACTAACCTTTAAATAACATTCTACTAACATTAAGGAAACTGGACAATTTATGTTCTTGGAATGTTACAAATCAACGTTCCTAGAATGGATTTTAATGTTCCCAGAACCAACCACTGAATATTTAAAGAATGTTCTTATAACAAAATTCTGTTAGCTGGGAGAGCTGTTGAGTGATTTTTCTCTTTTTCAGAGAAAAAAAGATCTCCCAGTTTTAGAGAGTGGGAGATTTAATAAGCTGCATTCACATTAATGCACAGGTATCTTTTGAAATATAAGATGTAGTTTGTACTGTTTGTTTGATCCCCTTAGACATAACTGACTGTGTTTGCATTACTTTTGCATCATTAAAGCATTTTGAGATGCAAGTATGTTTAACCACTTAAACGGAGTCGTGCACAGCCGCACACGCGAGCGCTCTTCACAAAACGCGCGTCAGCATTTGAATTTGACATAACGACATAGCTGAGGCAGCATTCATAGAGCATTTGTATGGAAAATACCAGCAGGCGAGACAACACACTGCAAACATAAGGAAAGCACGTGTTTCTCATAGCGCATTGCCCACTGGCCTCTGACCATCATGACCTTCTAATCATCCCCATACACTGACTGGCTTCATTGCATAGTGTGCCAAGTTGATGCTTCCTCTGCAGACCGCTTACTCTCGCGTGTCACGTGACGAGCGGGTAATCACAGCATTTGCAATTTAAATATTGCGTTTTGTCATATCGCGATGTTATCACAAATGCGATTAATCGTTCAGCCCTACTAGTGATAAAGATGAATTAACGATATTAAGAAGAGGATCTATGATCTCTGGAAGCATCTCTTTCAATAGCTTAGTTGGTATAGGGTCTAATACATGTTGTTGATTTTGATGATTTAGCAAGTTTGGACAATTCTTTCTCTCCTAAAGCAGTGAATGAATTGAATTTTTCCTCAGGGACACTACAATGCACTATCTGACACGATACTGTAGTAGACGGTTGCATGGTTATAATTTTTTCTCTAATATTGTCAATCTTGCAAGTAAAGAAGTTCATAAAGTCATTACTGCTGTGCTGTTTGGAAACATCAGAAGCTGAAGCTTTATTTCTTGTTAATTTAGCCACTGTATCAAATAAATACCCAGGGTTGTGTTTATTTTCTTCTAAAAGATTTGAAAAATAAGCAGATCTAGCAGTCGTTAAGGCTTTTCTTTACTCAATCATTCTCTCTCTCCACAAAATGCAAAAAACTTCTAGTTTTGTTTTCTTCCAGCTGCGCTCCATTTTTCTGGCTGATCTCTTAAGGGCCAGAGTGTGCTCGTTGTACCACGGTGTTGGATTAATTTCCTTAATCTTTTTTAAGCGCAAAGGAGCAACTGAGTCTAATGTGCTGGAAAAGACAGAGTCAATAGTTTCTATTGCAACATCGAGGTCTTCTAAGCTGTCTGGATATGCAAAGGCAATGAAACTGATCAGGAAGATTATTTATAAAGCAATCTTTAGTGGTAGAAGTGATGGTTCTACCATATTTGTGGCAGGGAGGCATAGCAGCCTTGACTTAATGTAGTGGGTTAGAAGATAGAAAATATCAAATTAAACAAGATACTGATTTAGATGAAAAACTTTGTCATTTAACCCTCATGAACATATATAACATGAGAAATTTTACTTTAATTCTTCAGAATTGTTCTGTAAATCCTTTACTTTTTAACACAGTCTTATGACTTTTATAGTGTACCCATTTATTACTGTAGCCCACTTTTTAACTGGTGATAACAGAAATGACCTACTAGTGTCTAATAGTGTTACAACACCTCAACTTATATTTTACTCCCTGGAGAAACCAGACACATTCGAAAATAGCATTAACATTTATTTTCATGTAGTAATACAAAGAATATAGGTGTATGATTTTTTGGGGGGAAATATAATGTTGCTAGTTAATGTAAAGTTGTTATGATTAGTGTCTTGTGTTGTGGACTCTTATTTTGAAGTACTGTATAGTTTTGTTTGCATTGTTCCTGTATTCTGACTTCCTGTTTTTAGTTCCTGTTTCCTTTGTTTCATTGCCTGCCTTACCAGTTTCTATAGTTAAATGGACAGTTCACCCAAAAATGAAAATTTGATGTTTATCTGCTCACCCCCAGGGCATCCAAGATGTAGGTGACTTTGTTTCTTCAGTAGAACACAAATGATGATTTTTAACTCCAAACGTTGCGGTCTGTCAGTCGTATTATGCATGGCAATGGGAACTCCATCTTTAAGAGTAAAAACAACATGCACAGACAAATCCAAATTAAACCCTGCGGCTCATGACGACACATTTGTAAGACTTGATTTTCCTGCTAGACAAAAACAGAGATCAAGCATCCTGCAATAAAATAATACAACTTATCTGGAAAAAAGATCTCAAAGAAGTAGCAAATGACAATGCCTTGCCCTAACCCCAAAAGGACAATGCCTCCCCCACAACACACACACACACACACACACAAACACACCTTCCCTTCCCCCTGACTCAAGTCACTGAAAATTCTTCAAGACATATAATGTAACTTGTGTATCTATTGTTTTGGAAAGGAGCATGTGGGCACATCATGGGACCTTTTGATTTTTGTCTATCAACTGGCTGAGCAAGTTGCAGTATCGTGACTAAGAAAACTGTGTTTTTGTATGAGCAAGCATGTGGCGGTTCGACTCAAATGCATTAGTAAACTCTGCACCCTCTGACTAAGATCAGAACTGGCGAGTTTGTGATCGTGAAAAGAACTTAACAGCCGAAGTGACTTTTCTAAGTGATATGGGTCCGTAATGAAAGAATAATTGAAAATATGAGATACCCATAATAATCAAATATCTAAATTAATACATAACAAATGATTTTTTTCTAATTGGAAACACAACCTAAGAATAAGAATCATTTGAAATTGGAGTCAGATTAAACGAGTGAAATTAAGTGAACTTCACAGAGGCACTGAACAGGCATACACGCGTTAACCTTCGCCCAGGCCGTCGGATTCCATTTTCGGGCCGATGGGGGGTTCCTTACAAATTGGTGACATACCCTCCATGATCTCCCATATCCTGTTGGCGAGTGTCTTTTCAGTGGAAAATTGGGATTTGCAACAAGTAAGAGGCTTGATCATATTCTCCTTCAGCTGTTGTGGTAAGTCCATTCTTATTTGCCTTTTAGAAGTGTTAAGGGAAAGATAGCTGCATCCTATATAGACACATTTGTAGAATGGGTCGGCATACCCACACTGTAAGAAGAACACTGTAAAATGACCAGTAACTTGCTGGCAGCAATTAGCAAGTAAGTTGCTGTGTTCTATTTCACAGTATGCTTACTGTAAATGTAATCACAGTAACTGTAATTTTACTGTAATAATAAACACAGTAACAAAATAATAACTGTAAATCAAATCACAGTAACTTTTTTTACTGTGTTTCTTTTTACAGTAAAATTACTGTATAATAATAAAAAAGTAACAAAATAGTTACTGTGATTACATCCACAGTATGCATACTGTCGAATAGAACACAGCAACTTACTTGCTAATTGCTGCCAGCAAGTTACTGTACATTTCACAGTATTTTATTATTACTGCTGTATTTTTTATCACAGCAAATATAAGATTACTGTAAACTGTTTTTATTGCGTACTATAAAATGAAGACATGATTTTTGTCACAAAATGACATTTATTTTAAACATTTTAAATGTGAAAATACATAGGCATAAAATATTTTACATTATATACACATTTATAGGCTATACATTTTTATTATTTGGTATACAGCACTCCTAAACATACAAATCCATCATCTTTTTGAAGTTGAATTAAAATGTCCAGATACAATTGGTAATAAATAAAACAGAAAGTAAATATAATTCAAAAACTGTAGAATTTTAAGCTTCAAAATCCTTAATACCGACTTTATTCCTGAATGGGAAACTTCCTTCTGGGCTGGAGTCGTTTCCTGCAGTGGAAGAAATTAGTAATTAATGTAGACGACTAAAGGCAAGACTGATGATGAAGGCTTGATGACAATGTATACAAGTTGGTCTGGCTAAATTAAACAATCCAGTCAACATTAATATTACTATGTTGACCATATTAACTAGTGTGGACATGATAATGAGTGGGCCTCAATCAGCTCCCGAGTTCAGTAGTCAGCACTGATCAGCCATTTTAAGGGCTGTCTCAGTCACAGAATCTTTCCAGTGCACTGAAATATTCACTTCCTAAAAAGTCCCACAATGCACCATGAAAATCAGGGAGCAACAATGCTCACTATGCTCCCTTAACAGAAGTTCTGAAGCATGAAACTTCGATCACATGAGCCAACTCACTAAACATAACGACACATAATCACTAGACAGGTAATAAACATAATCGAACTGACATTTTTATCCCTGAATTGATGCACGTATACGCAACAAGAAAATGCTGCTGTTCATGAATACCAGAAGTTGAAGTTATAAAATAATGACATTGTGTTGTCGCCAGAACTAGAGACATCTGAGTCCCAATGTGTGAGCCAATGTCTTTTTCTGTTCTTACAAGTGCCCGGATTCATGTACACCATATACTGATTCACAAGTTAGGGAGCTGAGCTGATGATCCCAAAATTTCATGGCCATGTCCTGTGTTGAGGAAACATCATCTTAATGCATAAACAAACCTGTATGACTTTAGCAACATGGGATAGTCATAAAAGGAGATTATTAATTGTCACCATTTCACCCTGTTTGGATTTCTGTTTTGCACCATTTCCCGCCACTAGTTTGTCACCATATTTACTGATCACTTTCATCATCACTGTCAGCTGTGTTACAGTACCCACCTCATTTGTCTGTGTATTTAAGTCTTGTGTTTTCAGTTCATTCTTGTCCGGTATGGTTCTATGTATGGTTGTGTCTTGTGTTTTCTAGTTTGTGGCTTTACTTGCCTGTGGATTTATTAAAGACTGTTCTACCCATTATCTTCCTCTTCGTGCATATACTAAAACCAAACTGTAACATTAATAAATTTACTATAAATTTAAACACTTTTTATTTTCAATTATGGCATAATGGCTACATTATATTGTATTATATTAACATGTATGGTATCTTCGTTGTTTTGGGTTCTTCCCTGTTGTACCTAGTTTCTCAGTCTGTTTGATTAATCATTCTGTTCACCTGTTGTCTCATTAATTATCTTATTAGGTCCCTTTGTTTGTTCATGCTTATAAGCCCTTAATTTTCCCTTAAGCCGAGTTCAGACTGCACGATTTTCAAAGTAGTCGGGTCACTGTTCTTTTCACATTGCATGACTATCTTGGCCAGCATTCAGTCGCTGCTGTGTTCAAACTGCACGATGGATCGGCGACAGAAGGTTTCACACTGCATGACTTTACAAAAGGAAGAATCGCTGACAACTCTGTCTGGCACGCAAACTACGTTTCACAACCAAACACACGCGAGATGTGTCAAGGAAACAACGCGATGTCACGCGTGCAAGACCAGAGTTATTATTATTATTAAAAACGGTAGCCCGCAAGAAGCTTGCAATACGAGTTGCCTGTGCGCTGATTTGCAGCGAATATAAGAAAAAGAAAAGAAAAATATGGAGGAGGAAATGGTTGGGGAGACTGTGGATTGTGTGTTCTGCAACGAGAGTTGGAGGTAAATTCATAACTTTTCAATGTGCTGCTGTTGCCGATGGTCAAGCAAATTTTTGTGTTTTGTTTCCGTTTGGTAGAATTGTAATGTTTATGTGAATGAAGCCATGCTTGCTGATGTTGTGGTCTATAACTCCTCCCCGAACTCCCCGCTGCTCTGTATCTTGCTCTCTCATTGGCTGTCGGTCATCGCCGATGTAGTTTTCAGTCAGAACACTTTTCACACTGCAGGATTTTGAATCGCCGACAGGTCCAGATATTTAGCATGCCAAATATCTCACGGGCGTCTGCGACTCGTCAGCGATTCTCTCAGATCGCGTCTTTGCTCATTCACACTGCATGATTGTCACTCGCGTGAACGAGCACCAATTTGCCTGTGATTTCGGCCATTTGTCAGCGATTTCTCAAAACCTGTCGGCGAGCCAAAATCACGGCTAAAATCGTGCAGTCTGAACTCGGCATTAGTCTTCATCAGTTCTTGTGACAGCTAGCATTTCTTTTTATTCCTGTTTTCTAAGCAGTCATCATTAAAGTGTCCTTGAATGTTTCCTCATCTTTGTGACTTTCCTAACTACGCATTGTAACATTTATACTATATTATTGTCACACAATGGGTGTGTGTGCCGGCAGACAGAAAAAGACTATTGCAACATTGAATACAAATCCAATACCAAGTGTAATAAATCCCCCAAAGACAACACAATCCACTAAACAGGCAGAGTGACACACCTTAACATAATCGTAACACCAAACAGAGAATGGAGACAAGGCACAACTTAATTAGTTAATACAAATGAGACTAATTAATCAAACACAGCTGAAACCAAATGAACTAAAGACAGTTACTATAGAAACAAATGAAAAGCATGTGACTATATGGTCATGTAGATTTTTACACTAAACTTGTTGCCTTGAGAACATATGAACTTGAGGTCATGACAACACATCGAATGGCCACAACACAAGGATGTACGTTTGTCATATCCATTTTGTATCAATGAAGTGTCATATTGATCAAGTTCCCAAACAAAACACATTGAACCAGTCACCATATATTATAATGCTCATTTCTCTTATCTGTAAAGCACAACTCGACATATTGGATGCATAGTTATTACTTACCTGAAATGACTGTCGTGGTTTCTTTGATGCAGCCTGAAAGAAAGGGGTTAAACAGTAAATGAAGGGTCCTGTGATGATTAAATACAAACACAATGACAATACAATGGCATATTATGCTTCCACAAGGCAGGAATTCACTTTAAAAAGCTAGCATCTATTCTATGTAGCTGCTGTATTTTTCCTGGCAGAGAAGCTCAGAAAAACATGATCCTTTGAAAAATGTTGTGCTGTTTAAAATCCTTACCTGTTGCTGCATTTTACTTCTGCCCGCTTCGTTATTTGATTCATCATGCCATAGCTAGAAAAACAAGAGGAAACAGCTAGCGCACTTTGCTAACACACATGCATGTGCATAGAGTTCCAGTTTACTTTTATCCAGCAATGTTACTCCACCAAACTGATGACATCATCAAATATTGACAGATAAAAAAAAAAAAATCTATAAAATTTACATGAGCAAACAGCTATGTTTGTAATGATATGGCTTACTAGTGCCGCTCTCTGCATCTCTCTCCTGGCGCACTCCTAAACACAAGTGAATTTACATGAGGACGCCTCGGTAAATTAACCTAACATTGCAAAATATGAGCAAAGTTACCTTGTTGAAGTCAAATCCTAAAGAAATTGTGGAGTCTCCTCAGTTTCTGCTGCTGAAAAAAGTCCTGCTCAAAATTTCTTTATTTTGATTCACAGCAAAAAATAAATTTACTGTAGAATTTACCCACCATTAAAATGTAACCATGATGCTTTGCAGATTTACAGCAACATGCTGTATACAGGTTCTACAGTAAGGATTTGTTCATTTTACAGTAATAATGCTGTGAAAACTACAGAAATTTGTTACAGTGCAGATTTAAAACCGGTGATTGAGATCCGGTGGGGCTAGTGAATTAGACAACCACATTTTATCAGGGACATGATAGCGGCAGCGTAGGTGAGAAATGATATCCCTTGCTTTAAACTTTAAAGATCTCCTTGTTTGCCCACGCAACAAGAGATTAACTTTAAATTGGAATAACATCATCCAAATTTTTTTCTGGTATTCAACAGAGGGCTGTAAATTAAAACCTAAATTCTGAGGTAAAGAATGCTCAGCTACATGTTTATTTGTTTTGCTGCAACAACGTTGCAACATTGAAAAATAAGCAAATGGTCACGTTGTGAAAAAATCTTGTGATTAGATAAACCAAAAGAGATAACAAGGGAGAAAAATCTCTCACTGGAATCCTTTGTGTGTGAAATGTAAAGCTGGACAAAACAGAGTAGTGAAACTAAAAAATTTCAAAAGAAAAGATTTGGGTATAATTCTGTCTCAGTCCTGGAGAACTGCTGCTATGCAGAAGTCCTAGAGACTGCAATTGTGAAAATACACTAAATGTTAAAACTGATGTATATAATGATAATTATGATGTCACTGAGAGACATTCAGAGGACATGCTCAGCTTGTTTTTGTTTCATAAAAGAAATTTAGCCATAGAATAAGCATCACTATACTATTGAAATTGTTCAAGAGGTGCTAAGAAGGTTTACGACTGATGCATAAATGGTGTAAACAGTACGGGTTAAGGCTCAGTCTTATAAAAAAATATCTTTTACCTTGGTCTTAGTTCAGAATTTTAAAAAATACTGCACTCTTGTATGTTGTTCAGTGTCTCAAAAGAGACTGAAAAAACAAACAGACCAAAAATTAATCTTTGTACTCTCAATCAGACCTGTTTGTCCAACCTTTTTTTTTTTCATATCCAAATAGATTCTCAGAGGAGTGTAATTGATAACATCTTAGCCCAAAAATAAGAAAATTGTGTCCAATTCTATATTGTATTGTACAAATGATTTGACCCAATATTCACAGCATCAAAGTCTATAACTGTTTCCAGTTTGTCTTGTTGCTGTGAACAATGCAATGCCATCACAGCTGTAGCTGCAGAGCCATATGCCTTCTAAAAAGATCAGTGAGTCACTCTTGACAAATTATTGAGCCAAGACCCTCTTGATACCAGCAAATAAAATTTGTTTTAATGTATACTGTTTTAATATAATATAATTTATATTATGATCACATCATGATATATATTATATTATGATAGCCAGGGATGGCCTTTAATCTCATGATGATTCAAGCAATGGTGTGGAAGAAGAAAGAACTTTGGGAGAGAAGCAGAAGGAATTAGAATGTAGTAAGATGGAACCAGAATGAAGACAGATGTTGGGAGCACTATTAGTGCTGAAAGAATTATGAGGAATCAATGGAAGGATTCAAAGTTGTAATTGTGTTAGACACGTTGTGCGCACAGAACACACATTCTAGTTGTTTGTGCTACTACATGTGCACCTAGACTTGCTGAGTTTATTCTTTAAAACACATGACTGCTTTACTGTAAGTGATGCGTGACACACTTAGGTTTAAGGTTGTAGATGCTATGCATTCTAGACCATGTGTCTTGTGTAAGTTGGAATAACTGTAGTACTGAAATTGTACAACAATTTCAAGTTGTATGTGTGTCTATGTTGAATTTTTTGTCTCCTAAGTGGAACACTCAGTTATCTTCCGTATAGCTGCAGTTACACCATATACAGGAGCACAGAATTGCCATAAGGCTACTACGGAGCCCCTAAAGGGACCTTTGCAAAAATAAAAAAATGACGGAGTTTCGCGTGCTCACGAGATACTTTCGCGTGCTCACGAGATACTTTCGCGTGCGCACGAGATACTTTCGCGTGCTCACGAGAAACTTTCGCGTGCGCACGAGATACTTTCGCGTGCGCACGAGATACTTTCGCGTGCTCACGAGATACTTTCGCGTGCGCACGAGATACTTTCGCGTGCGCACGAGATACTTTCGCGTGCTCACGAGAAACTTTCGCGTGCGCACGAGATACTTTCGCGTGCGCACGAGATACTTTCGCGTGCGCACGAGATACTTTCGCGTGCTCACGAGAAACTTTCGCGTGCGCACGAGAAACTTATGTCGTGCGCACGCGTTACAATTTCCGGTTTGTGTATACTATAACCTACTTCATTTGTGCGTCACTGCCTATGAAGAATGCCAGAGTATGGATGCACATAAACTAATAAAGATCATGAAAATTAAAGAGAAAATGAGAGTGGATGCACATGAACTAATACAGCTGTATTTGCTCAAAATCTGGCTTTCTTAGACCAGATCGTCTAGGATGAATCCTACGGATAAAGAAAATGCGAGTATGGATGAATTAATAAAGATCTATTTGCTCAAAATTATAAAGAAGAAGATGGTATGGACGCACATGAATTATTAACGATCTATTTGCTCAAAAATATGCAGAAAATGCGAGTATGGATATGCATACACTAATAAAGATCTATTTGCTCAAAATTATAAAGAAAATGCGAGTATGGATGAATTAATAAAGATCTATTTGCTCAAAATGATAAAGAAAATGCGAGTATGAATTAATAAAGATATATTTGCTCAAATTATGCAGAAAATGCGAGTATGGATGTGCATAAATTAATAACGATCTATTTGCTGAAATGTGGCTTTCGTAGGGCAGTTTATATCACGGCCTTAAGTCTGTCTGCTTTAAAGCATTCTCTGTGACGGCCATGATATGAATAGTTGTGTGCATTGTTCTTTTTGCCAAGTTAAAAAAATAAATAAATAAGGCTGATACAGTAAAAAGTGCTCAAAATGTGGCTTTCGTTAGGGAAGTGCGTCATTTTTCAAGGACTTATGTCCATTTGTGGCATCCAAGAATCGCGCTGGGAAATGGGCTCAGTGTGCACTGTCATAATGCCACGTTTAATGGTTCATGAAAAAAACATTGGTACAGTAAAAATGATGAAACTTTGTATTTCGTTAGGGCAGTAGGCCATATTTATATTTTCCCATGTAAAAGTACTGGAACTGTAAAATGTAGGCGTACTAAAATTTCATATTTCACAAGATCAAACGGCCCTTTATTAAACCACTTTGTCGGATTTAACGCATCCTTACAGGTGGCAGAGACATGCTTATTTTCTCCATTCAATTCAAACAGCGCTTATTGCGAGCAGAGCCATTGACATAAAGCACTTTAGATATAAGGAAGGCACGTGTTTAATTAAAACGAATAATTAGCTGGATTCATCCTAGACGATCTGGTCTAAGAAAGCCAGATTTTGAGCAAATACAGCTGTATTAGTTTATGTGCATCCACTCTCATTTTCTCTTTAATTTTCATGATCTTTATTAGTTTATGTGCATCCATACTCTGGCATTCTTCATAGGCAGTGACGCACAAATGAAGTAGGTTATAGTATACACAAACCGGAAATTGTAACGCGTGCGCACAACATAAGTTTCTCGTGCGCACGCAATACATTTCTCGTGCGCACGCGAAAGTATCTCGTGAGCACGCGAAACTCCGTCATTTTTTTATTTTTGCAAAGGTCCCTTTAGGGGCTCCGTAACAATGTGCTTCACAATTGCATTAAATAAATTGTTAAAGAACTTCTTTATCTTCTATCTGTGCAAGGATCTTTAATGAGAAAAATTACAATGCCCAGTATTTATCAACTAAAACAACAAACCTGATCCTAAATCCATTCAAGATCAAAACAGGAATTAAAAATTGATTCTATTGATCTGTAACCCAGTGACAAGGGGAGGTACAAGTTTTGATTTTCCTTTGCAACAAAAGCACAAACAAAATGGACAAGTGTTAGCAAACTCCTCTCTGGAAGTGCTAGATCATATGGGATCTGATCAGGGAAGTTATTTTACTGGACATGTAATAAAAGTTGTGAGGAAAATGTTAATATCAGGCAGAAACTCTTCTGTTTTTACAGATGACAGAGGTCCAAATGATCAAGTATTTGAATGACACCATAAATACCAATTGCTAAACAAACAGCACAACACCACAAAAGATGATCTGGTGCCATAATCACAGATCTAGCTATTGTGAGATTTCCCCCAGGAGACCCGGGTGTCATTATGCTCACAACACAACAGAATGTGTAAACACAGCTGCAATAGCAACTCAAGGTGCAAGATTCTCTGACCATGCTTAAACACCAGCAGTCAGATCTGACCTATAACATTCAGTTTTATCTGGCCTTTTTCTTTGCAGAAGCATAATCATAATAATGATCTATGTCTCTGTAATCCAAAACAAATTTTCTTCTAATGGCATACAATCTTAACAGATGAAAGCCATTTGCAACAACTGTCTGGATAAGACCATTTAAGAAAAACTAAGATGGCACCATCTGTCTTAACACAATTTGTTTAAAGGTTCAAGGTCAACTGTTTTTTTCTGTGTGTCTGTTTCTCTTTCAGGACTGACAGCTGCCATTTTAAGGGCCAGATTCCACAAGGGTGTCTAGTCCCGCCCGTATTGAGCTATGATACACAACTTTACTTGCAGAAGATGGGAGTGTAGAAGCTTCAAGAGGCCATCCACACCTCATAACACGAATAGATACGTGGCCTCCCAGTGTAGAACTGGAACTAAACTATGTAACACAAATTATGGTAGGATAGACACCACCCATCTTCTACACAAACATACAGAACACACACACTACAAACTCACAACATCTCTACCTGGCATAGATCATAAGACTATCCAGACGAAAATTATTCACATAATGCAAATCTAACATACATCATTCACCTTCATACTTATAGGACAAGGGAAATTATTGCCATAATTTCTTTTCTTTTTTAATTGTGTCAATTTTGAGGTGTTATGGAAGCACTGTAATATGCAGGACATGTGCATGGCTTTAGTCACACATCAATTCATAGAATTTCTGATCATTCAAATTCCATTGATTGAATTTGCCCCGAGGGGCCAGGGGTGGTCTGCAAGACTTGATTTTCCTGCTAGACAAAAACAGAGATCAAGCATCCTGCAATAAAATAATACAACTTATCTGAAAGATCTCAAAGAAGTAGCAAAGGACAACGCCTTGCCCTAACCCCAAAAGGACAACGCCTCCCCCACCACACACACACACACACACACACACACACACACACACACACACACCTTCCCTTCCCCCCTGACTCACTGAAAATTCTTCAAGACATATAATGTAACATGTGTATCTATTGTTTTTCCCTTTCATGTTTGGTATCATTTTAAATGTCTCAGTGCGATTGGTAAAATGGTCTCAATTTCACAGCAGTCACTGGTATTATGAAGAAGATTGAAAACTAAGGAAAATTCTGTCCTCTTTTTGGGTGGTGCCTTTTGTGAAAATCCACTCCTCTTTCCCCAAAACAGGTGTTGGTGTAGTAAATATTTATAACCCTTTTGTTCTTGTCCTGGTATAAAAGGTAAATTGGAAAGCAGTCAGGGGGGATTTTCTGTAGCCAGAGACCCCCATACAGTGATGGGCAAGTGTCTTCAAACACTAATCCATCACTGTGTGTGTATATGCATTTCAATTGATGTTATGCATTCATTATTTCTGAATTGGCTTCTAATTGTGCAACTATGAAATTGACATTTTTACTTAACAAATAAAATGTTATATTTGATTTACTCTGGATTCTTCTGAAATCATTATGACCAGTAGATTATTGGAGTCCATATTTCCGCAAATCTGCGTCAGGATAGATTAAAACTAAAGGCTCAATGAAAGGAGCATGTGGGCACATCATGGGACCTTTTGATTTTTGTCTATCAACTGGCTTAGGAAAACTTGAACAAGCATGTGGCGGTTCGACTCAAATGCATTAGTAAACTCTGCACCCTCTGACTAAGATCAGAACTGGTGAGTTTGTGATCGTGAAAAGAACATAACGGCCGAAGTGACTTTTCTAAGTGATATGGGTCCGTAATGAAAGAATAATTGCAAATATGAGATACCCATAATAATCAAATATCTAAATTAATACATAACAAATGATTCATTTCTAATTGGAAACACAACCTAAGAATAAGAATCATTTGAAATTGGAGTCAGATTAAACGAGTGAAATTAAGTGAACTTCACAGAGGCGCTGAAAAGGCATACATGCGTTAACCTTCGGCCATCGGATTCCGTTTTTGGGCCGATGGGGGTTCCTTACACATTGATGTCCTAAGACATGAAACGATTGGTTTGTGTGAGAAAACGAAAAGTATTTATATAATTTTTTAACCTCTAATACACCACTATGTCCCACTGCTGTGTGTGACGTCTGAAAACGCGCTCTGATGCCGGAAGTGATCTCTCACGCGTATACATCAGTGAGTGCGAGAGATCACTTCCGGCGTCAGAGTGCATTCAGATAAACATCAAATTTTCATTTTTTGGGTGAACTATCCCTTTAATCTTGTTTGTTGCCATAGCAACTAATCACCTTCACCTGTCCCTTGTTATCTTGTGTATAAATAGCCCTTGTGTTCTTCAGTCATTGTTTGTTGTTACATTTAGATGGACTGCATTCTTTTGATCCGTATCTTCCCTAGCTCTTTGTGTTCCTTAGTTCTTCATGTGTTGTTTGTTTGTTATAATAAACCCTGCATATCAGTTCTACCCCTGCCATCTCTTTTGTTCCTGCCAGTGTTACAAAAGTTAAATGTTGAGCAAAACATATTCATCAACAAACCTCATTCCAGTGCATCTTACATCTTTGGCACATTTGCATGAAAGTAAACAGTTCAATAGTTCTCTTGACCACGAAAGATCAATAGAGCAGCTGCCAGTTTACCAAAGGTTGTATTTACACAACAAGCACAATGATTTACGGGAAATCTGAAATGCACTGCTGAGAAATCTTCAAACTCTCTGATGCACAAAACTTCATTCAGCTCCACAACAGTTTGACCACAGCTCTGTTTCTACAGCTTTCTATGCAGAAAGGAAAGAGCACAGGCTTTTTTTCACAGTAGTTCCATGAGTGCATTTTCAGATTCATGAACACATAATGTCATAGCTGACACTTTGCCTAATTTTTATTTGAGACATTTGGAATCTAGTCTACCAAGTATCTTTTGTAAGGGAGACAATTATGTCGGTAACACTTTACAATAAGGTTCTTTAGTTAGACATTAGATAATGTATTAACTAACATGAACTTACCATGAGCAATATATTTGTTACTGTATTTACTAATCTTCGTCAATGTTAATTAATTAAAATACAGTTGTTCATTGTTGTTTTTTTCATGTTAGTTCACAGTGCATTAACTAATGTTTACAAGATTTTAATAATGTATTAGTAAATTTTGAAATTAACATTAACAAAGATTCATAAAAGCTGTATAAGTGCAGTTCATTATTAGTTCATGTTAACTAATGCAGTTAACTAATGTTAAGTAAAAAACCTTCCTGTAAAGTGTTGCCATGTCGTCTATACTTAGAGGGTTCATGAATTGCAACCATATTAGTCTGGCTACATGGTTTCATTGGTTTGAGTTTGCAGGGGATGCATGTAAACATGTTTAAAAAAATAAATAATGGTAGGTGACATGCGCATGATATTGAGGCACACAATTTTTTATAAATGTTACTAATAAATCTTTTTTAAGTGCAATTATTGGAGCTTCTTTTGTAATTTTGGAAGTCCTGCAAAAAATCTTTCCAAGATCCTCCCCTTCCCAAATGTGTTGCCTAATCACCATGGGGTGTCAGAGAGAGAGAGAGAGAGAGAGCAGTTTTGGTCACGGAGGCGGGTATAAATCTGAGCTGCTGCAGGTTCGCAGACGCTCACAGGAAGAGACACACAGACAGACAGGATGGACGTGAAGCTGCTGTGGCTGACTGTTGTTCTTCTCTCCTCACCCCTCCTCACACTGTGTGACCCGCTGTGAGTATTAAACACACTGTTAGCTCATAGAGTTACTAACAGATCTGTTTTTGATCTGATTTGATCTCCTCAGGTTTGTTCTGTCTGCTCCTAATTTGCTGAGAGTGGGTTCCTCAGAGAACGTGTTTGTGGAGGCTCAGGATTACTCTGGAGGAGCTTTTGATGTAAAGATCACAGTGAAGAACCACCCAAAGAAAGACAAGGAGATACTGTCCAAAACAGTGAGACTGACGGCAGAAAACAATTACCAGATCCTTACAGATATAAAGGTAATGCCATTTTTTTTTTTTTTTTTTTTGCTTGTGTGAGCTCATCTGTGAAGATTCATCATCTAAACTTGTACAATTTAGTTTGTAAATGTTACAATTCTTTTTCTTTTTTTTCCTCCCAAATTTACAAAGGACTAATTCATTTTCTGTTCTTTAGATTCCTGATGATCAGAACTTCTTCTCTGATGATCCCCTGGAAAAGCAGTATGTGAATCTACAAGCTCAATTTCCATCCAAAACTGTGGAGAAAGTGGTCATGGTCTCATTCCAGTCTGGATATATATTTATACAGACAGACAAGCCCATCTACACACCTGCTAGCACAGGTAAGATTAAGTGAAAACATGGCAAATATAGAGCGCATTAAACCACAAAGTGAAATTTATTTGTTACATCAGCAGTACATCATAAATATTCTGTACTTTTGAACATATACTAGTAACTAAATATAGGACAGATGGAGTGTGAATGGCATCTGGTTCATTCCACGAAATGGCTGTATTTGCTTTTTGAAAGTTTATTATTATTATTATCACTTGTATGAAGTTGTCAGACAAGTAGTAATTGCATTTTGCTACAAGTCATCTCAAGCTAAATTAAAAAAAAAGCATGTGTATATGTTGGAATATAAGCCATGCCTTCATAAAGCCGTTACAAGCCAATTGGATTTTGTTGCTATCATAGCTATAGTAAAATGCTAGTAACGCTTAGTAAAAAAAGTTGTTTATGGCATCATTTGAATTTGAACACATTGAATGGCAAGTGTCTCAAATATGTATAAATAAAACAATCAGTTAAAAAATTTTCAGTTTTTGCTTTGAACTTTTTTTGCAGTTCAGTACAGGATTTTCTCTCTGACGCCCAACCTGAAACCCCTCAGTCAATCTGGAGTCACGGTGGAAATCATGGTACACATTTATATAAGTACACACATACACATACACATCCATCCATCCATCCATCCTTCCGTTCATTCATTCATTCATGACCGCTGTATTGAGCATCATTGCACTGATCTCAGTAGACACATTGGTAACGCTGATTTCTGTGTTTCTTAAGAATCCACAAGGCATCACAGTTTCATCAGAAAAGATTTATCCATCAAAAGGGATGAAGTCCGGACAATACGCCATTCCCGAGGTTTCCAGGTGTGTAAAACACTGATAGATGTATTAAACCTGAGTGTACAGATCAAACATTTTTATCTGTCTATGGTAGGGTTCCTCAATAGGTGACCCACAAGAGACAAAGGTTTGGCCAAGGGCCTGTGCTGAAGCCAAATGTTTCTGTCAATGTAACGTTACTGTAATCGTGTTTCTGGTACGAAATCGCTTATAATTCTTAAGCAGTGTCATTGACAACTTGCACCGTGTCTACACCGAATACGAACTGCACTACACGATGGGTCAAAAGCAAATATAATAAACTAAAATCAGTGACGCTCTCTACATTGGATGTGGCACAGCGTGATGTGACGAGTCGCCAAGAGTAAACAAATACCCTGTCATTTCTGACGTACTCAACATGTTTGTGCTACTTCGTTAGTTTGTTTTGATGCCTCCAGTGTAGAAAGCTGACAACAGTTGCTCCTGGTGACAAATTTCAATTCGAGATTCAATTTGATTGATTTGGATGAATATCAGGTACAGTACATGGCAAAATTTCTCACGAGAAAAAAAAAAAAATCTCTCAGCTAATGCTGTAAACTATACAGGGATTCAGTTGGTACTACATTAGTAATATTGAAGGTTAAAATTAACTGATAAATTAACAATTCACACACAAGGAAGTTTTTATAATAATAATGTTATAATAATTACATAATTATGTTTCTACTCTAATTCGCTTTTTGAAAATAAACATTTGAATATGGGCTTTCATAAAACTTGACAGATTTATTCAAACATACATTAAATATAAACAGTAAAAAAATATAATTATGTAATATAGTGCAAAATTCACCTCTCTAGAGGTGACTAATGAGTTTATGGTCACTGAATGGCTTTTCTGAGGTAAAAGTAAACATATTGTACATTTTATTGATGTCTTTTTGATGTCACTGATTGAGCGATTACATAAGACATGATATGGATTTCGGTAAGTTGTACTGTATCTTTTAACATACCTTATGATATTAATTCATATTTGTTTCCCACTGTAACTAGCAGTAAAGCAGAAGAGATGATCCTATCACGTGCGTTACGCGCTGCCGCTTCACTTGATCTGAGGATCTCCACATTAAACCACATTAAAGAGCACCAAAATGGTATTTATTGTTTGAATTTTGTAAAAAAAAAAAAAAAAAAAAAAAAAAAGGACAGAATTTGACAGCTGAGACTTTGTTTCATATCAAAAATAATAAAGCACAAGCTTAACGTGATTTATTGGATGAGAGGAGCACTATAAAGTTCTTGGTTGACAGCCAATCAGAATCCACCCTGCTTTAAAGATTTCGATCATTTAAAGTGGCAGATGACATTATTGTAGTGTGCACTTACAATAAACAGAATGTTATTGTACGTTGGTGTGGATGCTAATATATAATATAGTTCCCTTTTGTATGGGAACTCACACTGCATCTGAACAAGACGTGTCTGAAGAACGTGTCTAAACGTGACAATTGTATTGACCGATGACAGCCTATAATGTCACTACCAGCATGACTGTAAAAATAAAGGGGCGCTTGAAGAACACGTCATCCTCTTCTTCATCTTTAGGAGCGTGTAAGACAGAAACGCCATGGGTGGAGCACGTTTGACTCATCCATCAAGCTTGATATGCTCTTATGATGCATTCCAATTACTACTGAAAGAGACTGGAAAGAAGCTTTGTGCTTCTTTTATTCTCTCTTGAAGGATAGTAGTCAGCATTTGCACGAGTGTGTTCGGCTCTCAAGGGAGTTAAAGGCACTCATTGTCACGGTTGCAAACACGGAGACAATAGACAGATCCAAGTGCAGGTCAATTTAATGGGTAATCCAAAATCATGAGTCCAAAAAACAAGCAAGGGTCATAAGCCAG
Organism: Megalobrama amblycephala; assembly: GCF_018812025.1. Taxonomy (NCBI): domain Eukaryota; kingdom Metazoa; phylum Chordata; class Actinopteri; order Cypriniformes; family Xenocyprididae; genus Megalobrama; species Megalobrama amblycephala. The sequence continues at coordinate 11,531,605 of NC_063050.1, read as the reverse complement.
TTAAACAGTCCATCCATAAAACAGGTACAAAAACAGGGAACAAGAAAACAACACAGACCAAGAAATGTGAACTGAAAACTCCATGACACGAACAGAAACCAACAGGATATAAATAGACAGACACTGATAACATAATACATAACAGCTGGTTGTAATGAAGTGATAATGAGATCATGAGTCCGGCAGTGCGTTATGGGTAATGAAGTCCAAGGGGTGAAAACAAGAGTCCAGGATGGAGTGCCCTCTAGTGGCTGATTAGGGCACTCTCACTAATGATCATGACATTACCCCCCCTCAAAGGAGCGGCTACCAGACGCTCCACCAGACAAAAAAGAAAAAAAACAAAAACACAAAAACTCAGGAGGGAGGTGGACAGGAGGAGGATCAGGGGGAGGGATGGCGGGCCAGGTCCAGAGTCCCCAACTGAAGGCCAGGGCGGTGCTGGAGGAACTGACCAGGCGGGCGCCAGCAGGCCTGGAGTCCTGGCCAATTGCCAGGGTGGCGCTGGAGGAACTAACCAGGCAGGTTCCCGCAGGTCTGGGGTCCAGGCTGAACACCAGGGCGGCACTGGAGGAACTGACCAGGCTGGTTCCAGCGGTTCTGGAGTCATGGCTGAGTGCCAGGGTGGCGCTGGAGGAACTGACCAGGCGGGCACTGGCAGGTCTGGATTCCTGGCTGAGTGCCAGGGCGGTGCTGGAGGAACAGACCAGGCGGGTCTCAACGGTTCTGGTAGCCTGGGCAGAGGCGGCAGGGCAGAAGGCTTGGACGGCGGCGGCAGGGCAGAAGGCTTGGACGGCGGCGGCAGGACTAGCCAAGGGTGCTTCGTGGCCATATCAGGGCGAGCGGGCAGCTCGGTGACGGCCTCCGTGGCCGTATCAGGGAGAGCGGACAGCTCGGTGACGGCCTCCGTGGCCGTATCAGGGAGAGCGGACAGCTCGGTGACGGTTTCCGTGGCCAGCTCTGGCTGCTCAGGAGGCAGGGCAAGGCCCTTAGTTGGCGCCGGCAGGGCAAGGCGCTTCGGTGGCGCCGGCAGGGAAAGGCGCTTAGTTGGCGCCGGCAGGGAAAGGCGCTTAGTTGGCGCCGGCAGGGAAAGGCGCTTCGGTGGCGCCGGCAGGGAAAGGCGCTTCGGTGGCGCCGGCAGGGCAAGGCACTTCGGTGGCGCCGGCAGGGCAAGGCGCTTGGAGAACCAACGAACAACCTCTAGAGTGGTCTCCAGGCCTTGTAGGATGGAGGAAGCCCTTTTCCTCCTTCTCCTCCGCTTATGAGGGTGAGGCGGTGGCTCACCCAAAATGGACTCACTGGCTGGAGTGGACTTACTGGCTGGAGCGGGCTCTGTAGTGGACTCACTGGCTGGAGCGGGCTCTGGAGTGGACTCACTGGCTGGAGCGGGCTCTGGAGTGGACTCACTGGCTGGAGCGGGCTCTGGAGTGGACTCACTGGCTGGAGCGGGCTCTGGAGTGGACTCACTGGCTGGAGCGGGCTCTGGAGTGGACTCACTGGCTGGAGCGGGTTCACTGACTGGAGCGGGCTCTGGAGTGGACTCACTGGCTGGAGCGGACTCAGTGACTGGAGCAGGCTCTGGAGCGGACTCACTGACTGAAGCAGGCTCTGGAGCGGACTCACTGACTGAAGCAGGCTCTGGAGCGGACTCACTGGCTGGAGCGGGCTCTGGAGTGGACTCACTGGCTGGAGCGGGCTCTGGAGTGGACTCACTGGCTGGAGCGGGCTCTGGAGTGGACTCACTGGCTGGAGCGGGCTCTGGAGTGGACTCACTGGCTGGAGCGGGCTCTGGAGTGGACTCACTGGCTGGAGCGGGCTCTGGAGTGGACTCACTGGTTGGAGCGGGCTCTGGAGTGGACTCACTGGCTGGAGCGGGCTCTGGAGTGGACTCACTGGCTGGAGCGGACTCAGTGACTGGAGCAGGCTCTGGAGCGGACTCACTGACTGAAGCAGGCTCTGGAGCGGACTCACTGACTGAAGCGGGCTCTGGAGTGGACTCACTGACTGAAGCAGGCTCTGGAGTGGACTCACTGGCTGGAGCGGGCTCTGGAGTGGACTCACTGGTTGGAGCGGGCTCTGGAGTGGACTCACTGGCTGGAGCGGGCTCTGGAGTGGACTCACTGGCTGGAGCGGGTTCACTGACTGGAGCGGGCTCTGGAGTGGACTCACTGGCTGGAGCGGACTCAGTGACTGGAGCAGGCTCTGGAGCGGACTCACTGACTGAAGCAGGCTCTGGAGCGGACTCACTGACTGAAGCGGGCTCTGGAGTGGACTCACTGACTGAAGCAGGCTCTGGAGTGGACTCACTGACTGAAGCAGGCTCTGGAGTGGACTCACTGGCTGGAGCGGGCTCTGGAGTGGACTCACTGGCTGGAGCGGGCTCTGGAGTGGACTCACTGACTGAAGCAGGCTCTGGAGTGGACTCACTGACTGAAGCAGGCTCTGGAGTGGACTCACTGACTGAAGCGGGCTCTGGAGTGGACTCACTGACTGGAGCGGACTCACTGACTGGAGCAGGCTCTGGAGTGGACTCACTGACTGGAGCGGACTCACTGACTGGAGCGGGCTCTGGAGAGGGCTCACTGGCTGAAGCGGACTCACTGACTGAAGCGGGCTCTGGGCCTTGAATGATGAAGGACGCCTTCTTCCTTCTCCTCCCCCTCCCTTTACCGGGGTGAAGCTGAGGCTCAGTGCCCACCTCCCCTGTGCCTTCTGAAACGGATTCCTGGGCTGGAGCATGCACACTGCCTGGTTGACTCGGTGAGGTCCATTCTCTCCGATGGCGGAGATATGCGGCAAATCTCCAGAAGTCTAAAATCCGTAGCCCTTCCATCTCACATTGAGGCAGAGGATCGTCAAGGCAGCAATTAAAGAAATCCTTCAAAGCCGCATCATTGTACCCCAGCCCCACCGCCATCGTCCAAAAGACCTTGGCGAAGCATCCTACCTCCCATCCCTCTTGGCGTAGAGCCCTCACCGCCCGCAGTTGATCCGAACGCTCCCTGGTAGTGGCTGGAGGAAGGATACGGAACCCCACACTGCTGGATCCTTGCATGATGGAGTTTTCTGTCACGGTTGCAAACACGGAGACAATAGACAGATCCAAGTGCAGGTCAATTTAATTGGTAATCCAAAATCATGAGTCCAAAAAACAAGCAAGGGTCATAAGCCAGTTAAACAGTCCATCCATAAAACAGGTACAAAAACAGGGAACAAGAAAACAACACAGACCAGGAAATGTGAACTGAAAACTCCATGACACAAACAGAAACCAACAGGATATAAATAGACAGACACTGATAACATAATACATAACAGCTGGTTGTAATGAAGTGATAATGAGATCATGAGTCCGGCAGTGCGTTATGGGTAATGAAGTCCAAGGGGTGAAAACAAGAGTCCAGGATGGAGTGCCCTCTAGTGGCTGATTAGGGCACTCTCACTAATGATCATGACACTCATAGCAACGCATTCATGGCAGCAGATGGCAGCTTGCTTGTTTCTTGATAGAGTGATAAGAACCTACTGTATTGTTGAACGGAGCATGTTTGGCTCTCGAGGGAGTTGAATGCATGCTTTGTGATGAGGTCACAAGGAGAAGCTCCACCCTTGTAAGCATTTTTATGAGCATGTATGGCTCTCAAGGGAGTTGAAAAACACTTATAGCGATGCATTCATAGCAGTAGACTAGTTACAGAGATAAGAATCTAGAGTTTGAACAGAGCGCACAGCTCTTGAGGGAGTTATGCTGTTTGATGTGGTCGCTATGCTAGACTCTCTATTGACATTGAGTGCCTGCAACCTGTGGTTCGGGTCCCACAGTCACAGTAGCATCATACGGGATCGATCGCGGGGGTTGTCGATGGAGCGCGGGAGGAGTCTAATGGGAAGTCATTCTTTTTGGGACTCTTCCTGCTCAGATTAAGTTACCCATATAATCACAAGAGTGTGCTTTTCGACTCTACAAGCCACTTAAACATTAGTGTCTTGTTGAATGGCTCTCAGTTATCCTCCTTGATAAGTTGATATTTGGCTGAGTGTGTTTAGCATGTTGAGTAATCCTTCCTTAAGAGCTTAAAGGGTTAGTTCACCCAAAAATGAAATTTCTGTTTTTAAGTACTTACCCTCTTGTCGTTCCACACCTGTAAGACCTCCGTTCATCTTCAGAACACAAATTAAGATATTTTTGATAAAATCAGAGGGTATCTGATCCACACATAGGCAGCAATGTCATTGCACCTGTTGACGTCCAGAAAGGTAGTTAAAAACATGGTTAAAATAGTCAACGTGACTACTGTGGTTCAACCTTAATGTTATGAAGCGACAACAATACTTTTTGTTGTTATACGCAGTGAACTCAGTGCAGGCTTCCTTGTTTATGTCCAAATGCCAACTCAGTATTGGCCGAAGCTGAACACGTGAGCAGCACGACATATGCATGTGATGCTGACACAAGATCCAGCCAATAATGAGCTGGCATTCGGACGTAAACAAGGAAGCCTTTTAAATATCTTAATTTGTCTGAAGATGAACGAAGGTCTTATGGGTGTGGAATGACACGAGGGCGAGTACTTAATTACAGAAATTTCATTTTTGTGTGAACTAACCCTTTAATTTATTGTTAGTCAAATTGTGTGGCTTTCTGTGAGCCTCCTTGACAAGCTTAGTTATGGTTGAGTGTTGTTAGTACTCCCCTCAGTTTGAGGGTCATCATGCCGAATACTCCGCTCCCTAACAGCTCTATTTATTGTTTGAGTCAAACTGATTGGCTTTCTATGAGCCTCCTTGAGAAGTTTAGTTATGGTTGAGTTTTGTTAGTACTCCCCTCATTTTTAGAGTGTTGATATGCTGTGAACTCCATAGGGCTGGACCAACGTTTTTGGCTAAGGTAAAATAAGATCTGCCTTCTGATGGTTCGCTTAGGACTTATTGTCAGGTTAAATGGCCCTCTGTAGGCCTCCTTGACAGACCTTAGAATGTTCAGGCATTGTTAGTACTCCTCTCGCTTTAGAGGGTCATTATGCTGAGTAACCGCTCATTAGAGCTCCCTTCTTCATGAGCGTGAGGTTGAATGGCTTTCTCTAAGCCTCCTTTAACTGCTTTATCCTAGTTGAGAATTGGTAGTGCCCCCCTCATCCTGCTGAGGCCTCCACTCCTCAGAGCTCCGCATGGTTATGTACCATGGTTTCTTAATCAGGCTCCCTCTCATTTTAGAGAGTCATTCTGCTAAGGCCCCTGCTCGATAAAGCTCCTCCTTCTAGATAGTGGCACTAAGTCGCAGGGCTCCTGATGAGAAAACCTAAAGCCATAGCTGCTGACTTTATATAAGAGTGGTACTGGGCCTCTTCTCATCTTGGATAATCGTCCTGTTGAGGCTTTCATTCCTCTGAGCCCCGCAGGTTAGCAGTGTCTGGTGCCAAGGCTCTCTGTGAACCTCCTTGATAAATCTGTTTTTAGTTTAAAGGGTGATTAGACCTCTCATTTTAAAGAGTCATTCTACTAAGGCATTCACTCCCTAGAGTTCCACCTAGATCATGTTGCCAAGTGGTACAGCTCTCAGTGAGCACCATTAGTAGGGCTGCTTTTTTTGTAAAATGGTGTAGTTATGCTCTTCTCATTTTAAAGAGTTATCTTATTGAGGCCTCCACTGTCTAGAGCTCTTCCTTCTAGACAGTAGCATTAGGGCTCATTATGAGTGTTCTTGGTCACTGTCCTTAGGATAGAGTGTTGTTAGGCTCTTTCTCCTCTCAATTAGCTGAGGCCTCCGCACCCCTGAGCTCCAATAATCTGTCCTTAGTATAAGGGTTTGATTACCTCCTCTTATTTAGAGAGTTATTCCACTTATTAGAGTCCATTTCTAGTTGAGCTCTCTTTAGGTTGAGCTCTCTTTAGGTACTCCCATTTCTTAAGAGGGTCGTTATAAAGAGTACTCTGCTCCTTAGAATTTGATGTACTTTTGCTTTTGCAAGCCTCCTTGATAAGTCTAGCAAATTGTTTAGTACTCCTCTTACTTAGTGGGTCATTATTCACAGTACTGTGCAGTCTACAGTATCCTATGTTAATCTTTTGGTGAGCCTCCTTGACATACAAATGTAGGCTGAGTTTGGCACTCCCCTCGTTTTAGAGGGTCAATTTGCAGAATGCCTTGCTCCATAGATTCTTTACAGCAATATTATCAAGTGATTGGCTTTAAGCCTCCTGGACAAGCTGTCTTTGTGCTCTAGCCTCTGTAATATTCCCCTTATTTGAAAGGGGCCGGTGTGCTGAATGCTTCGCTCTCCAGGGCTAGGTAATGGTAGGCCTCCTTTATGAACCACACTTTAGTATCAAGTTGAAGGATTTTCTGTGGGCTTCCTTGATAAACTTACTACAGTGAGTTGGTCAGTCATTATGCAGAGTACTCCGCTCCCCCAGAGCTACGTTTAGTGCTCTGCAGGTCCTGGAGAACCCTTTTTCGGGCTGAGTTACTCCCCACATTTGGAAGGTCGATATGCTGTGTCTCTGCTTTCTAGGACTTCCATCTCTGCAATGAAGTGGTTATTGTCTGTTGCAGTATCATCTCATCAGAGGCCTCTGTGAAAGTGCTGAATCTAGAGATTCTGCTTAGGCAGACAGGTTGTTGGCTTCTTCTGCTAGGATAACGGAAGTCAGCCTCCCTGGTGATTCTAGGGGTTGATGCTCTAATGTCCCCCTAAAGTGACAGGCCATGGTCTCATTTGTTCCTGGCCATATTCCCTTAAAGGAATTTTCTTCATTAGGTAAATGATTCCAAACATTTGAGCTCCGCCTTTGGGCCAAGCCCTACCACTTGTGGACTTTCCTCGTTTAGGGTATGTAGCTTGGGCAGTGGCCTTAGGGGATAGTGTCACTGGCAGCTTGCTGGTACGTACCTTTGTGAAATATGACTCTGACAGTGAGGTCAGTAGAGTCAGCTTTTTGAGTGCTTAGTCACAGCTGATAGGGCATGCATTCCACTCAGCATGGCAGAGTGGGTATTTGTTATTCATAACGTCTAGTTCAGATGCAGTGTGAGTTCCCGTTTCAAAAGGGAATGTCTCGGGTTACAAAATGTAGCTCATTGCGATGCTTCAGGGATGCCTGCCACACCTCCTTTATACTTCTCCTAATAGTTTTTGTTCTTGGTTTGAATGGGCCTTTAGTCTGACAGCAAAAGCATTGCAAGTATGAAGAAAATAAAAGTAGACACTAAAAATAGACAATTCAAAAGTGGATGGACTGTACAATTTTGTTTTATCTTGCCTGACCACCACAACATAAAGCCAATGTGCAGGCAGATTGTGACTGTAAAACTGATAACATCAAATGGCATTTCATAACATTGAGGTTCGTGGCCCTTGGTTATGTATTTTTGAAAGAATTTGTCCCTTGGCCAAACTAATTGAGGAACCCTGGCCTATGGTGTGTACATCAGGACATTATAGCGACATTACCTACTAATTTATCAATAAACAGCAACAAAACCATGTTCATGGTCTATTATCATCCGTTTTGATGTCATGAATTCAGACGTGCATGTTCCTAGATGTGTTTTGTATTTTTCAGTCTTGGGATCTGGAAGGTGGTCACATGGTTCGCAAACACTCCTCAGAAGCAGTTTACTGCTGACTTTGAGGTCAAAGAATATGGTAAGTGTAACAAAGTCCACTGGAGGAGAGCGTATAGAGAACCCAAGTGCAGTTTATTATAATCCTTGCATACTTTATCACATCTGAAGTGAAATAAATGCAATATTTGACTAATACACTGATGTTTCAGAGACATTTTCATTCAATACTTTATGTACTGCTTACAGCGTTTGTTTTTACAAGAATAAAGTTCAACATAAGCATACCGATGTAGCGGGGTACTTTTTTTGTCAGTTTTATTTTGATAAACACGACACAATATAACATCGCAACTATATGAAAAGAGCTTTAACTGTTATAAAAACAGATTTTTTAGCATTACTGGAACTGAAGGCGTGACAATAAACACGAAACACACGTGATCGTTGTCATGCGGTGAATCCGGCCAATCGTGAAACAGCTGTGTGTTCATCAGCGCTCGTGCAGCTCCTCTTGAGAAACTGTGCTGGCTGCCTCAGGCGGCTTATCTCGAATCGATCTCGTGGTACTTTGAAGCCATACGTCACAGTCACATGGCGTTGGCGCTGTCTCAAGTCGGACAAAATTTCTAACCGGCATGCACTGCTTCAAGTCAGCCGCCGATCGGTCTGTGCGGCGCTGCATCAAGTCGAACAAGCCTAATGACAACATAACACATTCACAAGGGGATCACATGGAAAGATCACATGAGGAGCAAGGACATCACATGACAACAGGAAGCACATGGCAAACATAGCAATGAAACATGAACATGAACCAAAACAAGACGTGACAGTAAGAAAACTGAATGTTGTGTAAAAATGTGATTAAAATAATGTATTTATATATTTTTGTCTGTTGGTTTTAGTGCTTCCAACATTTGAAGTGAAATTAAAACCCAGTAGGTCATTCTACTATGTGGATGATCGGAGTCTGACAGTCGACATTGAAGCCAAGTGAGACAACATATGTTCTGCTTCACTGCTTTGAAAATAAATGTTTGATGTGTGAACACACTGATTTAAAATAGATTTGTATATAAACTGAAATAATTTACAATGAGCATCCAAAACTTGGTCCTGCCATTCCAGTGTGTTTGAGGTAGTATAACTTCCAAAGTGACTAAAACATTTATCTTAGTCTAAGGCATTTTTTTTTTTTCTCAAGTTGTGGTTATTCTCTATTTTACTGGTAGTATTAATACAGTATTGTGTCAGTCATATCCCAGTAGATCTGCACCATAAAATATGGGGTGAATTTTGTAGATAATTATTACATTAGGTATTATTAAAAAAAAAAAAAAAAAAAAAAAAATACAGTGTTTATTAATCTTGCTTAATCTTAATAATTAAATACACTTATATAGTCCTATAATATGTAGTAATATATTATCCAGAATGCATAACCTGTGTTGGATCAAGCACAGTCATCGTCACCATTCAGTTTTTACAGCAGAAATTGTATGTGTTTTTATAGGTACCTGTTTGGACAGAAGGTAGAAGGAAATGCATTTGTGATGTTTGGTGTGATGGACGGTGAGAAGAAAACAAGTATTCCTGCATCTCTTCAAAGAGTTCAGGTGAGAGAAATTAAACAGTTTACAAGTTGGGATCAATCTAATTTATCTTCACATAATGGATGATGTAAATAAAACATTAAATAGATTTTTACTGTGTCTTGTAGACTGATGTTAATGTCTTTCTCATATATGAATAGATAATGAAAGGAGAAGGTACTGCAGAACTGACCAGGGAGATGATCACTAAGACCTATCCAAACATTAACCAGCTGGTTGGACGATCAATCTATGTTTCAGTCAGTCTTTTAACAGAAAGTGGTGAGACTCAACAGATACTGTGCATCTGTATACACATTTACATGCATATATGTGAGTGTATATGAGAGGCTGATCATGGGGTGTGTGTGTGTGTGTGTGTGTGTGTGTGTGTGTGTGTGTGTGTGTTTGTTTCAGGCAGTGAAATGGTGGAAGCAGAAAGGAGAGGCATTCAGATTGTGACGTCACCGTACACCATCCACTTCAAAAAAACACCACAATTCTTCAAACCTGGAATGCCCTTCGATATATCGGTAAAAAAAAAAAAAACATTGACTTTATGAACCTGAAGGGTTATAGGAACTGAGGAACAATTTTACCAATATATTAATAGACATGATGATCGCTAATGTTTGTTTTGTTTTTTGGTCTTGGTTTTATAAAAGGTCTATGTAACAAATCCTGACCAGACCCCAGCTGAAAATGTGGAAGTGGAGGTCAATCCTGGAACAGTCAATGGTCATACAACAGCCAATGGCATTGCAAAAGTAACCGTCAACACTGTAGGAGGATCGCCCAGTCTGGAGATCACTGTAAGACATAGAATGCATGATGTAGAACAAGCTATTTGTTTACAGTTATTTGTAGTTGCTATGAATCAGCAGGAAAATGTATTTATTTATTTCAGGCTAAAACCAAAGATCCACAATTAAGAGATGGACAGCAGGCAGTGAAGAAGATGACGGCTCAGGCTTATGTTCCCAAAGGCAACTCCAAGAATTACTTGCACATCGGCATTGATGCAGCAGAGCTTCAGATCGGTGATCAAATGAAAGTCAATCTGAACACTGGACAAAGTCCAGGAGTTAAAGATCAAGATTATACATACATGGTAAAGATTATGGTTATTTGTTATTCATTTGTACCACCAATGCATCAGTTACATCAGTATTTATTTTCTACAACAGCTTGTGTTTGAAGCTGTACAAAGTGCTTGTCTTTTTTACTTGTTCATTTTCAGATCTTGAGTAAAGGTCAGATCGTTCAAGCAAACAGGTTTAAGAGGAGAGGACAATCTCTGGTGACTCTGTCTCTATCTGTAACCAAAGACATGGTGCCGTCCTTCCGCTTCGTGGCTTATTACCATGTGGGCTCGACTGAGGTGGTGTCTGATTCAGTCTGGGTCGACGTGAAGGACACGTGCATGGGAACGGTGGGTCAACTATCACAAGAAATGGTTGACGTGCCAATCAACTAGGTCTGATTCAGTGTCTTTCATTTTTAACAGCTCAAGCTTCAGGTGAAGGAGAAGATGAATACCTATGGCACAGGAGATGAGGTCAAGCTGCAGATAACTGGAGATCCAGGAGCTCGAGTTGGGCTGGTGGTGGTTGACAAGGCTGTGCATGTCCTTAACAAGAACAGACTCACTCAGACTCAGGTGAAGTATGTTCCTCAGACATAATGGCACAATCAGCTCTGATTTAAAATTCATGTAACTAGTGTTTTTTTGCTCCTCTAGATCTGGGACAGAATAGAGAAACATGACACCGGCTGTACGGCAGGAGGTGGAAGGGACAGTATGGGAGTTTTCAGTGATGCAGGTCTGATGTTTGAGTCACACACAGCAGGAGGAACCACCACCAGAACAAGTATTTATTTATTTTTTCCCCATTTCTATTCTACAGTTTAATTTACTGAACAAACAGATTCATGAGGGTTCCTGTCGTTGGTCTGATCTTGAATGTTGTACTATGATTTTCCTCTTGAGTTGTTTGGTTCCTTGTATCATGGTTCCGTTTTTTTGGAATATCCATACTTTATTAGATTTAATAAATAGTTATTGCTGCTCTTAGGTTCTTTAACAGCATTTTTACAATATATACTAATTAATTCAAATGACTTGTCCTCTAGTGCCTGAGTGTCCCGTCCTTCCAAAGAGAAAACGAAGAGCTGAGAGTATCCTGCAGGTCACTGGTACACTGGGTGAGATTTTACTATTGCCATTCAAATCAGAAAGTTTCTTCTGGGCTTTTTATTACTGTGTTAAAAATCCAGAGCCCTTCTCATTTAGTTCATGATTTATGTTTTAGGGAATTTCGTCTTTCCCCCAGTAGTTCTCCTACTTCCCTCATTGTTCTACACTAACATTGTGTTTTCAGCTGGTAAATACTCTGATGAACTGAAGCAGTGCTGCATTGATGGGATGAGAGATAATAAACTTGGCTACACCTGTGAACGAAGAGCCACCTACATTATAGATGGGCCAGAGTGCACCAAAGCCTTCCTGCACTGCTGCAATGAGATGAAAACGCGCAAAAACATGAAGACAGAAGAGGAGGAGATGATTCTGGCTCGAAGTAAGTATTAACTGTTTAAGGTTGTTCCAATGTCTTAAGCTGCTGGATGGCTCCACCATCTCGTGCAGTGCTCTGTGGCACAGTGTGAAGGTTTTAAAGTGTTTCCATGATGTTTACCTCAACTGTAAGTGGCACTTTTAAAACTGCCATGTCCATTTTTCCACATTTAAGTCAATTCAGTACTGCTTTATATAATAAAGACTGTTTCAAAGCAGCTTCACAGTAATAAACAGGAAAATAAGTGCAACGTTTATCAGTTTTGAAACAACTTATAGGATAAGTTCACTTTCAAATGAAAATTACCCCAAGCTACTCACCCTCAAACCATCCTGGGTGTATATGACTTTCTTCTTTCTGATAAACACAAATGGAGATATATTAATAAATATCCTGACGCATCCGAGCTTTATAATGGCAGTGAGCGAGACCAACGAGTTTGAGCTGAAGAAAGTGCTTCCATCCATCAAAAGGCCAGACCGCTTTCCATATTCAACTTATGAAGAACGTGCAAACTGGCATCGCTGTCAGTTAATATTAATGAAATTTATTTGATTATCATTATCTGATGTGTTATTGTTTTTATCTATTACAACAGGTGATGATGATGATGATGACTATTATACAGACTCGGATGAGATTGTTTCACGTACTCAGTTCCCTGAGAGTTGGCTTTGGGAAGAGATTGATCTATGCGCGAATTGGTGAGTATTGTAAGAGACTTTTGGACAAAAGCTGTAAATTAAGCCTCATTCTCAAAACAAAGAACATACATTGTTTCTCAATTATTCTTAATATTCTGCATTTTATACACTGATCCCCACTAGAAGGTTTAGTTTTAGCTGCAAGGAAACTGGTTCAAAGTCAACAACATGAAATTACATCCACTAGTGTCATTCATAAATGTTAATAGAAAACCAGTAATGGGAACTTCTAGACCAGTGAGGAGTTTAGAGTCTGACTAAATATTAGAGCTGGAGATAGTTTCAAAGTAATGAAAATGAGTGAGGAATACATTTTTTTTTTTTTCTTTTAAAGACAACAGTATTTAATGTGCTTTATTTAGAAAACACCGGAATCTTATTTCCTGGTAAGACATACAGTGATGCTTTTAAGTTGCCCGGTTAATGAAGTTTTTTAGCCTGATATGGATTTAGATGGTAAACAACCATTAGAAGAGTACTTCAAAATTTGTCATTAAATGTAATTTTCTCATATTCTAGTCCAGCACCAGTCTCAGATAAAGTGTTCTACCTGAAAGACTCTATTACTACATGGCAGATCTTGGCTGTCAGTCTGTCACCAACACTTGGTAAGATGAAGCTGTAAACCCAGAATACATGGTCTGAAAAACATCATCATCATTATCACCCTGGAGCTGTTGCTTTAAAACCTTTCGTGTGTCTGTGTTTCTCCTCAAAGGCATCTGTGTGGCAGAACCTGAGGAGATTGTCGTTTTTAAACACCTTTTCATTGACCTCAAGATGCCTTATTCAGCTGTGCGCGGTGAACAACTGGAAATCAAGGCCATTATTCACAACTATACACCAAAGAAGCAGAAGGTAGATCTAATTTAATATTTAAAATATAGTAAGATTTATGGTATATATTAAAACATTGTGCATCATAATAACCATTTCGGCTTGAGTTCACATAATTTACTAATGACAGCATACATGGGTTCTGAGAGTCATTTCATTTTTTTAAGCTGCTTGTGACCGACAAAAGTGTAGGATACTAATCATTGCTAAAACAGAAATGTCCTTCATTACACTTTTCATATTTGATTTACTTTGGAGGAAGTTTCCTCTAGATATTGAAGTGATTAGTGTCTCGGTCTTCTGTTTTCTCCAGGTGCGAGTGGAGTTTATGGAGGCACCAGATGTTTGCAGCTTTGCCAGTAAGAAAGGCAAATACAGAACAACAGTAAACGTTGACAAAGGCTCCAGCATAGCAGTTTCATATGTGATTATTCCCATGACACTGGGAAATCACATGATTGAGGTGAAAGCTGCAGCATTTGATTCTGTTCACACTGATGGAGTGAGAAAGAGCCTGAAGGTGGTGGTACGTCTGATGGGAATTCTGTTTCATTTCATTTGGTCATTTTTTACAAATAATAATCAATAGGTGATTGTCATATTTTGAAACTAGAGCATTACAGTTAGTTAACTTACTCTCTCTCTCTTTCTCTCTCTCAGTCGGAGGGTGTGCTGGTTCCATTACATACCAAAAATGTGGAGCTCAATCCTGTTAAGAATGGTGAGATTTACTGTGAACCATGGAAACTTTATTCATCATCATAAAATCATTTAATTAATGTCAGTTTACTTCTGTCTAGTCAAGACAAAAACATCTATGAATATCATTATAGTTCCAGCCAATCAAGAGATCACAATCACCTGTTCTTCTTCTTGCTCAATACTCACCAGAAGTGTGAAAATCTGATCAGCACATGACCCATAACCCTTCCTTCATCTTCCTGTTCTTCTCTGTTTCTCATGCCAAATGAAACAGGGGAAAAACCTATAGTTGTTAAAGCTGAAATACCACCTGATCGGGTTCCAGGCACACCTGCTAACACATTCATCCAAATTACTGGTAAGGAAAAAGACGTTTTCATGAATGTTTAATGATTATTTCTTAAAAGTTGTTTGTATGGTAGTAGAGTTGAAGCCTTGTATCTACAATCATTTGGGTACATCTGTGTATTCCTCAATGTCCACAACAAATTTGTATTACTTGTTGTATGAAGATTGTATCGCAGTACGTCATGCTGAGGCTGGTTTGTAATAATTGCAATCAAGCTTTTGTCACTGCATGTGCCTCATCCAATTGAGTTTGCATGTTCCACTTACATAAATGCGTCTCCACAAAACAACATCTTCAGTCTCCAAGCTATAAGGAAATCCAAAGAAAAAAAGCAAAAAGCTGCAGTGGTGCATTTTATGTATCATTCATTAGCTTAATTCAAGCTGCTTTCCATAAATTTTGCAGATTGCTAAAAACTCCCTTCACTTGTGATCCCCATAAACACATTTCACTGTGGGACTTGGTTTTACATTAGTCATTTGAAAATGATTAAAAACATTTTACATTTGGCTAGTGACAGAGTATGTTTTGTAAACACACCCTCTGATTAAATTTTTTTAATTCAGTGTAACGGTTCCTTCATTTTCTTTTTGTATTTATTACAAGTCCTGCCGAATGATATGTGTCGATCTTGAAATATGACTTCAGTCATTTGTTTTGGACAACAGTTTAAAATGGCGATTCAGTAATACAGTATTTAAAAATATGGAGTATTAATGGAGAAGTCGTGCTCTACACGCCCTCACTGCTCTGCCTAACACTGCACTGCACTTCTTTATCGCCCTTCACAAGATTGATTGGTCAATAATCAGTGTAAAAAGGCTATTCAGTAATGTAGCATACAATATTTATTAATATATTTAAGGCCGCATCCGAAAGCTGATTGCGTAACCTCAGCGTGACGACACTGTAGAAACCTTTCAAAATTAGAATCCCTGCCCTGTCGTGTATCCCTGTAGAAGCTGATTAGGACAAAACTCTGATTAACATGGAAAAGATAGCCTACCTTTTATCGTGTGTTTCGCGTCTGGTTAGGACATGTTGTGAGTCTGCTGATCTCTCCTCAGGACGAGCACTGTCTGTCCCGTGCTCTAGTTCGAACCACAGCGTGGGCGTGGCCACTACTGAAATAAAACCAGGAAATATGACAAAATCTTAAAAACTGGGCTTCCCGACTTTGAATATTATGAAAATAAATAAAAACTATGATATTTTAATGGAACACACTAGAAATGTATTACATGTATATACATGTATAATATGAATTTTAAATAGGTATTAAATTAAAATGGACAATTATTGACTGTTGACAGTTTTTCAGTTTTGTTTTATGGAATATTGCAGTATTTATTGTAAATTATTTATCTGTGCTGATCACGATTGTTTTAAATTAATATGTCCTCGTAATCTTTAATCAGATTAAATTGCATCCCTCTTGCAATGACATCTCTGATGACGTTTTACTGGCACAAGGGCAGGACAACCTGTCACTCACACGAGATCGACCAATAGCAAACCACAATGATCCAATCAGTTCAGCTCATCATAACAAAGATAACAAAAACTGAGAAAAAAATCTCAGTCTAAATTTCCTCTTTTAACCTTCCAGGTGAAGAGATCTCTCAGACAGTCGAGCAGGCCATCAGTGGAGACTTCATGGGTCGCCTTATTGTCCAGCCCAGTGGATGTGGAGAGCAGAACATGATCTACATGACTCTACCTCTTACTGCTACTCATTATCTGGACAGCACCAATCAGTGGGAGGCTATTGGCATGGAGCGCCGTAATGATGCCATTAACCATATCAAAACAGGTCAGCAGGATACAACAGATATAAAGAATTTGACTATTTTTTGAAATAAAAGAAAAAATAGAAAAACAATTAATAAACATATAAATATTTTTTTCTTTATCTTTTTTGTATTAAGGTTATCAACGGCAGCTGAGCTACCGTAAATCAGATGGATCCTATGCTGCCTGGATAGACAGGCCAAGCAGCACATGGTATTTTCATTTCAATCAATTTAATTTGTTTTTATTTTATATTTTTCATGCCCAGTTTCTCCTGTCATTGTTTTTATTTTATTTTATGTTTTTTTTATGATTACTAGTAACAAATTATTATTTGCTACCAATTTGCATTTGTTTCTGTCTATTAAAGGCTGACAGCGTATGTGGCCAAAGTCTTCGCCATAGCCAATAACTTGGTTACTATAGAGGAAAATGTGATCTGCAGCGCCCTCAAGTGGCTGGTTCTCCAAAAACAACTGCCAGACGGCTCCTTTAAAGAGGATTCAGCTGTAATTCATGGAGAGATGGTGGTAAGTTGAACATCACTATGACTAGGGTTGGGAATTGAAAATCGATTCCAGAATACCTAAGGTCAGGAATTGGATACATGTGATCAAATAAAAATTTCAATTCCGCTTATCGATTCCTGTGTGCGCAATTTACAGTTTTTCTGTAAATTGATTTGACACATTTCTCCAAACTTGACTTGACTTGGTATGTTTTCAACTGGCTCCAAAATTATAACTGCTTGGTTAATAATAGACACAACACAAGAAATCCAGTTTTCCTATCTGTTTACACATTTATCACAATTGCATAATGCAACAGGGAAAGTATGAAAGGGAAAGTATACATAGAGCAAGAAAAGAATAAGAATATGCAAGAGAAAGGGAAAATAAAGAGGTGTAAGCATAAAGGTGGTGGTGTGGGTAGAGGAAGGGGTGTAATGAGAAGGAAGGGAAGAGTGGAACATATAGAGGGAGATCATATGAGGAGAGGAGAAATTAGGAGAAGAGAAGAGCTGAGTATAGTGGAGGACATTGGTATAGTGGAAAGAGCAGGGGCACTGAGGCAGCACGAAGTGGAGTCTGTGTGTGCTGTGCAGCACTTACCTGGTTCCAGGGTGGGACAGAGGGTGTGCGAGAAGGCTTGGTGGCAATCTCGAACCACACACTGCTGCCCAACTGGGAAAAGAGCAACCTCCCCCCTGTGCAGAGGATCTCTTTTCTCGGTATGGAGTTGGACTCTGTCAACCAGACAGTCAGTGTTGAACTGCTTGAATTCGTTCAGAGGCAGGACAGCGGCCCCACTGAAATTTTTTCAGACACTCCTGGGGCATATAGCATCTGCAACTGCAGTAACACCGCTCAGGTTGCTTCATATGAGGCCACTTCAGCACTGGCTTCACGGCCGAGTCCCAAGATGGGCGTGGCAGAGCAGCACGCACCGGGTGTCCATCACCCCGTACTGTCACCAAACCTTCAGCCCATGGTCAGACCCTTCATTTCTATGGGAGGTAGTCCCCCTAGAACAAGTGTCCAGGCATGCTGTGGTATTCACCGATGCCTCTGCCATGGGTTGGGGGGCCACATACAATGGGCATGCAGTGTCGGGTCTGTGGACAGGGCCTCAACTGCATTGGCACATCAACTGCCTCGAGTTGCAAGCAGTACGTCTTGCGCTGGGCCGCCTCAAGGAGCTGCTACATGGCAAGCATGTGCTGGTCCTTATGGACAATACTGTGACCGTTGCATACATCAACCACCAGGGTGGTCTGCGCTCCCGCCGCATGAGCTTCAGGACCTCAGATCAGCTCTTACGGAGGCCAGCAGAATGGAAAGGCTGTCTCCAAGCAGAGGTTAGCCCACTGGATAGTGGATGCTATTGTCTTGGCATACCAATCCCAAGACATGCTTTGCCCATTCGGGTTGCGAGCACACTCAACTAGAAGTGTTGCTTCCTTCTGGGTGCTGACTCAAGGCCCTTTGCTGACAGATATTTGTAGAGTTGCAGGCTGGGTGACTGAACACGTTTGCTAGATTCTATAGTCTTCGCATAGAGCTGGTATCTTTCTTTATATTCTCCCCCCAGTGGCCAGTAGCACAAAGGATACTTCATCTATTTCTCCAGTAGAGTTCCCCAAAAACTGTCTATTTAGAGTTCTCCAGAAATGGCTAACCCTGTTGAGTTCCTCTGTCACCCCCTGTTGTGGAGCGTCTGATGCCAGGCCTACACTCGTATGCATTGCGGAACCTGTGTTAGGCTGGGTGTCCATATGTAGTGATCACTGCGGCAATCTCATATGCGCATTCTTCCATGGTAAGGCTACCCAGTCCGGCTCGCCCGTGTCTTTCCCTCGACAGAGCAAGCTCTGTCATTTCTGCTGCTGTTCTTTCCCCCTTAGAACTAGGCTGGAAACACCCCAGAGACTTCCATATGTTGTACTACCCTAATTGGTTAGTCCATATGTGTAACAATCACATTTTACCTTCCTACAGGCAGGATGTGGCCTCCGCACCATCCCCTTCCCTTCAAGGGCATGCTTTCCCAGCATTATCCAATAATCACACTGAGTGAGTCTTGCGGAACAGCAGCGACTGACCTACTCTGCTTAGAGCCCTCTGGCCCTCTTAAAACACACAAGCTGAACAAGCTAATCAATGTCTTTAGGATTACTAGAAAGCTATAGGCAGGTGAGGTCTCTAAGGGGACATGGTGATGAAAAATATGAGATGGGTGGGAAAATCATATTTCACTGCTTTTGCGTTCACTCAGAAAACGTTTGTGTTTTCTCGCAAGACTACTGCTTTCCCCCGAGAATCTTTGCATTCACTTGCAAAATCACTATAAAATTAATATAGCCTTTCCTCCGCACCTCATTATTTCAGTTACAAAAGTTTTTCGAGTGAATACAGAGTTTCCTAGAGGAACTCAAGTTTTTTTTTTTTTTTTTTTTTTAATTGAGTACTTCCCTGAATAAGATATTTCAAAGGAAAGATGTTTGCCAAGTAACAAATGCCCAGCTTGAGATCATGCATTTTCATTGTTTGGAAAAGAGCAGAAATGGCATGGAGAAAAATGTTGTTGCATCCAGCCCCACTGTGATAGTGACCTTAAATTTGTCTTCCATCACTGTTTTTACTGTGTTCATACTGTTCCTATGCATTTTATAATAGTTACATGGGGTTTGCTGTTTTATATTTCCTGTGTTAGCTGAGTGGGAAGGGCCTTAAAGAAAGCATAGACTGTAGGGGAGCGCTCATTTTAGCTATTTATGGAAATGTTTGTGCAAATGTATTAGTTGGTTTTATCCATCCTATTTATTGTATTTATTGATTTGTTTGAACTCATTCTTAATCATCTTGTGTATATATTCATTAATCATATGGTAAGGCAAGAGAAATATGTTTTATTTATTTTAACTATATTTATTTGCACATTTTTGCACATCTGCTGTTAATAAACATCTTTTTGGATGCCAACATTGCCCCATGTTTTTCGTCCTAGTGTGATTCTCCTGATTCTCCTCGGGTCCTTATCACACCCACTTAAAATTATATTAAATATTATTATTTATTATAAATCTGTGCTTGTGTAATACACTTATGAATAATGAACCAAATAAAGATACATTTGAAATGCCTAATACTGTCACAGTTTGTTAAATTTCTGCATGGATTCAATTGTTATCCATTGATTGGTTGATAGGCCTAGTAAAAAATATTTTAGCTGACTACATTTGCTGATTCGGGGTAATTTATATAACAACAGTGTACTAAAAATGGAAAAGTATTTCCTTTGCATTTTTTTTAGATGACAATGTTGTCAAAATGATCCCTGTTCACACGGATGCGCGAAACGACTAAAAGCGCTGTGCTCTGCTGCCAGGCCAGTAGTTGGCGATGTCACTTTGTAAAGAAACACTACGCGCCTATAGACTGAACACGTAACACACATGCGCATGATGTCAAACGTTTTCACAAATTCAATTGCACAGAGATGGTATTGTTTTCAAAAACGTGCACTTTGAATCCTTTTTTCAAAAATTGTGTTTTCAGTTCCCCAAAACATCATTGGCATGTAAATGAATGGCCAAAATGCATAAAATGTTTTCCGGTTTTTAGTTGAAAATGTTGTGTAAACTTCCCTTTAATCAGATAAAACACATTTTTGTGATGTTGTTTGTGCTTTATTCCAGGGTGACGTACGAGGTAAAGATGCCGAAGCCTCTCTGACGGCCTTTGTTGTGATTGCCATGCAAGAGGGCAGAGAGATCTGTGCTGGAGCAGTTGGTGTAAGTACATCTCTTCCACTGTTTTGTTCATCAAAAAGTTTAAATTATAAAATTAACAGCTGATTTTTTTCCCTTTTTCTCTTGGGTTTAATGTCTTACACACACTTTTATAGAGTCTGCATGAAAGTATCAAGAAGGCTGTTGTCTTCTTAGAAGGTCGACTTCCAAAACTGACCAATCCTTACGCTGTTGCGATGACGTCCTACGCCCTGGCCAATGCTGACAAACTCAATAAAGACATCTTGATGAAACATTCCACCCAAGGAGAAGGTCAGTGACAAATCATCAAAAAGTGTTTATACAAGCTTTATACAAGATGGAACAATTCTAACCCAAACCCAAGTGTAAATAATGGAAGAATTATCCAGAGGTGTAAATAGCACCTGAAAACCATACTTGAATAAAAGTACAGATACCTTACATTGAAAATGGCTCCACTACAAGTTACAAGTCACCAATTCCGATATGACTTGAGTAAAAGTCTTAAAGTATCTGATTTTAACAGTACTTAAGTATTTTACTCACGCTGAAAATAAGAAACAATTGATTTGTAAGATGAGAAATCAAGATTATTTTCTAAAATCAAAATTAAACTGAACACCTCGATATTGCAATAAATCAAGGTGAACTTTTAAATCAACAACTTTTACTACAAACTACAAACTCTCAAGTCTCAGTTAAGCTCAAGTGCAAAAAAAAGGCCATAAGTAAACCAATATCCTTCAAAAAGGTCTCGTCAATATAGCAAATAAATGAAACAATGTTAAATAAAATTAAATAGTCAAAGTCTAATGTACGTGCTGGTTTGAGCCTCATCACCAGCTGCAGGCATTTCCTCATCTCAAAAATCAAACACCTGCGATCAGCAATTACCTACTAATGCACTTACATTCACACAAAGTATTCTTGTTGACAAGTTTGGGTGAGTAAAGGCAAAGCCTACAATATATAGTACCTTCAATGCCCTTAGATGGCGATATCGCTTCTTTATAGCAGAAACAAACTGCTGCAGAAAAAGTTAGGTGCCATGCAAAATGTAGTGTGTAATTGCATTACTCATAACAAATGTAGTGGAGTAAAAAGTACATTTACTTGTTCAAAAATGTAGTCAAGTAGAGAGTAAAAGTTGCCAATATCTTTGATACTCAGTACAATTACAAAGTAACCAAAAAGATACTTGAGTACAGTAACTAATTACTAATTAAATACTTTACACCTCTGGAATTATCAAAGTATTGTGGTGTAATGATAGCTGCTTGTTGGTGTCAATAACAGTAATGGAACGAATAGAGAGGCAACAGCAACACACTCCTGTTTCTATTCCTGATTTGTGTTTGAATCAGCCGGTAGGTTTTGGACTGTCGCTGGACAGCGTCATCACTCACTAGAGGCGACGGCCTATGCTGTGCTGGCGCTTGTGAAGGCCAAAGACTTTGATAAAGCAGGAGAGGCAGTGCACTGGCTGGGCAGACAACAGTCTCATTATGGCGGTTCTGGCACCACACAGGTACACTGACATCTCATCATTTTACTGTGGCAAACAGGTGTAGATCTTGTCTTTGAAAGCTTTTCTGTGCTTTCTAGTCGACCATCATGGTGTTCCAGGCCGTGGCAGAGTATCGCACGCAGGTGAAGGACCAACAGAACTTCAATCTGGACGTGGAGCTGGCAGTGGCAGGAAGAAGCAAACCTTCCAGATGGACGATTGTCAGAAGAAATGTGCATCTTGCACGATCAGACAAGGTGAGGAATAACTCATCTACCTGCTTCAAATTGTGTGCTGCTCATGTCATTTGGATGATTTTGTTGTATCATAATAAGTGAGAAATTTTGGGATTCTGTCAATAGTGTTGTTTGGTCAATAAATCAAGTGGTGCTCACTGCAAAGCCAAATGATGTCCAGCTCGACCTCTATCAACATAATGGGTGGAGCTTCACCTAGTCCAGCTCCACTTATGTGAACCTAATGAGTAGAGCTTAATGTAATTAGGTTTAGGGACAGAGTAAAGTTAGAGTTAGGTGTGGATGGACCTTCAAGCTCCACCCATATGTTCAGAGAGGGGGAGCACTTCAGTGAACAGCCTCTAAAAATAAAGACTTCAGGAATCTCTGTTACATCATTATTCTGATGATATTCACTCAACAGGTGGAGATCAACAAGGACTTCAATGTGACGGCTAGAGGAACTGGATCAGCGACTCTCTCTGTGAGTGTTCATGAGCGTTTACACGGTCAACAGCGAGATTAAAACAAGCGTATAAACATCTGATCTGCTGTTTTCAGGTTTTGACGCTGTACTACACCAGACCTGTTGAGAAGAAGTCTGACTGTACATTATTTGATCTGACTGTTAAAATGGAAAAAGACTCTGAATGTAAGACTGACAAGAGTTCATGCACTTTCCATACTTTCAGAGCTAAAATGAAATCTGCAAAATACCCAAATGTGTGTCGTTGTTTTATTTGAACTATCTTTTTGTCACTTTAGCAAAACAAGAAGGAGCCCTTGAAACTTACAAGCTCACTATGGATTTCTTGTACGTGAACCAATTTCCGGTAACACTTTATTTTACAGTGTCATTGTTACATGTGTTACTTAAAGTTACTATATTAATAACTATAAATTATTCATAATTACATGCAAACCAAAATAAACCCTACACTTGACCCTATTATAAGTTCATGTAGTTAATTAATATTATTCAGTACTTAAATTTATAATTACAGTGTAACAAAGACACCTTAAAATAAAGTGTAACCAAATTTCCTAATATATTTATTTTTATGTCAAGAAACCATTTTTATTTGTAATTAATCAGCATGTGCTCATTTAGGCTGTTTTCACACTTGGTTTGTTTGATCCTGTGCTACATTTTCCCACAATGCAGATGCAACTTGCTCTTCATAGACAGATAATTCAGAGACGAGCAGCTCTACGTTATACTACAATATAATAATTCTGACATCAAATGGACTCGGGTTCACACCAAGAGCTCTAGTGTGAAAACAGCCTTAAATGCAGAATCAGTAGATGAAGCAAACCTGAAGACCTACAAAACCTGTTAATAAAATCTGCTCTTGATCTGTCTATTTTTACAGCTACAAAAGCGATAAAACCGATGCCACCATGACTATTCTGGACATTGGCATACCGACGGGATTTAGGGTGGAAAGCAAAGATCTTGAAGAGGTATCATGATGATAAACACATAAACAAAATATATAGCAATGAATAAATTATTCCATTCTAGAAACAAAAACTCACAAGCCTTGTGGAGCGTCTCAGTTCTAGTAGCATAAATGTAAATAGAAGAGGAATCTAATAAACATCTACAGACATTTTGATCATATCATGTATTGATTTTTACTTCTTGTTTTCTTGTCCTCAGTTGTCCACAGGGAAGGAGAGATACATTCAGAAATTTGAGATGGACAAAGTGCTGTCAGAGCGAGGATCCCTCATCCTCTACTTAGATAAGGTATTTCAACAGACTGAGTTGCCTGATCATTTCATCTCATTTTCTTTTGACCTGGAAACCATGAGCTTTGCTTTATATGTCTATAAAGTATTGTTGTATTCTTGATTCTGATTGGCTGACAGATGTTCCAAAGTGCTCATTAATATCCAATAACTGCATGATCATGTGGTTCTTTTTCAATGCTGACACTCTCTGTAGTGTTCACACACATGAACAATAGGCAGGGTTAATTTATCATGGGCATTTTGCTGTGCATTATTACATAAATCTTACCTGTTTCATTTGTGTACAACTGACAAATATTAATCACATTAAGATTATTAATTTGTTCATGTTGTAACACTATAACCCAAATATTGTACACAGCTTCATTGTACAATATGATATGTAATCATAAGTTTGCTTTGGTTTCTGTATTTTTAGGTTTTGCGTAAAGAATCACAAAGAATTGCCTTCAGAATGCACAAGATTCTTAATGTGGGTCTGCTTCAACCTGCTGCAGTCACAATATATGAATATTACTCACCCAGTAAGTTTTGGTGCACGTGCATAAACACATACATATACTTTCGTTTAATTAAACTGGAGCTCTCAAATTAACATAATTTCTCAGTTCCAAATCCTGCACAAAGTCTGTTCAATGATTTAGTCATCTGCCACAATAATTCTTTTGAATAATCTTCATTTGGGAGCTTTTCTCAGCAAATATTGTAACATATCACTGTATTTTCCAGAAAATAAGTTGCACCAGCTCAAAATTTGCATTTGCATATCATGAAATTAATTAAACCCATGTATGTTTTTTTTTTTATTTTTTTCAGATGCACGCTGTACAAAGTACTTCCACCCTGCACGGAAAGACGCCGCTATATACAGACTATGTAAGGGAGACCTGTGCCAGTGTGCAGAAGGTATTATCACAAACACACATAAGAACACTTCAGGAACAGTGTAAAGAGATCATATCCTGAAGCATTGTAGCATTTTATTTTAATCCCTGTCCACTTGTAATGTTAGTCAAAGTGTCAGATTTAGCACTAAATCTAGTACTTATAAAACAGGCCTGAACAGACTCTTGAGGTTGGACTGAAATCTTCTCCTTCACATCTAGATTTAACCCTCGGAAAAAAGTTAAACATTCAGTTATGATTTACAGTTGAATTTGAATGAGAGGGAAAAAACAACAACTGTTTGAACTGTCAACTTCTCTTAACACAGAAAACTGCAGTTTCCAGAAGAAAAACGGTGTTGAAGATGATGAGCGTTTGGTTAAAGCCTGTGAAGCTGGCATGGATTATGGTAAATGCATTCAATTCTCTGTGTTAATTCATGCTCATGACTGTCATACTTCAAGAAATTAAGATTCATTATTTACACACTTTCATGTTGTTCTAAACCTGAATGAGTTTTTTTCTTCTGTTGAACACAAAAGAAGATATTCTGAAGAATGTTGGTAATCAAACAGGTGACGGTAGTCATTGATTTCCACAGTATTTTTTTTGGGTTTTTTTCTACTATGGAAGTCATTGGCTTCTGTCAACTGTTTGATTTCCAACATTCTTCAAAATATCTTCTTTTGTGTTCATCAAAACAAAGAAACGCATACAGGTTTGGAACAAGATGAGAGTGTGTAAATAATGAATCTTAATTTTTTAAATTAGACTTGTGTACTGTATTCCAAGTCTCCTGTGTGAAGAACAGACACAAATCTATGTTGTTATTCACTGAATATACTACCTTCCTCTGAGCTGTTCACTCAAGAACCTCTGTAACTGAATAGTCAGTGAGCAGTGAACAGGGGGTGTATAAATGCAATTTTGAAAAGTTTGACCTGAGCCTTACAGCATGTAGATAACAATATAACATGTATATTTGACAGTTTATAAAGTCACAGTGATGGGGATGGATCTGTCACATGACTCTGACATCTATCACTTGAAGGTGGACCAGGTGTTGAAAGAAGGTACAGTTCAATATTCTCTCCATGTTTCTCCACTGATCATGAAATGCATTTGAAATGTGTGATTCCAGTTAAATGATGTTTGTCCTCTCAAATACATGTTCAACATGAGGCTACATTGCATTGTAGTGAAAGTGTTTCCTAAACACTGTTCTGTCCTGTAGGCACTGATGAGAATGTTGAGGGGAGAGTCAGACCATTTTTGGCTCGTCCCAGTTGCAGGGAAGATTTGGGATTGGTAGAAGGCAAGTCGTACCTCATTATGGGCAAATCCACTGACCTGCCAAAGCTAGGAGGAAGGTGAGTGTCCACTGTGTGTCTGTAAATAACAGCATTTGCCTGAGCATTTTGTATTTAAAGTATGTACAATGTATGTTGTTAACTGCTCAGTGATGTGATGCTCCAATTTTGTTCAAATTTATTCAAAGTTTTGTTCTGTTATTTAAAAGACGCATTATGAAATATAGTATATATAAAAATTGCTTGGATACACATAAATAATGAACATTTCTAAATTCAAATTTAATGATTTTTGTGAGGCTTTAAGTCAAGAAAAAAGCTGAAGAAAAAAGCTGAAATTCTTTAAATGGCATAAATGGCATCGTGCAGGAAATCCATTTGACACTGAAATTGTTTATGGAAATTTAGTCATTCTGAGAAAAACATTTGTTATAAAATGGTAATAATGTTTTTCAGAAATGTATGAAACCAACATTTTTTTTTAGCACCTTGGACATCGTTATTTGTCATTGACTGTTATACTGGAAATTATTCATGTGTAGCCAAGTCTTTTATGTCTTCACTTTTCTGTTTTTTAGTCTGCAGTACATCTTTGGAGAGCAGACCTGGGTTGAATACTGGCCCACAAAAGAGGAAAGCCAAATTAAACAATACAGGGATCAATACATCGGCATCTCTGAACTCGAGAATAGCCTCCTCAAAGAAGGATGTGCTACATAATTATACATTTGTTTATTACAAAAAAATTAAACATCCCTTGCAAACTTTCAATAAATCATCATAATATTGTTTTGTCCAAAATACTTGTTGTAATTTTATAAAGAACACACTGACTGATTAAAAAAAAAAAAAAAAAAAAGAAGAAGAAGTTTGTTTTGGACTCCAATTATTCATTGTGTAATATACAGTGCCTGGCAAAAACATCCATTATTCTTTTGTCATTCTGAATTACAAATCCAAAATTATCATTTGTTTTGTGTGATACTTTAAAACTGTCTCAGTGTAATAATCATAAAAAGACATTACAGTACTTATAGGACCGGGCATTGACTTTTTAATGATATATATATAATATATGTTTCTACTCCAAATCATTTTTTGAAATATAAACATTGGTGGTTGTCATAACATGTATTTATGACTGATTTATTCAAACATACACTAAAGTGGGTTAAGTTGAAAAAAAAAAATGATTATGTAATATAGTGCATGCTCCTTACTACAGATCATTTTTATAGCTAATGGTCATTGAACTGCTTTCCTGAGGTGAATGTAATATTATGTGACATTACAAGCTGTTACTGACGTCTTTCCGTGGTGGAAAAACTGAAATGGAGAAATGGAACAGATTTCGGTAATTTGTACTGTATCTTTCAACATACTGTCTGATGTTCATTCATGCTTATTTTGTAGTAGTAAAGACGAAGAGATTTATAAGGAATATATACCCCCAAGCCCTGAAAGAATTATCATTCAGATTGTGAATCTGGAAGACATCTGTGCAAATAAAGGCTAAATTATTCCAAGGTAAAAGAAGAAAAACACAAATTAGCTCTGTGGCAATATTATTCTAATTTAACTGTGCTGAAGTACTGCAGTAATAAATCATCCATAAAATCATCAAACATAAAAATTACACTGCAGATGCCAGAAGACCAATCAGATTAGACTTAGGGCTGGATTTACTAACTGTTTGCGCCAGCGCAAACACTCTTTTGGCGTTAAAAAATACTGTCAGGATTTACTAAAGACAAGCAGTTAAAAATTAGAGCTGAAAAGGCATGGACACATTTATTTTTGCGGCTGACCTTATGCATTTGAAGGAGTTTCTCTTCAGATGCAAAATTTATGGGAGGAGAATAATTTAACCCTCTAGCCCTCTTCGTTTAGGAGTCACACTTGACTTTTTTACTGTCAAAAGTGACCGAAGCCTTGAAAAGTAACTTTTTTGTTTTTCAGGAAAACCAATGTAATATATTTTTATTCAATAATATTTTTTGATTATTATATACAATTTTGAGGATTTTACGATACTGTATTTTATGCAATATTTATACAATTTTTATTAGCTATTTTTCCCCATTGAAAATAATACACAATTTTTTTTCTAGTAAAATTTTACATTTTTTTTTTTTTTCACTTAAAGCAGTATTCCATGTCAAAATAGAGACAAGGCATTTAAAATCCATTTTTTTTTGAAGGTAGATTATTTGGTGGGAGTAAAAAAAGAGAAACTTATGCAATGCCATGTTGTAACCACTAGATTCATATATAGTTCTATTTAAAGTGGCTTTTAAATTCTCTAGTGGTTTGTAGGCCAAATATTTTTTTAAGTTTTGAATTTGGATTAATACTTAGACATTCTTAAAGACTACTTTTTGTCAAGGTTTAGATTTTTTTTGGTTTGAAATGTTGATTTGAAGTGTCTGTTTTTGCATTAATTTTACTACAGTCAAGCCTGAACACAGAGGAGGGCATTTTGTCACACATAACATCAAAAGTCAATAAAACTATAACAAAAATGAACAGGTATGCTTTATTAAAGCTTAATAAATCTGGGTCTGATCTCATTTCAACCTCTTATTTGAGTTTTGGCTCAATTTTACCATATTGTTACAGCCAAACTGGTTCATTTGTGTGTGTATAATGGTGTGTTGTGTGTTTGAGTGGGTGTTTCTGTTTTGTACTCTCAATGTTTTTGTGTGTAACCTCTTTCTTGCTGTTAATTTTTTTACTGCTTTGTGGCTGAATTATTGATTTTATTTCACACATTTGCATAAACTTGCTCTGTCTTATAGTTGTGCTAGTCCATATATATTTGTGTGGGGGGTGGGGGGTTGGTTGTGTCTATTTTGCAATATTTACATTTTATTGTGTCACTCCTTCATTGCTGTGCACTTTTTTTTTTCTGCACAGTTCATGATTTGTAGTTTGTACCAACAAAAGATCCTCTGAGTTTTCGTATTTTTTCGTATTTCCCATTCATTTCCTATGTCGGTCATTTTTGACTGCAAAGAAGGTAAGTGTGACTATTTTTTTTTTTACAACCCTTTAACATGTCCGAATAATGTCCTACGATTTT
Organism: Megalobrama amblycephala; assembly: GCF_018812025.1. Taxonomy (NCBI): domain Eukaryota; kingdom Metazoa; phylum Chordata; class Actinopteri; order Cypriniformes; family Xenocyprididae; genus Megalobrama; species Megalobrama amblycephala. The sequence goes on along the minus strand of NC_063050.1, from coordinate 11,502,433 downwards.
TAACATTTCAAAATCTAAAATGTTATGTTAAAAAATGACCGAAGGGGGCCAGAGGGTTAAATGAATCATGCAAGGTGATTTACTAATTGTCACGATCACTGTCTGCCCCTGTCTAGTTCCGGACTCCATTTCCCATCATCCCCCTCGCCAGTCACATGCTCACACTCACCACCAATCAGCATCGGCCACATCCACCCTTGCACACCTCACTGATCACCACAGCCAGCTGCAGCTCATTTACAGGACTATAAAAGTCTGTCACACACACCACCTCACCGCGAAGTCTTGATTACACAGTGTGTCATTTCCGAGCATTATCATTCCTGTCTGCCTGTTTGTTGCCGTTACTGCCTGTTCCCTGTTTTTGACCCGTTGCTGCCTGTCCTGATCATTGCCTGTCCCTTGACTACGACTCTGCCTGTTCCTCACTGTTCCTGTTTGTTCCTGTTTTGACCCAGCCTGTTCGACCACTCTCACTTGTAAATAAATGCTGCACTTGGATCTCCTGCCTGAGTCTCCATTTGTTACAGAAGACTTCGCCAACTACGATCCAGCCAGTGAGCCCGCTCCAGAGCCCGCTCCAGCCAGTGAGCCCACTCCAGTCCCGCATGCTCTCCCTGTCAGTCCTATGATGGCCAAGAGGACTGTCTTCACTTTTTATGTTTTGGCTGTCCTGCGTGCGCTGAGGATGAACTCGAGCTCTATGGACTTTGGAACAGTCTGCCAGCCCGAGCAGCCTGCTGCCGTCCCAGAGCAGCCCGAGCAGCCCGCTGCCGTCCCAGAGCAGCCCGAGCAGCCTGAGCCCGCTGCCATCCCAGAGCAGCCCGAGCAGCCTGAGCCCGCTGCCGTCACCGAGCTGGCCGCTCTCCCCGATTTGGCCACGGAGGCCGTCACCGAGCTGGCCGCTCTCCCCGATTCGCCCACGGAGGCCGTCACCGAGCTGGCCGCTCTCCCTGATTCGGCCACGGAGGCCGTCACCGAGCTGCCCGCTCTCCCCGATACGACCACGGAGCACCCTTGGCCACGCCTGCCGCCAGCCCTGCCGCCAGCCCTGCCGCCAGCCGGCCGCTTCGCACTCAAGCTCGCCAGACGCTTCGCAAGCAGGTTCGTCTGTTTCAACGCTCTCAAGTGCGTCTGTTTCAACGCTCTCAAGTGCGTCTATTGCAACGCTCTCAAGTTCGCCGGTTGCTATGGACTCATATTCGCCGATTGCAACGAACTCATGTTCGCCGGGTGCAACGCAGTCAAATGCACCGGTTGCCACGCACTCAAGCCCCCTGGACGCGATGGACAAAATGGCTACTTTGCCAGTGCCCACGGGCAAGATGGCCGCCCCCTCGGTGATTAAGGATGTAGGGGGTGTTCCAGCCATTGAGTCCGCTCCAGAAACCGCTGCAGCCAGTGAGTCCGCTTCAGAACCTGCTTCAGCCGGTGAGTCTGCTCAAGAATCCACTCCTACCGGTGATTCATCACCTCACCCTCGGAAGAAGAGGAGGAGGAGGAAGAAGGCTTCTTCCCCTCTTCAGGGCTCGGAGGTCCTCCTCGAACCCGCTGTGGGTCTGGTGACCACTCCAGAGGTCTTCCTTGCCCTGCCAGCACCACCCAAGCTCCTTGCGCTGCCAGCGCCACCCAAGCTTCCAGCCCTGCCAGCGCCACCCAAGCTTCCAGCTCTGCCAGCGCCACCCAAGCTTCCAGCTCTGCCAGCGCCACCCAAGCTCCCAGCCCTGCCAGCGCCACCCAAGCTCCCTGCGCTGCCAGCACCACTCAGGCGTCTTGCCCTGCCGGCTTCACCCACACGCCTGGCCCTGCCGGCGCCACCCGAACTCCTTGCTCACGAACCTGCGAAGGGCCCCGCTGAAATCCCCAAGAACTTTTTGGGGGGGGGCAGTGTACCTGAGGGTGGGGAGCTTGTGGGTGGGGATCCTGCTCAACCATGGCCGTTAAGGGCCCCTGAACTGCTATGTCTGCAGAGTCTATGGACTCTGACCCGCTGGGGTCACCTATGAACTCTGACCCGCTGGGGTCACCTATGGACTCTGACCCGCTGGGGTCACCTATGGACTCTGCCCTGCCGTGGCCGCCTGAGCCACCTGACCTGCCGTGGCTGCCTGAGCCACCTGACCTGCCGTGGCTGCCCAAGGCCCCGGACCCGCCGTGGCTTCCTAACACCCCTGACGCGCCGTGGCTGCCCGAGGCTCCTGACCCGCCGTGGCTGCCCGAGGCTCCTGACCCACCGTGGCTGCCCCCGCCGTGGCTGCCCGAGGCTCCTGACCCGCCGTGGCTGCCCGAGGCTCCTGACCCTCCATGGTTGCCCAAGCTCCTGGAACCTGCACTGGAGATCCGTTCCCGTTCCCCATTAGATCTCCAATGCACCCCCCCCCTCCCTTATTGGTGTCCTCTACGGCGCGAGGACGCGCCTTCCGGGAGGGGGGCGCTATGTCACGATCACTGTCTGCCCCTGTCTAGTTCCGGACTCCATTTCCCATCATCCCCCTCGCCAGTCACATGCTCACACTCACCACCAATCAGCATCGGCCACATCCACCCTTGCACACCTCACTGATCACCACAGCCAGCTGTAGCTCATTTACAGGACTATAAAAGTCTGTCACACACACCACCTCACCGCAAAGTCTTGATTATCCAGTGTGTTATTTCCGAGCATTATCATTCCTGTCTGCCTGTTTGTTGCCGTTACTGCCTGTTCCCTGTTTTTGACCCGTTGCTGCCTGTCCTGATCATTGCCTGTCCCTTGACTACGACTCTGCCTGTTCCTCACTGTTCCTGTTTGTTCCTGTTTTGACCCAGCCTGTTCGACCACTCTCACTTGTAAATAAATGCTGCACTTGGATCTCCTGCCTGAGTCTCCATTTGTTACACTAATGATAATTTACTGGTATATGTGCCATTATTTACACCCCCTTGGTGATTTCACCAAGTACAACATATTCCTGGATCAACATCTCTGTTGGTCCTGGAACAACATTCCAATCAACCAATCAGATTTAAGGGACAAGTTTACCATTATGTCAAGTTTAGGCTTACAACCAGGGTTAGGTGCTTCCACAACAGTGTTATTCAACTATCATTTCCCTAATGATAGTTATGGGTAGAGTTAGGTTTAGGGGTTGGGAAAAAGTTAGGACTAAATTTTCGGATAGGAATGTTGTTCCAGGATCTACAAAATATGTTGATCCAGGAGCTTGTCTTAATTGGCAAAATCACGGTGACCGAAAAGGATCCGGCTGCGTCTGTGTTCTTTAATTTGCACGTCGTCAGTAGATCATGCTCAAAACTTTCCACTCCCATTGGCGCTTTTTTGGAATTGCGCTCTCACACTAACTTGCCCTGTTTAGTAAATCTGGCCCATAGTCATGACATCATCCTAAAGGGAACCCACTCACCCAGTGGCACGGAAAATGTGAGAGTTCAGTTCACTCAGGATAACAAGTTCAGATTTAGCCTCATTGAACAGGTGATAAATGTTGAGAAAACAAAATAACGAATATTTAAAAAAAAATAGCTTGAAAAAGTGAATAAATACATTATATTGAATGCAATTTGGTTATCTTATAAGAGAAGAAAAAAGTGGTCTGTTAAAGATCCATTACTTGTCTACACTGTTAGACCTTGCCAGGCTTTTTTACATACTACTGGCAACACTGTTGCCAGTAATTTACTATTGATCGTACAGTTATTTACTGTAATCTACAGTATGTTACTGTAAAGATACCATTCACTAAATTAAAACTTGTTACCTCATTTCATTTGCAGAAACCAACTGCCTCAGACTGCCATTTAAATTTACTAACTTTAATTATATGCTAATAACATATACATATTATTACTATGAACTTATTTCTTTAGAGTTCAAAAAAACATTTCAAATAAAAACTACACTAACAACTACAGTCACCATCTGTTAAATAAAACAACATGCAGCATATCACCAGTGTCTCTTGATCTTCTCTTGCAGCACAGGCTTAAACTACAACTAACAGAAACTACAACTGTCTTCCAGCCATTACACATTATTACACTTATTACCAGATTAACTTTATTTCTACAGAAGATCTTATTGAATATTAACAAAAGTTTAGATGTTGATGTTTTGTTGAAAATGTTTGGTTTGATGTTACCATTGAAGGAGATCAGCGTTTGCTTTAGTTGAGCTCTTTACCCATGACTTTTTATACACCAGTTTTTGTTTTTTTCTCTGGCTGTTTAAACTGTTTTTTCAAGTCACTTTTGTTATGGCAGAAACAAATGTGGAGAAAAAAATCATTGAGTGCTGATAGTTATGTGTGGGTGCAGACCTAACCATCACCTAGTCTCTTGATTCACTGAATTCATACCATGTTTTATCTATTGTTACATTATTAACAGACTAATATTTTACATTATCACCACTGTGAAACTCCAGCAAGAGTTCCAACAACAATTACCTAAAAAGAGTTTATTTTTAAACACATGCACAAAAAAGCTGGAACATTTTTTACACACACACAGATATCAAAAATCAGCACATCAATCTCAACAATGGTGGCAATAAAGCTGCATAATTTATTCATGCTGCAGTGCATGCTGGGAGTTTTATTCAATGCTGGCATCCAGCATGCATTGCAACATTAAACTTTTGGATGTCACCATTGTTGAGATTTATATTCTGATTATTGATGCTGTCCAAGTTATGCAGAAGCTCAAAATATTTTATGCACTTTAAGTCTTATATATTCTCCTAAATAACTGATTATTGAAGTATTGCTGGTTCTTTTGCTGTTGAATCACAGATATAGTATAATCAATAAAGACAAAATACCCATTAAAAGACTAAACACTGAAAAAGATCAGTGAATTAAAGGTGCTAAAGAGGATCTTTTCGTCGACTGAGAAACCAAAGACTGTTAGTGAGTTTTTGAAATGAGCACATGCGTAAGAACAACCCCCCTCCTTCACAGCTCATTTCAAGGGAACGCCTCCCAAAACTCGTGCGCGAGTATTGGAACACGAATGTTTACCACCGGCATTCGCTGTGTCGTGTTAGTGGATTCATTATGTCGGACTCACCGCAGGTAACTCATAATCTGCAGTTGTTACTCCTGACAAAAACATTGCATGCGGCGCCTGTGGAGTGTGGAAAGTTACTGGAGCGCGCAGCCGCACTCGTCTTTCACAAGGAACGTAATGGCAGTGATTGACAAGCCAGAGGGCCAATCATCGCGTAAACGATTGGCTGATGTTTTTAAGGCCCTACCTTGTGCACAGATGATGTATATTAATATTATTCCTTTCAGCCCACCCAATAAATAGTCTTTTATCAGTTAGTAAAGACAGTTTCAAGTAATATTGCAAAAATGTATAAAACAAAACATCCTCTTTAGCACCTTTAAACAAGTCCAAGGTGATTACAGCATCATCACTACAGCCAAAAAACCTGATCAACTTTATGTTTGACTTTTTCTTGCCATATCAAACATGTTTTATAAACACTCAGTTACAGCAGCCAGAGAAAACTAATGTTAGAGTCAAGAGCACAACTAAAGCAGACACTGGTCACTATGATGGTGACTGCAAACTTCAATAAATTTTTATTTTCAATAAAACATCAACATCCATATCTGTTAATTCTCAACAAGAACTTCTGTACATGTATGAAACTGGTTTGTAAACTGGTTTGACACTCAGTGTGGCTGAAGTCAGTTGTAGTTCTTGAGTTTCTGCTCGTCTCTTTTTTCTGGTCTTTTTTCTCTGTCCTTCAGTGATTCTGCTTATCAGGTGTTCATAAAGTGTCTGAATTCACTCACTTCTTTTCATTCACTCAGTCAAGTGGACTATATTAGTGAACTAATGTAGGGAATAGTGAATGAGGGTACAGGGTGTGATTTAGAACGCAGCCTCTGAGTGTCGACTTTGAGCGATGTTAACTCACAGTATATTCCTGTAGGCTACTTTCTCGAAAATGACAAATATTACCCAGAATGCATTGTTGTCTACAGTATATTACTGTTTTAATGGAAAATGGTTTGTTACTGTCAGAATTTGGATGTTTTTCTACAGCAAGGTCTAACAGTGCATGTAAATTGGCTAGATGGACCTAGTTCAACCAAATTATTGAGAGAGAGAGAGAGAGAGAGAGAGAGAGAGAGAGAGAGAAAGAGAACTGAACATGTTCAGTTCAGGACAGTGGTGTGTTTCACTCCAGTGTAAACTCTGTCAGGGAACCTAAATAACCAGGTGAAACGCTTTCAACAGTATGAACAGGTTTTCCCCAATATGAATTTATTGGTTCACTTTGAAACTTTTGGAAAGGTGGACCAACACTCAGATAAGTTCCTAAATGTATTTTCTAGTGATTTTTAAAACTCATACTGTAATTGTTACTGCTTGTCTGTGCTGTATGGATGCTGTAAATAGTGTTCAACACTATTCTGTATTCATGTTCACAGGTTGAGGTACCTCTTGGATGAGAACATCATTCTGGATGTGATACAGGTTCTCGTGTTTTAGCATCACCTAACTCGCCAAATCGATCCCCATCTAAATGTTTTCATGAGCTTAAATTTGTTTAGTAATCTATAAAGGCCTTAAATACAGTAAAACAGGAACTTGCTTTCAATTCTCATGAGACGTTTACAGATAGAAAGCATCATATAATAATAATAAAAAAAAAATAGCAAGTGAAATACTGGAGGATGATTTCATTTTGCATGTCAACAAGTCAACCAAGCTAAAAAGGTACTTTTTCTCTCATATGTTGGAGAGCTTCTTTAACATGAACGATTATTGCATATTTATATTATTTTTTATATTGAGCAATTGTGCTCTCTAATTACAAGTTTACTATGAGTTTGCATATGAAGGTACAAGCCCTTTTGTGAAATAACTGGGTGAAGAAATCAGGAAGTCAGCAAATTCTAACATGCAAAAAGTTTGTTTGGCTAACATATCTTTAATTTATTTTTAAATTAAGATATTCAAGAAGCCAGTTACAAAAATAACTTGTTGCATGTTTAATGTATTTTAGACATGCTCTTATAACATAACAAAAGCATAACAAGATTTTGTTGGGTGCTTCTCAATATCTAAACCGATGTTCCCTTCCACCTTTGTCTTCCAGCAAAGAAAGAAAAGAAGAATGTGCAAATAAACAATTGAAGCAAACATTATCTTTGCCATTGCAGGATTTTGTTTGTCACCCTTAGTCTGAAGATTATAGACACAAGCAACCTTTGTTGTGAAACTGGGTTTTAGGCAACCAAGAATGTAACAGTTAACAGTCTTGAACGCTTTCTTTTGCACAGAGTTGCACAACACAAATGTACACCAATGCTCTTCTGCTTGATCATACTTCAGTTACTCAACAGTTAGCTCTGAGAACAATGATGATATCTTGAAATGAGGAGGGATGTAGATGAATTATAAAAGTCGAAACAATGTTCTCATTTTAGTCACTAACAGAGACAAAGGTGCAGGTGAACATGATGCATGTGGACGTAGTGACACTGACTGCCATCGTTCTGTGCTTTCCTTTGTTCACATTATGTACCCCACTGTAAGTAAATTAATTTTCGAAATGTCCAAAAAAGGATTATTTCTTGTAATAGACAAATATAAATCTTAATTTTCACTTCCTCAGATATGTTTTGTCAGCTCCTAATTTGCTGAGAGTGGGTTCCTCAGAGAACGTGTTTGTGGAGGCTCAGGATCACACTGGAGGAAACCTGAACGTAAGGATCATAGTAAAGAACCACCCAAAGAAGAACCTGGAAATACTGTCCAAATCAGTGACACTGACTGCAGACAACAATTACCAGATCCTTACCGATATAAAGGTGAGAGCTCTGTAATAACTGTGCAGTGATGTCTCATTCTCATTATTTTATTAACAGATTTATTTCAGGTTGACTGATTTTCTGATATTCAGATCCCAGGTGATCAGAACTACTTCTCTGATGATCCTCTGGAGAAGCAGTATGTGTATCTACAAGCTCAATTTCCATCCAGCACTCTGGAGAAAGTGGTCATGGTCTCATTCCAGTCTGGATATATATTTGTACAGACAGACAAGCCCATCTACACGCCTGCTAGCACAGGTAAGATTAAGGTTTATTTTGTGGATGGGTCATAACCCAGATAGCAAGCAACCATTGAAATAATGTTAAATCAATGTTGTGTCAATGTTAACTTTTGCACCCGCAATTAATGTTAAAGTTTAAAAAAAAAAAAAAAAAATCAATGGTAATGGCACTGAATCAATGTTACAGTGTGATGTTTATTCAACATCATGCTTGCACTCTTAGAAAATGAAACACAACTACAACTGACTTAAAACCACATAGCCTGAAATCAACTTAAGATAAAATAAGACAATAAATCTCTCAAGATCTCAGCAGAAGTTCATTTTGAGAATTACCAGAGGTTTAGATGTTGTTGTTTGAAAATATTTGGTCACCATTATGGTGATCAGTGTTTCATTTAGTTGGGTAGTTTGACTCTTGGCTTTTCATGGGAGTTTGTGGTCTTTGTAACTGTGTTTACCAAAACATCATTTTTTTGCAAAAGAAAGTCAGAAACAACGATGATCAGAATGAAATAGAATCATAAAATAGAATCATTTACTAATCTTATCCCTGACCAAACGTGGTTGTTTGTTACTTTGTTATGCATTCGATTTTTACATAAAATGAAGCTTATGAAGTAATATTTGACAATTTATTTTCCAGTAAATTACAGGGTCTTCTCCTTAACTCCTGATCAACATCCATTTGATGGAGTTTCTGTCTCAGTCGATATCATGGTACTCAGTTAAATACTTTACACTCATAGATGAAATAACTGAACCTTAACAAGCACCTATATTGTCTTATCATTGCTTCCACTTGACATCATAGCTAAATTTGTGTTGCATTTTTACTGTTTAACAAGAATCCTCAAGGCATCACACTCGACAGAGATAAGTTCCTTCCAAGGGGAGGCATCAGGACTGAAAACTTTCCTTTGCCTGAAATTGCCAGGTTTGTTGCATTACTCAGTAAAGTTGAATTATCAGTTATCATAGTGCAGACAGTCTCTGTGATTAAGATTCTTGTGTTTTCTGCTGGTTTTGTTTTGAAGTCCTGGGGTTTGGAAGTTGATTGCAAAGTACTCAAATACACCACAAAAGAACTTCACTACTGAGTTTGAAGTTATGGAATATGGTAAGTTTACTGCCTCATCTAGAGAACAAAATATTCTATTGTTAAAGCTGTATGAAATATTGAATAATCGTTTTATTTAACTTTTGTTTTATTTTTGTAGTGTTGCCGAGCTTTGAAGTGACCTTAAATCCAAGAAAACCCTTCTTCTATGTGAATGAGCGCTCTCTGACAGTAGACATATCAGCTAAGTACGACGGGAGATTAGTTGTTTATTTTACTGTTTCACTGTGCAAAAATCTAATCTAGTACTCTTCAGTAGTAGTTTTTCTAGTATAATCCATGTGTATTTTTAATTTCTGTGACATAAGTTGTTTCAAGATTTTTCACAAGGGATGTTTGACATTATATTTGTTTTGTTAGGTACCTGTTTGGTAATAAGGTTAGAGGAAGTGCTTTTGTGGTGTTTGGTGTGGTAGACAATGAGAAGAAAATCAGCATTGCTGCCTCACTGCAAAGAGTTCAGGCGAGTCATGCTTATACATTTATACTTTGTAATCACAGATAACACAAACATCTTAATTTGGAGACAAAAATGCATCACTTGTACAAGTATGTTTGTAGTTCACCATAACTGCAGTTTCAGTATGAATATGCCTTTTTCTTTTAGGGTAATTATTTAACAACAGAAATATGAGATGTAAAATTCATATCGCAATCCTAATGTAATTACAAAACAGGGTTTGTGAGTACTTTTACAGTACTGCTGTAAAATAGTAAAAAAAATATGTTTAATTTTATACATAAAAAAAAAACCCATAATTTATAAAATAGTAATAATGTGTATGTCACATGAGGTTTCTGTTTAGTGGACTTGTATTTTTTGTACTTCCTAGTTTTTCCTGTGTTAGTTCATGTTTCCTTTGTCCCAGTCCATTGGTTGCTATGGTTACTAATTTGTTTATTGATTAATCCAACCTTTTTCTTGTTTTCTCCCTCCCTTTAGTCTGAGATAAATAGCCTTCATTATCAGTTGAAATTTGTACGTTCTTGTCGATATTTAGTTTGGTATTGTTACTCCTGTGTTATCATGTGCTATATTGTTTATAAAAGTAACTGCTGCGATTAGATCCTGCCTCAAGATCTCTTCTTCACTGTAACCGAATGTAACAGTATAGTTCTATAAAATAGTAAAAATGTAAAAAAAAAAAGAAAAAAATAATAATAATAATAATGATAAATACATTTATAAATAAAATTGTATTAAATAGTAAACCTTTAAAAAAAATAATTTTATAAAATAGTAAAACAAAAACAACAGCAAACAAACAAACATTTGTCGCCTTTTGTCTCTCTGTAGATATTTGATGGAGAAGGAGAGGCAGAGTTGACAAGAACAATGATCAAGGAAAATTTCCCAGACATCCTCCAGCTAGTTGGGAAGTCTCTTTACATTTCAGCCAGTGTTTTAACAGAAACTGGTAAGAAAATTGAACTGAGAGGCTGCAAACTTTGGATTTTTGTTTGAGAGTTGCTAGGTTTTTAGCAGCACAATGGTGACTTTTCCATGGTTGACTTCACCTTGAAAAATGTCTAATAACTGTGTGTGTGTGTGTGTTTCAGGCAGTGAAATGGTGGAAGCTCACAGGAGAGGCATTCAGATTGTGACATCACCGTACACCATCCACTTCAAAAGAACACCACAATTCTTCAAACCTGGGATGTCCTTTGATGTCTCGGTATAAAACCATGGAAAAAAAAATAAATAAATAAATAAGAACGGGATCAACCCAGCTAACAGAATTTTGTTATCAGAACATTCTCTAAATACTGTATTCAGTGTTGGTTCTGGAAACAATAAAAACTTCCAGTTTTCTTGAAGTTACAGGAACGTTTTTATAAGGTATAATGTTCCTCAAATGTTCTTTCAGTTTAATTTTGATTTAGAATAAAACATTGTAGGAACGTTGATTTGTAACCTTCCAAGAACAGAAAAAATGTTCAGTTTCCTTAATGTTAGTAGAATGTTATTTAAAGGTTAGTATGATGTTCCTGAAACATTCTTTCAATCATTCAAACACCTGCTGTGAACAAACACTGAAAGAAAGAGAAATAAGAACACAAACTACAACTTTCTTCAGCCACAGCCTTAGATGAACTGAAGATAAGACATTAAATCTCTGAAGATCTGATTAAACAACTCCACAAACAGCATTACCAGCTTCACTTATTACTAACCAGACTGACTTTATTTCTGTCACACGTCTGCAGAAGATCTTATTGAGAATTAACAGAGGTTTAGATGTTGATGTCTTATTGAAAATGTTTAGTTTGAGATCACCACTATGGAGATCAGTGTTTGCTTTATTTCAGCTCTTGACTTTTCTTGTGTTGTTTTTGTAGTTTTGTTTCTTTCAGTGTTTGTTCACAGCAGGTGTTTGAATGATTGAAAGAATGTTTCAGGAACATCATACTAACCTTTAAATAACATTCTACTAACATTAAGGAAACTGGACATTTTCATGTTCTTGGAATGTTACAAATCAACGTTCCTAGAATGTTGAATTTTAAATCAAAATTAAGTTGAATGAACATTTGAGGAACATTATACCTTATAAAAACGTTCCTCTAACGTCAAGAAAACTGGAAGATTTTACGTTCCCCGAACCAACATTGAATATTTAGAGAATGTTCTTATAATAAAATTCTGTTAGCTGGGATACTATCCTCCGCTGGCCTCAGATACATGATGCTATTGTTTAATGTTTCTTTTTATTTCTTAAGGTCTATGTAACAAATCCTGACCAGACACCTGCTAAAAATGTGGAAGTTGAGGTCAATCCTGGAGGGGTCAGAGGCAGAACTAAAGCCAATGGCATAGCGAAGGTTACCATCAATACTCAGGGAGGATCTTCCACACTGGAGATCACTGTAAGACCTGAGCTTGAGTGAAAAAACTCAAAGTCTCAATGACTTTTCAAATTTTGCAAACCTGCAAAATAATTGTTTATTTCCAGGCAAAGACCAAAGATCCACTATTAAGCGATGATCAGCAGGCAACAAAAAAGATGACGGCTCAGGCATACACGCCCAAAGGCGGCTCCAACAACTACCTGCACATCGGCATTGATACTGCAGAGCTTCAGATCGGTGATCAAATGAAAGTCAATTTGAATCTGGGAAACAGCCCTGGCGTAATAAACCAGGATTTCACCTATATGGTGAGGATCACATGATGCAATTGGTGCTCATACACTAATTTGTATATCCTAGATGTTTGATATCAATATTTTTACATCTATTTAGGAGTGAGTTACTATGCAAATTATATTTATACATGTGAATGTATTACAATTTTTTTTCTTTTCTTTTTTTTTTTTTTTTGAAAACCTACATCATTTCTGGAGTGTAAGTGACTTAAAGGGTTAGTTCACCCACAAATTAAAATTATCCTATGAATTACTCACCCTCAAGCCATCCTAGGTGTATATGACTTTCTTCTTTCAGAAGAACACAATCAGAGATATATTAGAAGCTAGTTGTTTGAATATATAAAGTTTTAAATATGGATATTTTTCCTACAAAAACGCATCCCTTCGCTTCAGAAGGCCTTTATTAACCCCCTGGAGTTGTATGATTTATTTATTTATTTTTTTTTAATGGATGGATGCATTTTTTCAGTCTTCAGAATTTGGCCTACCATTCACAACCATTATTAACCTTGGAGGAATAAGGATATTTTTAAATATATCTCTGATTGTGTTCTTCTGAAAGAAGAAAGTCATATACACCTAGGATGGCTTGAGGGTGAGTAAATTTAATAATAATAATAATAATAATAATTTTCATTTTTGGGTGAACTATCCCTTTAACATAGTGACACTTCTTAATACAATTTAGATGAAATGGTTTGTGGAATAAATATTTACTTAAAGGGATAGTTCACCCAAAAATGAAAATTTGATGTTTATCTGCTTACCCCCAGCGCATCCAAGATGTAGGTGACTTTGTTTCTTCAGTAGAACACAAATGATGATTTTTAACTCCAACCGTTGCTGTCTGTCAGTCGTATAATGCTTGTCAGTAAGGGTAAAAAAAACTTGCACAGACAAATCCAAATTAAACCCTGCGGTTTGTGACGACACATTGATGTCCTAAGACACAAAACGATCAGTTTGTGCGAGAAACCGAACAGTATTTATATCATTTTTTACCTCTAAAACACCACTATGTCCAACCTCCACATCCGGTGTGTGAGGTCTGAACGCGCTCTGACAACGGCAGTGATGTCTCGCACTCATTGAAGCAAAGCGCGAGAGATCACTTCCATCATCAGAGCGTGTTTTTTGACCTCACTAACCAGATGCTGAACGCAGTTGGACATAGTGGTGTTTTAGAGGTAAAAAATGATATAAATACTGTTCAGTTTCTCACGCAAACCGATCGTTACATTTCTTAGGACATCAACGTGTCGTCACGAGCCGAAGGTTTTAATTTGGATTTGTCTGTGCATGTTTTTTTGACTCTTATAGATGGAGTTCCCATTGACACATATTATACGGCTGACAGACGGCAACGGTTGGAGTTAAAAATCATCATTTGTGTTCTACTGAAGAAACAAAGTCACCTACATCTTGAATGCCCTGGGGGTAAGCAGATAAACATCAAATTTTCATTTTTGGGTGAACTGTCCCGTTAAATAACATCCTCCTGTGGATGTGTTAAAACCATTTATCACAATTTTATTCATTTATATATGTGTTTATAATGCCACTCTACTAAATCTATGTAATTTATGCTGGCTATATTTATCTTTATTCCTACAGATCTTGAGTAAAGGTCAGATCGTTCAAGCAGACAGGTTTAAGAGGAAAGGACAATCTCTGGTGACTCTGTCTCTGCTTGTAACCAAAGACATGGTGCCGTCCTTCCGCTTCGTGGCTTATTACCATGTGGGCACGTCTGAGGTGGTTTCTGATTCAGTCTGGGTCGACGTGAAGGACACGTGCATGGGAACGGTGGGTCAACTGAGAAACCATGACCAGGAAAAGTTCTCTCACTACCATCAACATTTCTGAGTATCACTTTACTGTTTTTAATCGCAGCTCAAAGTCGAGGTGAAGGACCAGGCGCAATATGGCCCTGGAGATCAGCTCAGCCTGAAAATAACTGGAGACCCCGGAGCTATAGTTGGGCTGGTCGCTGTAGATAAGGGTGTATATGTCCTTAATGACAAGAACAGACTCACTCAGACTAAGGTAATTAACCTCATGTACAATAACTTCAGCAGTTCCAGGCTTAAAATGACCTGATCTCTTTCCTGCTTTAGATCTGGGACATCATAGAGAAACATGACACCGGCTGTACGGCAGGAAGTGGAAGGGACAGTATGGGGGTTTTCAGTGATGCAGGACTGATATTTGAGTCCAGCACTGCAGGAGGAACAAACACCAGAACAAGTATTAATTGTTTGATTCCTTTAGTTGGAACTAAGCAGTTTTGTTTTCTTTTGTGCTCTATATTTCTAAACAAATCTTTGATGTTCTTGTAGATACAGAGTGTCCTGTCCCGTCTAAGAGAAAACGGCGAGCTGAGAGTCTTCTGCAGCTCACCACTACTTTGGGTACACTCTCAAAAAGGATGTGTTAATTAATAACACATTTTTTTGTGTTATGGCTATTTTAACACATTTTGTGTCAATTTAAGTTGATCATGTGTAGAGAGAGAGAGAGAGAAAAAACACTGTGTCCAACACAACATGTGTTAACTATCATCCAATCACATTGCTGCTACGTCACTCCGCAAGCCGTTAAGCAAGTTTGCATGTGCTCTACTTGTAATGAGAAATGCTGATGAGAATCAACAAAAGAGAAGCTTTAAGGGCTCCCTGCGTTTTTCCATCAAAATAAATAAATGGTTTAACGTTTAAAAAAATGAAGAAATTAAGCCAGCCATAAGTATTAGTATTGCAATTTTACAGTTGTAAAGTAAAATATTATTATTAGGGTACGAGGACCCTCTTGGAATTGCATTTATTTTTGTTTATAATATTATTATTTGTTATGTTATATAATTTTTCTTAAATACTCAATTTGTTGAGTTTTGTTAGTGATTTTTATATTTTTATTTTAGTAGTAATAATAATAATTGTTATATTATTATTTTATTAAAAACTTTAATTTTGTATTTTACAACAGTGAAATATTTATTTTTTTATTTAATAATAATAACTATTAATAATTACTATTATTATTATTATTATTAATTTATAGCCATATTATTTTTGGCCTTTTTTATACAATAACACATTTTGGCCAAATTGTGCAGCCCTACAAACAAGCACAGGAAACCTGGATTTTTTTTTTTTTACATTTGCATTTTAAATCACATTTGCAGTTTTTATCAGAAAATTTGCAGTTAGATTTCCCTCCAAATCGTGCAGCCCTATGTTTTATTGAAGATCATATTATGCAGTTTCTTTCCTTCTGCCCTCATTGTCTGCTCTCCACCTGTTTGATACTAACATTGTCTTCTCAGCTGGCAAATACTCTGGGGAACTGAAGAAGTGCTGCGTGGATGGCATGCAAGAAAATGACCTTGTCTACACATGTGAACGGCGAGCCAGCTTCATCTTAGATGAAGAAGAATGTGTCCAGGCCTTCCTGCATTGCTGCAAAGAGATCAAAGACCACCGGACAAAGTACTCGGGCGAGGATGAGATGTTTCTGGCCCGCAGTGAGATTTTAGCCTCATTTGCAAATGTGTTCTCTCAACTCTCATGCATGCAGTGATTTCAGCAAGAGAATTTTCCATTTGTGTAACTCTCAAATGCTTCTTTCTTGATTTTTTTTAAATTTATTTATTTATTTTGTTTGTGCTAAATTTCAAATACGCATTATTATAATATGTAGAAACATTTGTACACTTTAAGAATGCATGTGGGGTTAATTATAGCTGTTAGTCATCCACAATATTATGATCACAAATTCTCATTTTATTACAACCCAATAAACTTATCTTTAGTGCGATTTATAGATTAATTGCTTTAATCATTATCATTTTTCTCCAATATTAGACTCTCATCTAATTCTTTTTTGTAGCTTAAAATTGAAGTAATTATATAAATACATTACCATTTAAAAGATCAGTAAGATTTCTTGTTTGTTTTTGAAAGAAGTCTCTTTTGCTCACCAAAACTGCATTTATTTGATCAAATATACAGTAAAAACAGTACTATTGTGAAAAAAATATTGCAATTAAAAAAAACCAAACATTTTATTACTATATAGTACTATATTTTAAAATGTAATTTATTCCTCCATTCAAAGTTGAATTTTCAGTTTCAGTTCTCTAATATGCATTTGGAACATATCTCACTATTATCAATATTGAAAAAAGCTCTGCTTTTTTGTATTTTTGTGGAAACTAAAATACTTTTTTTTTTTTTTTTTTTTTTTTGATGAAATAATTTTCATTTAAATAAATAATTAAGCGCTTAGTTGAAATTTTGTAAGATTATAAATGTCTTTACTGTCATTTTTTGATCAATTTAATGTGTTCTTGCTGAATGGTCCCAAGTCTTTGAATGGTAGTGTACACTAGTTTGTTTGTTCAGGCGAGGAAGATGAATTTGATGATCAACCAGATGACGTGTTGGTACGTACACAGTTTCCTGAAAGCTGGCTCTGGGAGGACATCACTCTACCTACTTGTCCTTCAAACCAGTTGTGGTGAGCGAAAGAATATATAGCTAGTTAACGAATCAATTGAACTTGACTTTTTGTGGAACTGCAACTCTGTTCTTCAAAAAAAAAAAAAAAAAAAAAAAAAAAACTTTTATACTTTTATATGTCTTAGAAATGAATCAGAAATCAGCTTATAATTTCTATGGTAAATATTAAAATGAAAACTAAAGTGTCAGTGAGCAAATAATGCAGGAGATTAGTTTGCAAAATCCTGAAGGGACTGGCAATGTAACGTGTGTAACGATTATGTTCTGTTTGCTTTGTTCCTGTCGTTTCTGTATTAGCTCTCGTTAGTCTGTATGGTTACTAATCAGTTAATCCTTGTCCAGCTGTTCCCATTTAGTTTCCTCATGTTCCTTGTGTATAAATACTTCCTGTTTGGTTCAGTTTGTTGTCGGTCATTGACTATGTTTATGTGCTTGTGTTTAAAGGATTAGTTCACTTTCAAATGAAAATTTCCTGATAATGTACTCACCCCCATGTCATTCAAGATGTTCATGTCTTT
The DNA here is from genome assembly GCF_018812025.1 of Megalobrama amblycephala. Classification (NCBI taxonomy): domain Eukaryota; kingdom Metazoa; phylum Chordata; class Actinopteri; order Cypriniformes; family Xenocyprididae; genus Megalobrama; species Megalobrama amblycephala. The sequence goes on along the minus strand of NC_063050.1, from coordinate 11,485,049 downwards.
CTTTCTTCAGTCGAAAAGAAATTAAGGTTTTTGATGAAAACATTCCAGGATTTTTCTCCTTATTGTGGACTTCAATGGCCTCCAAATGGTTGAAGGTCAAAATTACAGTTTCAGTGCAGCTTCAAAGGGCTTTAAACGATCCCAGACGAGAAATAAGGGTCTTATCTAGCAAAACCATCAGTCATTTTCTAAAAAAAGTAAATGTATGTGCTTTATATAAACAAATAATCAACTTACGGAATGAATGCAGCATCAGTTCCATTTTTTCCGTAAGTAGAATAGGGAAGGCGTAGGATATACAGCGTAAGCTTTTTGAAGAATACGAAAGTGCGGTTTTGGCAGAACCACTTGGAAGGCAAACATTTGTTTATATAAAGCATATACATTTACATTTACATTTTTTTTTTTCGAAAATTACCAATCGTTTCACTAGATAAGACCCTTATTCCTCGTCTGGTATCATTTAAATCCCTTTGAAGCTGCACTGAAACTGTAATTTTGACCTTCAACCGTTTGGAGGCCACTGAAGTCCACTATAAGGAGAATAATCCTGGAAAGTTTTCATCAAAAACCTTCATTTCTTTTCGAAGAAATGAAGAAAGAAGACTGAAGAAAGAACATGGACATCTTGGATGACATAGGGGTGAGTAAATTATCAGGACAATTTTATTTGAAAGTGAACTAATCCTTCAAATGATTCTCCAGCGAACTCCCGTGTTTCTGTCAATGGATTTAATAAAGACTGTTCTGTTTATTCTTCTTCATTGTACGATGCATCTACACAGCCAGACCGTTACAACGTGTTGGTGGCTGTAATGAATCTCACCACTATGGAGTAGCATACAAAGACAGTCTTTAATCATAAATCAAAACCAGGAACACGCAGGACGTAGATATCAACAACCGTGTAAACTGAAATGAGTGCTTAAATACACAGGGTAAAATAATTAACTGAAACAGAAACAGGTGCGTAACTAATCAGAAACCATGGAAACAAACAAGCAAAGGGAACATAGGTAAACAGGAACAAAACAGAACCAAATCAGAACAAGCATACTCCTGACAGGCTATAGATGTTGAAAAGATCTGACCATGACAGTCTCTTTGTTTGTGTCTAGTGATGAAACGACTGCCTTAAGGACTGGAATATATCTGAAAGACTCCATCACAACCTGGCAGATCACAGCCATCAGCCTGTCCAAGACCCTCGGTAAAAAGCACAGATCTTGTTCATTTGTTATCCTGTCTATTATTTGCTGTTTTTTGACACTCCCTCATTTTATCTGCAGGAATATGTGTGGCAGATCCTTATGAGATCACCGTTAAAAAGGATTTTTTTATTGATCTAAGGATGCCTTATTCAGTGGTGCGGAATGAACAAGTGGAAATAAAGGCTATTGTTCACAATTACAGCAATCAGAAGATTAAAGTATGTGCAGTTTACTAACAATGTACATTGTATTAACTCTTTAAAGTCTACTTGATATGCAAATTTCTAAGGCCTCTAAATGATCAAAATATGCCTTCTGACATCTGACTGATAGTTTATACTTTTTTAGCAAGTAAAAGGCTTGCTTATGTAATACAAACGTCCACCTTAAGCTCATGGTTCATATGTCTTTTTGCTGTGAAAGCTTTACTGATTTGTATCAAGTAAACGTAAGAATAACTTTGATATTGTTAGTAATATTTCAAGAACATACTGAACTGAAGAATCTTAAATTTATGTTGTTTTTTTTTAAATAGAAAAATGTGAGTATCAAATATGATCATCTGGCTTTTGAGGAACGTTTATTTGTTAATCTCTCAATCATCATTGTATTGCTTTGCATTATACTGTATGTTTTAAAACTACAGAGTTTTGATCATAAAATTAAGCATTTAAAGGGTTAGTTCACCCAAAAATGAAAATTCTGTCATTTATTACTCACCCTCATGCCGTTCCTCATCTGTAAGACCTTCGTTCATCTTCAGAACACAAATTAAGATATTTTAGTTGAAATCCGATGGCTCCGTGAGGCCTCCATAGGGAGCAATGGACACTTCCTCTCTCAAGATCCATAAAGGTACTAAAAACATATTTAAATCGGTTCATGTGAGTACAGTGGTTCAATATTAATATTATAAAGCGACGAGAATATTTTTGGGGCGCCAAAAAAACAAAATAACGACTTATTATTTAGTGATGGCCGATTTCAAAACACTGCTTCAGGAAGCATCGGAGCACAGATGAATCAGTGTGTCGAATCATGATTCAGATCGCTTGTCAAACTGCTGAAATCACGTGACTTTGGCGCTCTGGACAGCAGATTCGACACACTGATTCATCTGTGCTCCGATGCTTCCTGTTGCTTTATAATATTAATATTGAACCACTGTACTCACATGAACTGATTTAAATATGTTTTTATCTTGAGAGAGGAAATGTCATTGCTCCCTATCGGATTTCAACTAAAATATCTTAATTTGTGTTCTGAAGATTAACAAAGGTTTTACGGGTGTGGAACGGCATGAGTGTAAGTAATAAATGACAGAATTTTCATTTTTGCGTGAATTAACCCTTTAAATATTATCTTAGACATGTTATTGGCAGATATAGAGTGGCAACTAATATTTATATGAGTATCTGCTATACTGTACTGTTATAATTGATTTTAGATTACAATCATCAGAATTTTTGTCCATAAATATCAGCAACTGCTACAAATTGCATATTTTTGTGGTGTTTGTCTGAGTATTATTTCATATGTATGGCTTTATGATGTTAAATTGTCCAGTTGTTTCTCCCCGTGCTGAAGACCTCGTTTTGTCTTACCAGTCAGTGCGTATCAAATTCAAGACTTCAGAGGGTATTTGCAGCAGCGCCAGAAAAAAGCAGAACAGCAGGATAACAGTTGCCGTCGGCCCCATGTCCTCCACAGCCGTTCCTCTCATCATCATCCCCATGGATATCCATGAGCAATGGATTGAAGCTGAAGCATACAGCTCCAATCGCAATGACGCGATTAGAAAGAATCTGAAGGTGGTGGTGAGTCTACCATGTCAACATTTAGAGGAAAGCTCTGGTGATTTCTACAGCAATCTGTCCTCAATTACTTATTTCAAGATTTTCAATGCGTCCACCAAGTTGTGTTCGATTTTCTTTCAGTCTGAAGGTGTGTTAACCGAAGTGGAAGAGCGAGTTGTGGAGATCAACCCCTCTGAGCACCCAGGTGCAGGTTCTTGAGAAATACATGCTGAATATGCAATGAAAATGATGGTTGAAATTCTCTTCAAACACCCTATACCATCTTTATCGAACAGACGGCGTGCAGGTCGTGGCGATGAGGAGTGACATCCCACGTCGAAGGGTTCCCAACACACCTGCTTCCACACTGATCACAGTGATAGGTGAAAATCTTATTGCAATTTCATTCTCTGAGGGACCTATGAAATCCATTTTATTTTTTCCTAAACTCTTTTTAATGGTTAAATTTTAGTGATAAAAAGCATGAATAATAATTAAAAGGAATTTAACATCAATTTATCAAAAATGTAACAAAATTGCCACTAGATGTATCAGTTTATGCATGCCAACATGGTGCAAATATGACTTTCAAAAGCCAATCACAGTCATTTGCCTTCCACGCTCGCAGGTGAAGAGATAACGCGTACAGTCGAGCAGGCCATCAGTGGACATTTTATGGGTCAACTCATTGTCCAGCCCCATGGATGTGGAGAGCAGACCATGATCAGTATGACTCTACCTGTCATTGCCACTCATTATCTGGACAGCACCAAGCAGTGGGAGGCTGTTGGCATAGACCGCCGTAATGAAGCCGTTAAACATATCAACACAGGTCAGCCTCAACATTAACTTTAATGTGCTCCCAATCGTTAAATTGAGTTAAAGTGCTGAGCACGTGTCACTATGTCATCAATTTTTTTTTTCTTGTGAAGGTTATCAGCTGGAGTTGACTTTCCGTAAATCTGACGGGTCCTATGCTGCCTGGTTACACCGGCCGAGTAGCACATGGTGACATAATGCTAAAAAATAACAGTGAAAATAATATTTCAGTGTTCGCAAAATTCAGCACTGATTAAAAAATATCTATTTCGACTTTAAAGGATTAGTCCACTTTTAAATAAACTTTTCCTGATAATTTACTCACCCCCATGTCATCCAAGATGTCCATGTCTTTCTTTCTTCAGTCAAAAAGAAATTAAAGTTTTTGATGAAAACATTCCAGGATTTTTCTCCTTATAGAAGACTTCAATGGGCACCAAACAGTTGAAGGTCATTTTCTAAAGATTTTTTTTTTTTAAATTATATAAGTTTTAACCAGAAATGCTCATCTTGAACTAGCTCTCTTCTTCTTCTCCTCTATTAGAATTCCAGCAGTGTAGACGCTGCTAAGCTTAATACTGCCCTCCACAGGTCAAAGTTTGAACTAATTTTTATATGCAATATGCTAGTTCAATAGTATATAACAATTAGTTCAAACTTTGGCCTGTGGAGGGCAGCCTCATTTGAAGCTACAGTGAAACTAATTTTGACCTTCAACTGTTTGGTGCCCATTGAAGTCTACTATAAGGAGAATAATCCTGGAATGTTTTCTTTAAAAACTTTAATTTCTTTTCGACTGAAGAAAGAAAGACATGGACATCTTGGATGACATGGGGGTGAGTAAATTATCAGGAAAAGTTTATTTAAATGTGGACTAATCCTTTTAAAGCAGCTCTACAGAAGACAATAGTGTCATTATTCATATCACTTCAGTTCAGTGTTGATTCAATTCAGTTCAATAACTGTAAACATTGCGAAGCTTATCAATTATGAACAAATACTGAGCGATAATAATTGCGTTTCTTGCATTATACTTAATCTTGTGTCCATTTACAGGCTGACAGCATATGTGGCGAAAGTGTTCGCGATGGCCAGCGATCTGATCGTCATAGAGGAGAATGTGATCTGCAGCGCCCTCAAATGGCTGGCCATAAACAAACAGCTGCCAGACGGCACATTTAAAGAAGATGCCCCTGTGTATCACAGCGAGATGGTTGTAAGTTTGTGAATTTTTTTACAAAATTCCTCTTCAAAAGTAAAGTACAACAGTTGGAGCCCCTAAATTTATTCCCGAACATTATAAGAACTAACAAGTACAATGTGTGAAAGTCAGCCAAACCGTGAGCTTTTCCTGGCTGCGTGTAGCACCTAAAACTGTGCACTTCAGAATAATCCCAACATTCTTATTATATCAGTATACAACATCTTATTATTTGAGTGTATGTTAATTCCAGGGTAACGTACGGGGAAAAGACGCTGATGCCTCACTAACTGCATTTGCCCTAATTGCCATGCAAGAGGGGCACAAGATCTGTGCTCGATCTGTCCAAGTAAGTGTGATTCCTAAACAAACAGCACTGTCAATATGTCTAGTACAAAAATACTAAACTGTGTTTAGTGTCTCGCTCACTTTCTTGACAAGCGTGCACTGCAAGCAGAGAGAATGTATACTCCCGTGTTCTTTAGAACATTTGCAGTACATGCAATACAATCGAACTCTGATTTGGACCAGGTAATCGAACCAAGTATGAAAGCACCCTGAGTCTCACTGAGTCTCTCTCTCTCAATACTAGAGTCTTCAGAACAGCATAAACAGAGCTGTTAATTACCTGACGCTGAGAGTTCACAGTCTGACCAGCACTTATGCTGTCGCTATAACTTCTTATGCTTTGGCCCATGCTGGAAAACTGGAAAAAGACATCCTGATGAGTCATTCCACCGAAAGCAAAGGTAAGTAATGTTACAGTCTGTCAATGATTTTACATGATTGTTTAAATAAAATAAAAAAAGAGTTGTTTGTGTCAGTTGTTTTCCAACAATTCTTAAACTTTTATAACTTTTTGAATCACTTTTGTATAAAAATGTGTGTTGTAACACATATTATTATCAAAAAAATCTAACTGTGATATTACGTTTTGTTTAGATGGCATATATTGGCAAGTTCCTGGGCAGCACCATCACTCTCTAGAGGCCACAGGTTATGCAGTTCTTGCCCTGGTGATGGCGAAAGATTTTGAGAAAGCCGGAAAGGCAGTGCGTTGGCTGGGAAAGCAACAAACCCGCTTCGGAGGTTATGGCACCACTCAGGTATTTCATCAAGTGACTAACAAATGAATGGTTTTTCTGGACTGACTGATTTTTATAGCTTACAATTTACATTGTCCTCTTCATTTTGTTCCTTGTGTCTGGATTTCTTCACATTTGTTCACCCCTAGGAGTTATTTTATTTAAAAGGATACTGCATTTTATTGATATACCAAGGAAATGTCACTTAAGTGGCTTATAGCTATACGCACACCCACATTTTCACCCAGACTGAGAAATGCTTCAGAAGTTTTGAATGTCTGAACGATTGCGAAATTGTGAGATTTTAGTGCCCACTTTCAATGTTTGGAAGAAAGCAGCGTGGACATTCTGTGAAAAAAGTAGGTTTTTCTGTTAGAAAACCAGGTTTCAAAAGATTCATTTTAATGCTAAAAGTTCAGTGTTGCGTAAACTAATGGGAGCTGAATACTACAACATAGAGCCGCACAATTGTGGATAAATTGAGAATTGTGAATTTTTTTTTTTTTTTTTCAAATCACGGTTCTGAACAGACAACTAAACAAAATATGTAATTTACTAGAGGTTCTGACAAAATGTTAAAGGGTTAGTTCATCCAAAAATGAAAATTATGTCATTAATGACTCACCCTCATGTCGTTCCAAACCCGTAAGACCTCCGTTCATCTTCGGAACACAGTTTAAGATATTTTAGATTTAGTCCAAGAGCTTTCTGTCCCTCCATTGAAAATGTATGTACGGTATACTGTCCATGTCCAGAAAGGTAATAAAAACATCATCAAAGTAGTCCATGTGACATCAGTGGGTTAGTTAGAATTTGTTGAAGCATCGAAAAAACATTTTGGTCCAAAAATAACAAAAACTACAACTTTATTCAGCATTGTATTCTCTTCCGGAATCCTTTCCATTGAATTGATTCCATTTAATTGATTCCATTTAACTGATTCCATTGAATCCTTTCATCTGATGGTGTTGGTAATGCACTTTTACATCGCCGTGGTTGTTTAGGACATCCACGACATTTTGAAGCATTGAAAATACATTTTGGTTCAAAAATAACAAAAACTACGACTTTATTCAGCATTGTATTATTGTATTCTCTAAAAAGTCACATAAACAGAACAAAATAAAATATGAGAATAAAGGAAATTACTAAGACAATTAAGCTCATAATTTATTCATGCAGCAATGCATGATGGGAGCCATGGATGAATTTTGATTGGTGGCTCCCAGAATGCACTACAACATGCTTTTTGATGGTCACCACTGTTGAGATTCACAGGCTGATTCTTGATGTCTGTGTGTGCCTAAAATGAATTTTTTTTTTTTGTTGTTCAACACCCCTTTTCTGAAATCATTTGAATCATATTGATAAAGCTGATCTTCTGCTGTAGAATCACAGTGCTGCTGTAATCAATAATGTAAATCTAACTCACAGATTGGGCTCCAGATGAGTTCAGTGATTCAGGTCAAATAATGGTTATGTGAGACCATAACCAACACCTGATCATGTCTCTTTACTTGTCTGGCTGTTATGACTCAGTTAACAGCCCAAACAAACTCTAATATTAATAAGGCAAGGGTCAAGATCCCAACTAAAGCAAACACTCATCTCCACGATGGTGGCTTAAAAATTGTGATTTTTCTCCTTTGGTGATTCTGCGTGTTCGTCTATATCGGATGTCCAGAAGACGTCAAAAAAAGACGTCATAAAAACTTTCATTCTGGCCCCTCAGTGGACGTCTTTTCAACCTGAGATAAGACCTCAAAAAGACGTCTTCTGGACGTAATTTGCTCAGTGGGAATGCTGAATAAAGTCGTAGTTTTTGTTATTTTTGGACCAAAATGTATTTTCGATGCTTCAACAAATTCTAACTAACCCACTGATGTCACATGAACTACTTTGATGACGTTTTTATTACCTTTCTGGACATGGACAGTATACCGTACATACATTTTCAATGGAGGGACTGAAAGCTCTCGGACTAAATCTAAAATATCTTAAACTGTGTTCCGAAGATGAACGGAGGTCTTACGGGTTTGGAACGACATGAGGGTGAGTCATTAATGACATAATTTTCATTTTTGGGTGAACTAACCCTTTAATTGATGCTGTCTATTTAAAGGATTAGTTCACTTTAAAATGAAAATCACCCCAAGCTTTACTCACCCTCAAGCCATCCTAGGTGTATATGACTTTCTTCTTTCAGAGGAACACAATCAGAGTTATATTAATAACTACATTTTTATTTAATTTGAATTGAATTATTTAAAAAAATGGTTTGAATGAATGATTCAATGACTCACTGATCCATTACTGGATGAATCTGTGTTTGAACAAATCTCTTGAATGAATGATTCAATGACACATTTTTTTAAGTCACTTGTCGCCACCTACTGGCTTAACGATGTAATCAATGCAGTCGTTATCTGAAGCACAAAATTACTTTCAAAAGCTGCTTTACTCTATTTTAATCGCTGCCATAGACGTAAGTGTTTACACAACTATAAACTTTTATCCCAGTATGTCCATGATAATTTGAACATTTGTGACACAGAAAGAACAATACTGTGTGGTTGAAAAGCACACAAAACACAAATTTATCAACAGACAGCTGAATCGCTGTCATTTAGTAATGAGATAGCTTGGTGTTTGAATCAAGATCACGATTAATCGTGCGGCTCTAATACAACAGAGAAACTACTTGGTAGTGGAGGATAAAATTCACTGGAATGACACTTCCTACAGACTATTTGGGAACTTTATGATAAAAAAATAAATAAAAATAAAATACAAACATGCCTAAATGAAGTGGTATGTATTATGTTAATTGGCCAGGTCTTTTAATTTGATACCCCAAAACATTTTTGTTTTGTTTTGTTTTGTCTGATTACCCATTTGTTTAGGCAACAATCATGGTGTTCCAAGGCGTGGCTGAGTATCGCATCCAGGTTAAGAAGGTAGACATTAATTTGGACCTGGAGCTGGCTGTGCAGGAGAGATCAAACAACAAGAAGATCGCTATAAGACATTCCAACCTTAATCTTGCACGCTCTGACAAGGTCTGGAAAATGACTGAATGAACTTATGTTTGTGCTTAAAAACAGCACTCAGTTAGCAATAGTATTGTTGAGAAATAGAAATAAAATGCATACAAAAGTCTGATTCACATGTTGATTGTGTTAAACGATTCACCTAAAAGTGTGTTTTCTTTATCGGTCTACTTCATGGACTGAATGCCACAGTTCGACATTACGAAGAGCTTCAACATCACCGCTCAAGGGACTGGGGTGGCCATGCTCTCGGTAAGTGTGCACGAACACGCTCGTGAAATCTTCATCGGAAAATTGTTTTGTGTTAAAAGCTTTTGTCCTTTCCTCGCAGGTGTTTTCTCTGTATTATGCTCTGCCTGAAGAGAAAGACGATGACTGTAATGTGTTTGATCTCAGTGTGACCATGGACAAACAGGATGAAGGTAGTATTGATCGTGAGAATGTGACGTGACTAATTTGAACTGCTGTGTTGTAAAATAAAGTTGGATTATGATGCTTTCTCTCTATATGAAGTGTCCTATGATGGAGCCACTGAAAGTTATAAACTTACCATTGAATACATGTGAGTACACAAATATCCTAACTTTAAACAAGATTCACAGACCATTTGTCCCATTTGTCTTTTCTGAAATGTTCAGAAAGACCAGAAATAACATGTCCAAATTTATCAAGAATGTTGTGGCATCAAACTTTGTAATACTTCTATAAAAAGGGGCGAAGCAACGTTAAATGATGCTTTACATGTGATCATTTTGCACAAGCGCAAGCTGCAAAAGCAGCAAATAGAAAGCGGCACTGATGGTTAGCGCCAATGTCATCAATCGGTTTGCATCACGTGTGCCTCCTTTGCAGTTTCAAGGACCCGTTAAGAAGCTCAACCATGTCTATTTTGGACATTGGCCTGCTGACAGGGTTTAAAGTGGATGAACGTGATCTTTCAAAGGTAAATAAATAGTGTCAAGGAATGTGAAAGTTGAAATTGTATAAACAGAATATTTACGAGTCCAACATATTCTTCCATTATAAATGCTATCAAATTCATTTAATTGATATTTTATACTTGATATCACACCTGTTTTTTGTTTTTTTTGCTCTCATGATTTTCCATCAGTTGTCTTCTGGTAAGGATAAGTACATTCAGAGCTTTGAGTTGAACAAGGAGCTGTCAGAGCGAGGATCTCTTATCATCTACATAGATAAGGTACAAGAACACTATAATGTGTTGCATTTCTCTTTTTGTGATCACAACTGAATTCTTTCTCCTTTGTGAGCAATTTGGTAAATTGCTGTTTGGCATAGGTAATGTTTTAATAATTCATTTTACTTTCTACTTAATGTCTTTTTAGGTTTCTCATAAAGAGACGGAAAGAATTGTTTTCAGAGTTCACAAGATCAATGAAGTGGGAATGCTGCAGCCTGCCGGCGTCACTGTGTACGAGTACAACACTCCAGGTACATTACAGTTGCGCACATCCAGCATACCAACATTTGTGTCAAGAGGAATAGAAGAGAAAGCATCTAACTAGGGGTGTGGCAAGATCTTGTGCTACAAGATCTCACGATATTACATTTTTTTAAAAGCTAAAAGCTTTCTCGTGATATCAGCCTTTTGGAGTTTGCTTATGATTATTCATACAAGAAAGTAGAACTGAAGTGACATTTATAGGTAGGATTTTATGTCAAGACACCTGTAAAATACCAGAAGTGGTGCATTACACATATTATTAGACTGTAAGGCTGTACGATATACAGTTAGATAGACAGTTTTAAAATTATAATAAAGCATTAGACTGGGTAAACCCAGCCTGATCTGCCGGCAATTTGATTTCATTTCATTACATTTGACAGTCATTTCTACTGCTTCTGTTACACTTTTGCGGGAACCAATCACAGACTGGCTTTATCCACCTTGCTCGCTATTGGCGGGTATAACACGATGACGATAGAGGAGCGACAGCAAGCACAACCGTCAATCCAATTCCTTTTAACCTCTCGACGATGCTGAATGACTTCTTTAGTTTAGCAAACTAATCGCTCGAGTGGGTGTAAATACCACTCACATTCATGTTTTTTTTTTTTTTTGCACAAACTGCTCGATGCCATTGCTGCTTCTGCAAACCGCTGATCAATGCTACAAACCAATACAAACTAAACCTGTCTGGAGTTTTCGCGTCGCTCTGCAAAGTACGTCACCCGGATCGTTGATCTGATTGGTTAAAGGACTATCCAATTGCGTGAATAATGCTCGTTGATCACGCCTCTTGTGCAGTAGAAAATACATACAGACTCCCCAGACCAATGTTCAATTTTAAATTGAGCTTGGTCTGGTGATAGCCAGACAAATAAAGCATAGCATTATTGTGAAATCACAAACGCTGCGGTTCAAATACAGGTCCTTCTCAAAAAATTAGCATATTGTGATAAAGTTCATTATTTTCCATAATGTAATGATAAAAATTAAACTTTCATATATTTTAGATTCATTGCACACCAACTGAAATATTTCAGGTCTTTTATTGTTTTAATACTGATGATTTTGGCATACAGCTCATGAAAACCCAAAATTCCTATCTCAAAAAATTAGCATATCATGAAAAGGTTCTCTAAACGTGCTATTAACCTAATCATCTGAATCAACTAATTAACTCTAAACACCTGCAAAAGATTCCTGAGGCTTTTAAAAACTCCCAGCCTGGTTCATTACTCAAAACCGCAATCATGGGTAAGACTGCCGACCAGAAGGCCATCATTGACACCCTCAAGCGAGAGGGTAAGACACAGAAAGAAATTTCTGAACGAATAGGCTGTTCCCAGAGTGCTGTATCAAGGCACCTCAGTAGGAAGTCTGTGGGAAGGAAAAAGTGTGGCAAAAAACGCTGCACAACGAGAAGAGGTGACCGGACCCTGAGGAAGATTGTGGAGAAGGACCGATTCCAGACCTTGGAGGTCCTGCGGAAGCAGTGGACTGAGTCAGACAGGTGGACAGGTGCCGCATTCCTCAGGTCAAGCCACTTTTGAACCAGAAACAGCGGCAGAAGCGCCTGACCTGGGCTACAGAGAAGCAGCACTGGACTGTTACTCAGTGGTCCAAAGTACTTTTTTCGGATGAAAGCAAATTTTGCATGTCATTCGGAAATCAAGGTGCCAGAGTCTGGAGGAAGACTGGGGAGAAGGAAATGCCAAAATGCCTGAAGTCCAGTGTCAAGTACCCACAGTCAGTGATGGTCTGGGGTGCCATGTCAGCTGCTGGTGTTGGTCCACTGTGTTTTATCAAGGGCAGGGTCAATGCAGCTAGCTATCAGGAGATTTTGGAGCACTTCATGCTTCCATCTGCTGAAAAGCTTTATGGAGATGAAGATTTCGTTTTTCAGCACGACCTGGCACCTGCTCACAGTGCCAAAACCACTGGTAAATGGTTTACTGACCATGGTATTACTGTGCTCAATTGGCCTGCCAACTCTCCTGACCTGAACCCCATAGAGAATCTGTGGGATATTGTGAAGAGAAAGTTGAGAGACGCAAGACCCAACACTCTGGATGAGCTTAAGGCCGCTATCGAAGCATCCTGGGCCTCCATAACACCTCAGCAGTGCCACAGGCTGATTGCCTCCATGCCACGCCGCATTGAAGCAGTCATTTCTGCAAAAGGATTCCCGACCAAGTATTGAGTGCATAACTGAACATAAATATTTGAAGGTTGACTTTTTTTGTATTAAAAACACTTTTCTTTTATTGGTCGGATGAAATATGCTAATTTTTTGAGATAGGAATTTTGGGTTTTCATGAGCTGTATGCCAAAATCATCAGTATTAAAACAATAAAAGACCTGAAATATTTCAGTTGGTGTGCAATGAATCTAAAATATATGAAAGTTTAATTTTTATCATTACATTATGGAAAATAATGAACTTTATCACAATATGCTAATTTTTTGAGAAGGACCTGTAAATGTATGCGCTGTTGCACTGCCTCAGTGGCACAGTTAACAAACTCCATCTCTGCATAAGCTGTGAGTTTGGGATGATAATGTTAGTCTGGGTATGCAATATGCGCCATTTCACCAGATTTGTAAATTGTAACACAATCATTTATATACATACGCAAACACGGGAGAATAACCCTCAAACAGAGTTTGCATGTTTTGATGTACACGTTCATGTTCAAGAAATTACAGTGGCTGTAGAATTTCTATCATAAAGAAGTGGCTAATGTCAAAGATAAAGTGAACATTCAAATTAAAGGGTTAGTTCACCCAAAATTGAAAATAATGTAATTTATTACTCACCCTTATGTTGTTCCACACCGTAAGACCTTTGTTCATCTTCAGAATACAAATTAAGATATTGTTGATGAAATCCGATGGCTCAGTGAGACCTCTATTGAGAGCAAAGCCATTGAAACTCTCAAGATCCATAAAAACATATTTGAAACAGTTCATGTGAGTTCAGTGGTTCTATCTTAATATTATAAAGCGACAAGAATACTTTTTGTGCGCCAAAATAATGAATTTTCAACATTACCTAGTGATGGCCAATTTCAAAACACTGCTTCATGAAGCTTCTGAGCTTTATGAATCTTTTGTTTCAAATTAGTGATTCGGATCTCTTATCAAACGGCTAAACTGCTGAAATAACGTGACTTGAAATCGTGTTTGAAATCGGCCCATCACTATATATGGTTAAAAAGTTGTTATTTGTTTTGTTTTGTTTTTTGGCACAAAAAAGTATTCTTGTCGCTTTATAATATTAAGATAGACCCACTGAACTCACATGAACTGTTTCAAACTGATCTGTTTGATCTGTTTTTTAGTACCTTGCTCTCAATAGAGGCCTCACTGAGCCATTGGATTTCATCAACAATATCTTAATTTGTGTTCCGAAGATGAACGAAGGTCTTACGGGTGTAGAATGATATAAGGGTGAGTAATAAGTGACATTTTCATTTTTGGGTGAACTAACCCTTTAAATGTTGTTTGGACAGTATTAAAGGGGACCTATTATGCCCAGATGTACAAATCCGATTCCAAAAAAGTTGGGACACTGTACAAATTGTGAATAAAAAAGGAATGCAATAATTTACAAATCTCATAAACGTATATTTTATTCACAATAGAATATAGATAACATATCAAATGTTGAAAGTGAGACATTTTGAAATGTCATGCCAAATATTGGCTCATTTTGGATTTCATGAGAGATACATATTCCAAAAAAGTTGGGACAGGTAGCAATAAGAGGCCGGAAAAGTTAAATGTACATATAAGGAACAGCTGGAGGACCAATTTGCAACTTATTAGGTCAATTGGCAACATGATTGGGTATAAAAAGAGCCTCTCAGAGTGGCAGTGTCTCTCAGAAGTCAAGATGGGCAGAGGATCACCAATTCCCCCAATGCTGCGGCGAAAAATAGTGGAGCAATATCAGAAAGGAGTTTCTCAGAGAAAAAATGCAAAGAGTTTGAAGTTATTATCATCTACAGTGCATAATATCATCCAAAGATTCAGAGAATCTGGAACAATCTCTGTGCGTAAGGGTCAAGGCCGGAAAACCATACTGGATGCCCGTGATCTTCGGGCACTTAGACGGCACTGCATCACATACAGGAATGCTACTGTAATGGAAATCACAACATGGGCTCAGGAATACTTCCAGAAAACATTGTCGGTGAACACAATCCACCGTGCCATTCGCCGTTGCCGGCTAAAACTCTATAGGTCAAAAAAGAAGCCATATCTAAACATGATCCAGAAGCGCAGGCGTTTTCTCTGGGCCAAGGCTCATTTAAAATGGACTGTGGCAAAGTGGAAAACTGTTCTGTGGTCAGACGAATCAAAATTTGAAGTTCTTTTTGGAAAACTGGGACGCCATGTCATCTGGACTAAAGAGGACAAGGACAACCCAAGTTGTTATCAGCGCTCAGTTCAGAAGCCTGCATCTCTGATGGTATGGGGTTGCATGAGTGCGTGTGGCATGGGCAGCTTACACATCTGGAAAGGCACCATCAATGCTGAAAGGTATATCCAAGTTCTAGAACAGCATATGCTCCCATCCAGACGTCGTCTCTTTCAGGGAAGACCTTGCATTTTCCAACATGACAATGCCAGACCACATACTGCATCAATTACAACATCATGGCTGCGTAGAAGAAGGATCCGGGTACTGAAATGGCCAGCCTGCAGTCCAGATCTTTCACCCATAGAAAACATTTGGCGCATCATAAAGAGGAAGATGAGACAAAGAAGACCTAAGACAGTTGAGCAACTAGAAGCCTGTATTAGACACGAATAGGACAAAATTCCTATTCCTAAACTTGAGCAACTTGTCTCCTCAGTCCCCAGACGTTTGCAGACAGTTATAAAAAGAAGAGGGGATGCCACACAGTGGTAAACATGGCCTTGTCCCAACTTTTTTGAGATGTGTTGATGCCATGAAATTTAAAATCAACTTAAAATGATACATTTTCTCAGTTTAAACATTTGATATGTCATCTATGTTGTATGCTGAATAAAATATTGAAATTTGAAACTTACACATCATTACATTCTGTTTTTATTCAAAATTTGTACAGTGTCCCAACTTTTTTGGAATCGGGTTTGTAAATTAAGTCTCTGATGTACCCAGAATGTGGAGCTTCAAGAGCTCATGCAACAACAAAACAGGACAATCTTACGCACTTAAATTGTCAGTTGTGGTGTTCAACCTTGTGTGTTCGAAGCGGAGTCAGACAATGATGCCTACAGAGCCAGAGAATATATGCTACATGGAGATAGAACAGGTATAGTTTAGTGTAATTACATTCATAACTTACGTTCATGTTGTCATCTTGCTTTTATCCACTATTAGTACAAGCCAGTTGTAGCGGAACCCGTCCGAATGATGGCCAAAACTTCACTGATGAGTTTTATGAAGTTTATTGTACATCACACAAAAAAAGCATCCGTTTTTACTCCAGAAAACCACCTTAGAAGCTGAAATAAAGTGCATGCTCTCCCCTTCATTACTGCCGTAACTAGTATCGCTCCGGAAACTATAAGCTGGATCACAATAAGTTGGTACTGATTCCTCCTTGAGGAACAACTTTCTAGCAAAACCTGTTTTCTGTTGTCCCTTTGTATTGACCCTGGTTCACAAAGCAGCCTAGGGTAAAATGATTCATGCAGATATAAACGAATTTAGGTTTATTGGGGCACATTCCCTTCAAAGATAAAATTAATCCAATGCATCTTCAGCGGCTCAGGAGTAAATGAAGACTGTTATGTTCACTCTTACATCCAACAACAAAACACCTGAGTTGCTTACGAGACATTCTTGTCTCTACAGCTGATCCTGGATAAAATGGCAGACAGTGTACAACTCACTGAGGACAGGGTCTATGCTAATATGGCAGAGTTGTGGGCGGTGCTTTATTTGTGATGTCACAAAAGCTACAATCTGTATTCTCTTCCCAAATACTGTGTATGATTCAACTAAATGACAGTCACATCAGTGCTCACACCTGAAAAACTCAAGAATACGCACTGTTATCAAAATTGCGCTTTAATTCTATGGAAATAAAAAAGTATTACATCGATAGGAACATTGGACCTCTTCCCTTATGCTTTATGTACTTCTGGAGCAAAGACTTGATTTTTTTGAGCAGTGTAATATGATGACACATGCAAGTGTCTGACCCACAATATCAACTTTGACAACATAGTGTTTATCTAAAAAAATGCAGTGATTTTTTTTCTGTTTCCTGAAAAGTAGCGGGTTTAGACATACAAGGTTTCCGCTTGACAGTGGTGATATGCTGCACTTTAATCTTACTTCTTCACTTTAATATTTTAACAGATAAGCGTTGTGTGAAGTTCTACCATCCTCATAAGAAAGACGGTGCATTGAACAGACTCTGCAGTGAGGAGCTGTGCCAGTGTGCGGAAGGTATGTACACTTACATTCGTTAAACGCAAGATGAACATACAACATGCTTTAAAAATAGAATTTCATGAAGTCTCCATGAGAAAGAGTAAACGTATGAAATATTCTGACAGAGAACTGCAGTTTGCAAAAGAATGGAAAGATTGATGAGGACAATCGTGAAGAAAAGGCCTGTGAACATGAAGTGGAATATGGTAAACAGAGCTTTTATAAAAAAAAAAAATGTTCAGAGCTGTTTTGTAGATGATCATGTCACACATTTGTCTTATAGTTTATAAAACCAGGCTGTTGCAAATGAGCTTCTCACTGCACGCAGACATCTACAACATGACAGTTGAACAAGTGCTAAAGGAAGGTATGGTTTGAAATTTTCTTGTGCAGTTTCTTTCAGATTTACTGTGTCAGTGACAAACTGGACATGAAAGATGTCAGCTGTTTCATGACTTTTTCCATGTGTGTCTGTTTTCAGGCACTGATCCAGATGCTGAAGGGAGTATGAGGTCATTCTTGGCTCATCCTTACTGTAGAGACTTTCTGAAATTTGAAAGAGGCAAGACGTACCTGATCATGGGCCAAACCAAGACCCTTCCAAAGATTGGTGGAAAGTATGACATTTGGAGGATGTTTTCGATTTGGTTTATGTGGAAATTGACTGATACTATTCTTGGCGCTCCAGTTATGAGATGTTTGACAATAATGCATTTGCATTTTGAGCAGAAATCTTATTATGGCTATCTGCTGTATGGATGCTCCTAATGAAAACATTTCTCACTTATCTCAATCATCTCAGGTTGCGGTACCACTTGGGTGAAGACACCTGGATTGAATACTGGCCGTCAGACAAGGAAGGCCAGACGGCCGAACATCGAGCAAAGTATATCGGCCTCACCTCGCTCGCCAACAAGCTCAGCCGATTTGGATGCTCCACATAAGCATTTTCATGAGCTGAAATTCATTTACTAATCTTTTAATTCTAGTAGGCCTATATTATTTCCAGATTTACAAGCATTTACAGCCTTTTTGTTTTAAAGTTCATGCAGTATGCTCAATTAAATTAGTTCAACATAATGTCTATCAACTGAAATATAATCATTTAAAGCCATTTGTCAAATAAAATTTGCAAACATACAACAGTCTGTATTCATTTCTTTGCAATCGGATGACATCAATATAACAGAATTAACTTCATGAGAAGGATTCACAGTCACTTTTATGAGGGATTCAATTGGAATTTAAAGGGTTAGTTCACCCAAAAATGAAAATTCTGTCATCATTTACTCACCCTCAAGCTGTTCCAAATCTGCATGAATTTCTTTGTTCTGTTGAACACAAAGGAATATATTTTGAAGAAAGTTTGTAACCAGGCCACTTTGGGGCACCATTGACTTCCATAGTAGGAAAAAAAAAACTACTATGGAAGTCAATGGTGCCCCAGAACTGTTCAGTTTAACACATTCTTCAAAATATCTTCCTTTGTGTTCAACAGAACAAAGAAAATTATACAGAAACAGCTTGAGGGTGAGTAAATGATGATAGAATTTTCATTTTTGGGTGAACTATCGCTTTAAGTATGTGCTGATTGTGGAAAGGAAGGATTGGGTGAAGCAAAGTGAATTTTCATAGCATAGCATTTTACCAAAAGTGAATTTTAGTGTAAACTGACAATAAAGTTGTATTGCATTAAAAGAAAAATCTGCAAGTAAGAGCACAGCTATTTGTTTAATGTAATAATGGCTAATTAGTAAATAAATACCAAACCAATGGAAATTAAAAACAGTTCATTTCCAAAACCCAATCAGAGGATTATATGTGAGGAAGCAAGGAAACCAGAGCACATTACTACAGTGATACTGCACAGTATTTATAAATAGACAGTAGGCCTACATGTATTTAATCAGGTTAATGATGCATTATAATAATGAATAGATGGATCAAAGAAAATAGCGAGAGATGGTCTTCACTGCAGAACATGAGATCTAGGGGGTGAGGTTGGATCCAGATCCAACTCCTCCCACTTTACATATCCCTAAACCTACCCATCTCCATATCCTGGATCTGGATCCAACTCCTCCCACTTTACATATCTTTAAACCTACCCGTCTCCACCCCCTGGATCTCATGTTCTGCAATGAGGGGCTATTGGATAGCTAGGGGACAGAAACCTCTTGTGACAATTGAGAGAACCTACAAACACATCTGAGAGCAAATTGTTTACTGCTTTCATCTGGTTGATTTCTGAAGGCAGTTGTTCATTTATTTCAAGTTACTAAATATTTTTTGGTTTTATTTTAAGCTCATTTGGACTTCTAGAATATGCTAGAAGTCCAAATTCTAGATCATTAGGTGTTATGGTACTTTGGAAGTCTAAAAGCATTTTCCTCAGGAGTTGTCTTCATACACATGCTGTCTCTGTGAATTCATTAATGGGTTGGCCAACAAGGCTTCAGTGTTTGAGAAAAAAAGAAATGGAGAGAGCATGTTTGTGTCACTAAACTGTTGCTAGAGAAATTGTAACTTTTCCTAAAAAGAGATTTATTCAGCAAAATCTGTTTTGGTTTTGTTTTTTCTACTAGTTTTGAATCTTGGTTGTAAAAGTAGATCACAGCATAGGCTATCTGCCAATATGTATTTCAACACCGACAATTTCTGAAAACCCCAAAATAACGTTATAACTTTGTAAATACTGGGATGTTTTCCAACCCGGACTGATCAATAGATGAGCAGCAGACTTACCAAAGGTTGAATTTGCACAACATGTTTGTGTATATCATTTACGGGAAATCTCACTGCAGTGAACTGTTTTCACCCCATAAAGCTTCGTAAGAATCTATTTTCTGATCAAAGTAACCCGTTAGATTTGACAACGAGCTCAAGTTTTAATTTAAGGTTCGTTCACACCAAGAACGATAATTACTCTATTAGCATCCACACCAACAGCAGACAATATTGATTCAAAAAGTTACCTCAGCGTCAGCGGCGCGCGCTTTAAAGGGTTAGCTCACCCCAAAATGAAAATTCTGTCATTTATTAGCCTACTCACCCTTATGCCGTTCCACACCAGTAAGACCTTTGTTAATCTTCGGAACACATTTTAAGATATTTTTGTTGAAATCCGATGACTCAGTGAGGCCTTCATAGACAGCAATGACATTTCCTCTCTCAAGATCCATTAATGTACTAAAAACATATTTAAATCAGTTCATGTACAGTGGTTCAATATTAATATTATAAAGTGACAAGAATATTTTTGGTGCGCCAAAAAAAACAAAAACAAACAAACAACAACTTATTTAGTGATGGCCGATTTCAAAACACTGCTTCAGGAAGCTTCGGAGCACAAATGAATCAGTGTATCGAATCAGGATTCGGATCGCGTATTGCATCTATTACGTAAATAACATTAATATTACTTTCATAAACATTGTAATGTAGAGCACCCTAGTGTTTTCGCAGGTTGTTATGGGAGGAGTTTTACATCAGAGCTGCACAAACATGAACAGACACACACACACACACACACACACACACACACACACACACAGACAGGATGGACGTGAAGCTGCTGTGGCTGACTGTTGTTCTTCTCTCCTCACCCCTCCTCACACTGTGTGACCCGCTGTGAGTATTAAACACATTGTTTTTAAATAGGTTACTTATTTTTGGGGTGATACTGGGGCTATAGGTTCATTAATCTAAAGTGCCTATATTGAGTTACAACTCTTTTGTATTTCATTCGATTGTTTAAAGCTGCTGTCCGCGATTTTTGGCCCTCTAGCGGTTAATAAACAGAACTGCACGCGTCTTGCGGAGGAACATTCTAGCCGGAGCTACTTTTCTCCGTGTATGTCTATGGCGAGTCACGCAGTTACTGTGATACTCTGCGGCGAGTCCTACCAGTCTGGTCTGAAATAGTCCGAATATAAACACTTATTATAAGGGTACCATAATGATTCAGGATAAGACAAAAACACGGTTTGGAAAATGGATTCTTGTTGTCTCTCATTATATCATTTTTGTAAATTTTGAACACAAAAAAAGTTGCGGACTGCAGCTTTAAATATTGAATAAATATCCTTTTTTTGGCGGGCAGATTTCGCTGTGACAACTTGCCCCATATAGTGAGACAGCTCTGTGCAGTGCAATTGGGGCATGTTGTCACAGCATCAACATGTGTTCATTGTATTTCTTTTTCTGCATAGCAGTGACATTTTAAGATATCCCTCAGAGAGTGACTTTCAAAAATAAACCTACCATGCAAAATATTCACTGGAATAAAAAGTGACAACTAGCCTTTACATAGCCTATGTTCAGGATTTACAGCTGTTTGATTTGATCTCCTCAGGTTTATTCTGTCAGCTCCTAATTTGCTGAGAGTGGGTTCCTCAGAGAACGTGTTTGTGGAGGCTCAGGATTATTCTGGAGAAAACCTGGACGTAAGGATTGTAGTAAAGAACCACCCAAAGAAGAACCTGGAAATACTGTCCAAATCAGTGAGACTGACTGCAGACAACAATTACCAGATCCTTACTGATATAAAGGTGATGCCACTCTGACTTTGTCCTTATGTAAGCATGTGTGTCATTAATCAGAGGTCAAACTTCAGACTTGTACAATCTGCTACTTTATTTGCAGTTAGTTTGTTTTTATGCATGTTGTAGATCATTATTTGCTGTTGTTCAGATTCCCAGCGATAGGGACTACTTCTCTGATGATCCTCTGGAGAAGCAGTATGTGTATCTACAAGCCCGATTTCCATCCAGCACTCTGGAGAAAGTGGTCATGGTCTCATTCCAGTCTGGATATATATTTGTACAGACAGACAAGCCCATCTACACACCTGCTAGCACAGGTGAGAAAAAGTATGCAATGACTTAAAGCTTCAACATTAGATGCCTCCTTGAATGTCATGATGCAAAGCACAAAATAAACTATTTCTGTTAAAAAATTATAAAAATCCTTTATCCATTCTGCAGTTCAGTACAGGATCTTCTCGCTGACGCCTGGTCTGAAACCACTTGAGCATGCTGGAATATCAGTGGAAATCATGGTACTCTTAAAATAAAACTGCACCAAAACTTTCCTAAAAATGTTGCATGCACTTTAAAAAGTCATCGTAAACACATAAGATGCAACATAAAACTCTAATGTACATAACTTATTAACATATTAAGAGGTTTTTATCATAGCATTTTACAGTCTTTCACTTAAATTGTTGCTACTGTATTTTTTTGCGGTAAAGTTCTGGCAACCACAGCTGCTATTTTTCTGTTTTGTTTTCACTTTGTACAATCATTTTTTTCCCCCCGTTTCTGAATGTTGATAATTAGCTATATGACAGTAACTAAACAAACAAATATTATAATTAAAAACATTGACTATATAATTATTAATGATTTTTTATTTTTTTTTTTCCTTGAAGGATCCTCAAGGCATCACAACTATGAGAGAAACCATATTTCCACAGCAAGGGATTAGATCAGGAAAATATGCAGTACCTCAGCCTGCCAGGTGCATTCATGTTGAAAACTGAGACCTGACGTATCTAGACACGAGTTAATTGACTGGATTATCACTCGGTTTATCTGTTGAGAGGAGAAGGATGTTCATGTTGTCATCGTCTGTTTTTGATCTGCTTATATTTGTAGCCCGGGGATCTGGAAGGTTGTCACAAGATTCACAAACACGCCACAAAAGAATTACACTGCTGACTTTGAAGTCAAAGATTATGGTAGAAGCTTTATCTATATTTATTACATCTTTGTTGTGTGTTGCATATATACTGTACAGTATGACCCAAAATATGAAACATTTCTTTCGCATTTCGTTTTTTTTATTATTATTTAATAGATCATTTGAGAATGTCTTTTTGGCAAGACTAGTGTCTCTTTTGCTTTAATGTCAACAGCACTTATTTTAGAAGTATTGTAGTATTTATTAATATTTTAGTTTTTATTTTTATATTTAATTTTAGGTTAAGTTTTAGTAATGTTATGTGTTTTTGCCATTGTTTTACTTTGCTTTCAGTTTTAGTTTTAAACTTCAACTTCAAGCTTTTCTTCTAATTTTTTATTTTATTTCAGTTACCAAATATGCTTTTAATAGTTTTAGTTAACAATAGCAATGAAACTGACATGAATGTTTCCAGAACTTTCTTTTACATAAACGATTTATTCCTTTTACGTAAACGATTTACAAATGTCAGATTTTGCAGTATGACATTTGATTTTGGAACCAACAGCATACATACTGTATGATCATCTATGTAGTGTTCATTATTGTTATGTGGGTTTATTGTTTTAGTGCTTCCCACTTATGAAGTCACATTATCACCCAGTCAGTCGTTCTTCTCTGTGAAAGATGCTAGTTTGACAGTTAGCATTGAAGCTAGGTAAGGTAATTGTTTTGTCACTTGATCTACTTCAGTATGTTTTATTATTCTCTCCAAGTATTGATATGTGTTTCATTTCATATTCTCTCACATTTGCTGTTTTTACGCCATAAAGCTGTATAACTACCAAAACACTTTAATCCTGAAGTCACAGATGAAGTCTGTTTTTCTAGGTACCTGCATGGAAACAATGTAAACGGACATGCGTTTGTGGTGTTTGGTGTGATTGAAGTTGAGAGGAAAACGAGTATTCCTTCCTCTCTTCAAAGAATTCAGGTGAGCTTCACAGACGAGAACAAACCTGAGGTATTAAAGTGATGCAGACTGATGTCAGCATTTACATAAACCACAGATATCAGATGGAGAAGGTACTGCCAATCTGACAAAGGAGATGATACTTAAGACCTTCCCAGACATCGGCCAACTGGTTGGAAGATCAATCTACATTTCAGCCAGTGTTTTAACAGATACTGGTAAGAGACTTGTGTAATTAAATGTGCAGTGCCAAACTACTGTAAGTCATGCACTTCTGAACCATGTCACAACAAATAGAGCATAAAATCTGATTGAAAATTTTTCTGAATGGTGCACACCAGAATGCAAGGATTTCAAGATATATTTTTCAGAAGTACTATTTTTAATTTTACACCAAAAAAAATAAAATAAAAAATGGAGCACTAATGGCGTGAGATGCTGAAAAACAACTCCAACGGCCAAACTATTATGTACGGAAGAGGATTAGGGCCAAGCGATAATAAAAAAATAAAACCATCTCGAGATTAAAGTTGTTAAATTTCGAGAAAAAAAGTCAAAATAAAATGTTGAGAATAAACTCGTTAAATTTCGAGAAAAAGGTCGAGATAAAATGTTGAGAATAAACTCATTAAATTACGAGAAAAAAACTCGTTAAATTTCAAGAAAAAAGTCGAGATAAAATGTTGAGAATAAACTCGTTAAATTACGAGAAAAAAACTTGTTAAATTCCGAGAAAAAAGTCGAGATAAAATGTTGAGAATAAACTCGTTAAATTACAAGAAAAAAGTCGTTAAATTATGAGAAAAATGTTACATTTCGAGAAAAAAGTCGAGATAAAATGTTGAGAATAAACTCGTTAAATTACAAGAAAAAAGTCGTTAAATTATGAGAAAAATGTTAAATTTTGAGAAAAAAGTCGAGATAAAATGTTGAGAATAAAGTCATTAAATTACGAGAAAAAAGTTGTTAAATTACGAGAACAAATTTGTTAAATTATGAGAAAAATGTTGTTAAATTTTGAGAAAAAAGTCGAGATAAAATGTTGAGAATAAACTCATTAAATTATGAGACATTTTTCTCAGAATTTAACGAATTCATTCTCATAATTTAATGACTTTTTTCTGATAATTTAATGACTTTATTCTTAACACTTTATCTCGACTTTTTTCTTGAAATTTAACGAGTTTTTTCTCGTAATTTAATGAGTTTATTCTCAACATTTTATTTTGACTTTTTTCTCGAAATTTAACAACTTTAATCTCGAGATGGTTTTATTTTTTTATTATTGCTTGGCCCTAATCCTCTTCCGTAATTATGCTTTAAAAATCTAATAAAATAATAATATACATTTTTAAAATATTATTTTGTTTTATATTAATTTTAAATATTATATTATATAAAATTTTAGTCACAATTTGGTGTGTGTTTCAGGCAGTGAAATGGTGGAAGCTCAAAGGAAAGGCATTCAGATTGTGACGTCACCGTACACCATCCACTTCAAAAAAACACCACAATTCTTCAAACCTGGGATGCCCTTCAGTGTCTCGGTATAAAATATTTCAGTTCTTACAAAAAGAATAAGCAGTCTATATTCATAAAACACTTGGTGAAAATACAATATTTGGCCTGCTGTTTCTGTAATTCGCAATTATGAGGTCAAGCATCTACATGCACAGCATCCATTGTCTGCCATGTTATTTCATTGTCACGCCTCCAGCTCAGAAACTCTGGGCTCAAAGAAAATCTTGACTGGATTTCCCCACTTGTTATTAAAGTCCACTTTAAAATAAAAAAAAAAAATCCTGATAATTTACTCACCCCCATGTCATCCAAGATGTCCATGTCCTTCTTTCTTCAGTCGAAAATAAATTAAGGTTTTTGATGAAAACATTCCAGGATTATTCTCCTTATAATGGACTTCAGTTGGCCCCAAACGGTTGTTGAAGGTCAAAATTACAGTTTCAGTGCAGCTTCAAAGGGCTTTAAACAATACCAGACAAGGAATAAGGGTCTTGTCTATCTTTTCTAAATAAAAAATTAAAAATTATATACGTTTTAACCATAGACGCTCCTCTTGAACTAGCTCTCTACACTTAGCAGCGTCTACACTGCCGGAATTCTAATACCAAAGAAGAAGAAGAAGAAGAGAGGTATTTCAAGATGAGCGTCTATGGTAAATCTTATATAATTTTTTATTTATTTAGAAAATGACAGATGGTTTCTCTAGATAAGACCCTTATTTCTCGTCTGGGATCGTGTAGAACGCTTTGAAGCTACACTGAAACTGACATTTTGACCTTCAACCGTTTGGTGCCCATTGAAGTCCACTATAAGGAGAATAATCCTGGAATGTTTTCATCAAAAACCTTAATTTCTTTTCAACCGAAGAAATAAGGACATGGACATCTTGGATGACATGGGGGTGAGTAAATTATCAGAAAATTTTTATTTGAAAGTGAACTAATCCTTTAAGATTTTGTGGTTCCGTTCATGTGCTCCCAACTTATAAATACTGTCTACCCAACATGACTTGAACACACCATTAAATGGCATTAAGAAACAGTTCTAGCAAAAACATAATTGATGTTTTCACAGGTTTATATAACAGACCCTGACCAGATGCCTGCAGAAAATGTGGAAGTAGAGGTCAATCCTGGAGTGGTCAGAGGTCAAACGAGAGCCAATGGCATTGCGAAGCTTACTGTCAATTCTCACGAAGGATCTTCCTCACTAGAAATCACTGTAAGACCTGCTGTCGGATTTACTACTGATCTACCGAGTTTGATGTGTCTCAGGCTTACTGGAAGAAAAAAAAAACTCTTCCAGAACCAGCCTAAGATTGCTTGCCAGTCTTAAGTGGTTTAAGCTAGTCTAGCTTGTCTCATAGTTTGGCCAAACTGGTCTTAACTGCTTTAAGCTGGTCTTTAACACGAGAATAGCATCAAATTATCAATCGCTTTACTTCCAGGTACAAACCAAAGATCGAAAATTAGACGACGACCAGCAGGCAGTGAAGAAGATGACGGCTCAGGCTTATGTTCCCAAAGGCGGCTCCAACAACTACCTGCACGTCGGCATTGATACTGCAGTGTTTGAGATCGGTGATCAAATGAAAGTCAATCTGAACCTGGGCAGAAGTCCAGGAGTCAGAGATCAAGATTTCACCTACATGGTGAGAAACAGTCATGTTTTAGTCTTTGGACAAATTGAAATGATCTAGCATCATTATTCTGCTATCAAATTAGAAATGCTGGTGATTAAACAATCACAAAAAACAGTCACAACAAATAGAGCATGAATTTTTTCTGAAAAGTGCCATCTTATGGAAAAGTGAGTTACTATAGCATTTAAATACTGTACATACTGTAGACCAACAATCCAAAAATAGCACAGATTGAACAGGTGCCAAAGTCAGACTGAATTACAATATACAAACAATACATCGACTTGTAAAATCACTTTCTGTAATGCCCATTCAATAGTCGTTGATTAATCAAATAATTAATAAATACTGGTTTACTAGAAGAATAAAACCTATTGCATGAATGTCAAGTTTAAATGACAAATTTCCCTCTTATGTTCAGATCTTGAGTAAAGGTCAGATCGTTCACACAGACAGGTTTAAGAGGAAAGGACAAGCTCTGGTGACTCTGTCTTTACCTGTAACCAAAGACATGGTGCCGTCCTTCCGCTTCGTGGCTTATTACCATGTGGGCTCATCTGAGGTGGTGTCTGATTCAGTCTGGGTCGACGTGAAGGACACGTGCATGGGAACGGTGGGTCACAGCTGCAAAAATGGCTCATTTGGAAATTGGTGGCCTCAGAAGTTCAATTATATTAATGCATGATCAGCAGGAATAGATACTATTAGGATCCAGTAGATCCTCTTATAATTTCTTATGCTTCACAGCTGAAGGTTCAGGTGAAGGAGCCTCGACCGATATACGAGCCAGGAGAAGAGTTCAGCTTGCAGATAACTGGAGATCCTCAAGCTAAAGTTGGGCTGGTGGCGGTGGATAAAGCTGTGCATGGACTGAACCAGAACAGACTCACTCAGACGAAGGTGAAGGTCCTTCAACACCTCAACAGTGAGTGAACACTTGGAATTGGCTTTATAAATGGTCTGTTTGTTGCTCTAGATTTGGGACATTGTAGAGAAACACGACATTGGCTGTACGGCAGGAGGTGGAAGGGACAGTATGGGGGTTTTCAGTGATGCAGGACTGATGTTTGACTCACACACTGCAGGAGGAACAAACACCAGAACTGGTATATATATAAATAATGCTCTTTCAGTTTTCTCAAGCTGTATGAAGTGTCTTAGCCTGTTATTTAAACATCCTCTAGTGCCAGAGTGTCCTGTTCCTTCAAAGAGAAGAAGAAGAGCTGAGAGTGTTCAGCGGATCACCACTATACTGGGTGAGAAGCTGGAGCTTCTTTTATTTGACAGACAGTAAAGGATGAAAGGAAATCATATATAGAGAGAGGATGAATGAATAGCTCCAGTGCTTAATCTTCAGCAGTTCTTCTCCTTCTGATTGTCCAATATTGTCTTCTCAGCTGGTCAGTACTCTGGTGATCTGAGGAAGTGCTGTGTGGACGGCATGAGGGATATCAAACTCGGCTACACATGTGAACGGCGAGCCACGTACATTTTAGATGGAGAGGAGTGTGTCCGGGCCTTCCTGCACTGCTGCAATGACGTGGTGGCTCATAGTATGGAAGCTGGAGAGGAGGAGATGATTCTGGCTCGGAGTACGTATCTAAATATTGTTCTGCTGACTGTCATAATCGTGAGCTTATCACCATGTGTCATGTTTCCACAGGCTAACAACCCCATTTTCTTTATAAGATATAAGATGCTAAAAAACACTGCGAGTCTTTGATCTTCATAAACCCCTCCTTTCCAGGAGACTGCTATGCTTTGATTGGTCAGATGCCCCAGTCTGTTGTGATTGGTCTACTCTTCACTGATAGGTCATATGGCCCACTCTGTTGTCATTGGTCTACTCTTCTCTGATTGGTCAGATGGCCCAGTCTGTTGTGATTGGTCTACTCTTCACTGATAGGTCATATGGCCCACTCTGTTGTCATTGGTCTACTCTTCTCTGATTGGTCAGATGGCCCAGTCTGTTGTGATTGGTCTACTCTTCTCTGATTGGTCAGATGGCCCAGGCTAATGTGATTGGTTGACCGCTTGGTTGACCACCAAACAGCCATCAGCACTTGATATACAGTGATACGAACGGTAACAATGCCGCCATTTTACCGTATCAGTTTCATCCTTTGGAAGTGCATCAAAGTGGATTTGCTTTGGAAGCAAAAAATAGCGTCTTCTTGATATGTTGACAACACAAATCAAACTCCAATCTTCCAGACTACAGTGTTTGAGGATAAAAGTAGACATTCTACACGGCCATTCAATGGTATCAATTCCTTCATCCTCCAGGAACTGCCTGCATACTCTCGCCACATGAAGCCGGGCATTGTCAGACCCACTGCACTAGCGTAGGGTCTGACAATGTGCCCAAGGATTTCATCCTGATACCTAATGGCAGTCAGGGTGCCATTGTCTAGCCTGTAGAGGTCTGAGCGTCCCTCCATGGATATGCCTCCCCAGACCATCACTGACCCACCACCAAAACGGTCATGCTGAATGATGTTACAGGCAGCATAATGTTCTCCACGGCTTCTCCAGACCCTTTCACGTCTGTCACATGTGCTCAGGGTGAACCTGCTCTCATCTGAAAAGCACAGAGCACCAGTGGCGGACCTGCCAATTCTGGTGCCAATCGAGCTCCACGGTGCCAGGCAGTGAGCACAGGGCCCACTAGAGGAAATCATGAAATCTGTTTCTGATTGTTTGGTAGGAGACATTCACACCAGTGGCCTGCTGGAGGTCATTTTGTAGGGCTGTGGGTCCAGGTATCGCCTCATGCTACCAGTAGTGACACTGACCTAAGCCAAATGCAAAACTAGTGAAAAACAATCAGAAAAGATGAGTAGGGAAAAAGCTCTCAGTGGCCTCCACCTGTAAAACCATTCCTGTTTTGGGGTCATTTCATTGTTGCCCATCCAGTGCACCTGTTGTTAATGTCATTAACACCAAAGCAGCTGAAACTGATGAACAACCCCCTCTGCTACTTAACTGACCAGATCAATATTTTTTTTTCCTGTTAACTTGGACAGGTGAGGATAGCGACTATTATGAGAGTTTTGATGAAATCACATCACGTACACAGTTCCCAGAGAGCTGGCTTTGGACAGAGGAGATTCTGCCGTCCTGCCCAGCTAATAACAAGTTATGGTGAGTATGAGACAAATATTATAGAGTTTGAGTGATTTTAAATGAGCAGAAGTTATGCGAAATGTTTTTTAGTTACTAGTTACTTATTATCTGTAGATAGTCACATGCACTGCCAACCTTATGAAGTAAATGTGCATGAAATTGAGTTAAAAAAAGAAATGGTTACACTGTGTTCCAAATTATTATGCAAGTGACATATCAGTAGGATTTCAGTACAACAAACATACAGATTTTAGTTTTTAAAAGAAAGCGTTTGTTTGTTTTATTTCTCCATAGGTCTACTTAGGTAAAATGGAAACTCTACTTATATTGAATATAGACATAGACATGATCCTTCAGCTTGAATGCACCTGTGTAGCTTTTCTCTTCTGTTCAAACTTTTGTTCATGGTAGCAGGTAGAACACTGACTGATTTTATACATATGCATCTTTTATGTGGGTATTTAGCTGTTTTAACCCTTTTCTATTTCCTCCTGTCCCAGTAAAACAACATCAATCACAAGAGAGAGAATCTACCTGAAAGAATCTATCACTACTTGGCAAATCTTTGCTGTCAGCCTGTCAAAAACTCATGGTAAAAACATTTTATGTTAGGATGAAGTACACTTATATAGTACACTTTTTTCACCTTGTTTTAGCATCATGCTACTACTCCATTACTGTTTTTTTTGTTCGTTTGTTTTTTCCCCTAAGGCATCTGTGTGGCAGATCCATATGAGATGATAGTTTATAAGAGGTTCTTCATTGACCTGAAGGTGCCGTTCTCAGCTGTGCGCAATGAACAGCTACAAATCAGGGCCATCCTTCACAACTACACCAACAAGAAAGTTAGGGTAAACAGTCACACAGACATTTTGGTCCTCGATAATCACCTAATGTAGTGTCAGATACTTTATTAACAACAGGATAAAAGTGCCAATGAGCCAAATTAGAGTTGTTTTAATCATGCATTACCTCTGGGAGTCCAAATTCACAGGTTTTACATGGTTGTAACCAGGGGTGCATTTCCCGAAAACATTGTTAGTCAGCTATGGTCGTAAGTCCCATTGAACTCTATTGGTAACAACAGAACTTGCGATCACAGTTCGCTTTAAGAAATGCACCCCAGGCTAGTACAGAACGGACTAGAAATAGGTGCTAAATCTTCCAAATTTTTAGTTTTTTTTTTTTTGTTTTTTTTTTGAGGTGACAACTAAACAAGGTATCTTTAACCCTCTGGAGTCTGAGGCTGATTTGGGGCTTGGAGAAGTTTTGACATGCCCTGACATTTGTGCTTTTTTCAGTTGTTCATAAACATATAAATGACAAAAGTGTCATTACACTGTATTCAGCACAAACTAGGCTACAATAATATGTGAGGAACATGTACGTACATGTTTGTATTTTTGAAGGAATAATGTTTATGCGTGGTTATTGAAAAAACAAAAAACTTAAGTCACTGAAATAAGGCCAAAAAAAGTATATTAAATCTGTGTTCATAAGACTTCTGGGTATTGGAGGTTGTAGACTAGAGTTTTTGCTTCAGAATGAAGTAAAAATTATGCTGCCTACTCCTTCATATAAAACAATAGAGAGATTTAAATTTTCTAAGACACTTTTGGTCAAGAAACACAGTATGCATGGGGGCGTGAATCCTCATGTATAATGGGTGATTCTCACCTGAGAAGACAAAAGAATTGAATAATAATGACCTGAAATGACTTGCATATTAATGAGGCCTTTCAGTCAGGTAGGCTGTGAAAAAACCCTCTGTGATCATGCTGATAACAGGATTAAAGTCCACTCAGGACAAAAAAAAAACATGATTTTTGTGATCTCATGCATGCACGTATTATTGCACATGATATGAAGAAAATTGTGTATAGGCCTATGTTAAATTACACTACCAGTCAAAAGATTGAACACATTGACATTATAATGTTTTTAAAAGAAGTCTCAAGTCTCTAACCAAATAATGGTTTTCTATTTTAATATAGTTTAAGCACAAATGCGTATTGCACCTTCTTAATTTTTGAACAAATGGTAAATGTCACGCAAAGCACACACATTCAAAACATTTTCAAACACAGCACAGTAACACATCAGTTAATTGGTACATTTGTTCAACTGTTGACTTCTCCTTCAGGCACGGCTTGAGTTCATAGATACTGAACATATTTGCAGCTCCGCCAGCAAAAAGGGCTCCTACCAAATAGAAGTGGAGGTCGAGTCCATGTCCACCAGGTCCATCCCATATGTGATTATTCCCCTGGAGTTGGGCAATCACTGGATTGATGTGAAGGCAGCGGTGTATGACTCTGTCTACAGTGATGGAGTGAAGAAGATCCTGAAGGTGGTGGTGAGTGAAGTAAATTAACAGATCAGAGCTCTTTTTTATATTGAGCTCTACTTTATATTGCTATAATTTATACTTAAGACCCAAAAAATGGACTTCGAAAAATGGAAAGCCATATTTCTGAATGTTGAATAAACTTAACCAATTAATAAACTTAACCATTCATTTACTGTCATTGTAGAAGTTTGATTTCATTTTGTGATTTAAAGACCCTAAACAGATCAAATCTAATCTCTTTGTTTCAGTCTGAGGGTGTGCTCACTATGATACAGGAGAAAAATGTCGAGCTCAATCCTGCTAAGATGGGTGAGTTATTGGAGTCTTTCCTCCAAAATAACAAAAATGCCCCTCCTATGACCGATTCAAACCTTTTGTTCACCTTTTCGATCTGAACCTGTGCGACAGGTGGAGTACAACAAGTGTCTGTCAGGACTCTCAAACCAGACACTCAGGTTCCCAACACACCCGCTAACACGTACATCACCGTGAGGAGTAAGGAGAAATCTTTACACTTGTTTATTCTGCCTGTCCATCTGCTCGTCCCGTCCTGACCGCTGTCTGTTACTCAAGGTCAGGAGTTCAGTAAGATGATCGAGCAGGCCATCAGTGGAGACTTCATGGATCAGTTTATTGTCAAGCCCAGTGGTGATGGAGAGCAGACCATGATCTACATGACTCTACCTGTCATTGCCACTCATTATCTGGACAGCAACAATCAGTGGGAGGCTGTTGGCATGAACCGCCGTAGTGAAGCCATTAACCATATCAACACAGGTCAGCTGACTGCTCTCAACCATATAAACACATCACTTTTAGTCATGCTTTCCTGTAGCTCAGTGGTTAGAGCGTGGCATTAGCAATGCCAAGGTCATGGGTTCGATCCCAGGGATTGCACATGCTCAGATACCAATATGTAAAATATAATGCAATGTAAGTCACTTTGGATAAAAGCGTCTGCCAAATGCATAAATGTAAATGTTAGTCTGATGCATTTATGAGAGATACATGATATTTAATGAGTGAAATTGAAGGGCGGTGCATAGCTTTATCCTATGGAAGCCCATTTCCGCCACAGAAAAACAAATTGCACAACTTAATTTTGGTAAATTAGCTCTTAATCTTAATTATGACAAAAAGACATAATTCTGACATTAAAAAGTCAAAATTGAGAACTTTTTTGTAATGTCAGTTTTGCCTTTTTAATGTAATAATTTTGACTTATGTCATAATTATGACTCATAATTTTAACTTTTATCTCAAATATGTCTTAGTATGTCAATTTCGGCTTTTTAATGTCATAATTTTGACTTTGTGGTAATTTCATAATTAAGACTTGGTATGTCATAATGTCAACTTTTTGTGTCATAATTTCAACTTTTTTTGTTTTTTGTTTTTTTTATGATGTGGTAGAAATGTACGGAAGAGGATTAGGGCCAAGCAATAATAAAAAAATAAAACCATCTCGAGATTAAAGTTGTTAAATTTCGAGATAAAATGTTGAGAATAAAGTCATTACATTACGAGAAAAAAGTCGTTAAATTACGAGAACAAATTCGTTAAATTATGAGAAAAAAGTCGTTAAATTTCGAGAAAAAAGTCGAGATAAAATGTTGAGAATAAACTCATTAAATTTCGAGAAAAAAGTTGTTAAATTACGAGAAAAAAGTCGAGATAAAATGTTGAGAATAAACTCATTAAATTTCGAGAAAAAAGTCGTTAGATTATGAGAACAAATTCGTTAAATTATGAGAAAAAAGTCGTTAAATTTTTAGAAAAAAGTCGAGATAAAATGTTGAGAATAAACTCATTAAATTACAAGAAAAAATGTCGTTAAATTATGAGAACAAATTCGTGATTTAACAAATTAGTTCTCGTAATTTAATGACTTTTTTCTCGTAATTTAATGTTTGTTCTCAACATTTTATCTCAACCTTTTTCTCGAAATTTAACACGTTTTTTCTCGTAATTTAATGAGTTTATTCTCAACATTTTATCTCAACCTTTTTCTCGAAATTTAACAAGTTTTTTCTCGTAATGTAATGAGTTTATTCTCAACGTTTTATCTCGAATTTTTTCTCGAAATTTAACGAGTTTTTTCTCGAAATTTAACAACTTTAATCTCGAGATGGTTTTATTTTTTATTATTGCTTGGTCCTAATCCTCTTCCGTAGAAATGGGCATCCATATTGTCCACTAGGAAATGACTGCATCACTGAAAGTGGGCGTTGCAGAATGGAGTCAGGTGATTGGAGAGTAGGCACTTTTTCTGATTTATAACAGGAGTATAAAAAAGGAGTGGGGGGATTTTTATTATTATAGGGTGGTCGTGTACACGAAACTGCCAACACACATTTATGTTCAAAAACCATCTAAAATTGAATTTTGAACCCATTTAATAGATCCCTCAGAGACAGAATATTCTCTATTATGCTGACAAAAGCTATGAAGTCATAAGATATTTATTCTACCATTCTTGTCAAGGCTATCAGCGAGAGCTAACTTTCCAGAAACCAGACGGGTCCTTTGCTGCCATGATGAGCACGAGTAGCAGCACATGGTGAGATGAACATCCCTGCCATATTTATCTGCTCAATTAGTTAATATGTAATTTCTAACCTCTTCCTTTTGTGGTTTTGTTTTCTCTGGTCGTTACAGGCTGACAGCATATGTGGCGAAAGTGTTCACGATGGCCAGTGATCTGATCGTCATAGAGGAGAATGTGATCTGCAGCACCCTCAAGTGGCTGGCCACAAAACAGATGCCAGATGGCAAGTTTAAAGAAGACTCCCCTATTATA
Source organism: Megalobrama amblycephala (assembly GCF_018812025.1). Classification (NCBI taxonomy): domain Eukaryota; kingdom Metazoa; phylum Chordata; class Actinopteri; order Cypriniformes; family Xenocyprididae; genus Megalobrama; species Megalobrama amblycephala. Next base: position 11,449,889 of record NC_063050.1, on the reverse strand, counting down.
CATGAAGAGATGCTTGTAAGTGACATTTTGATTAAGGAAACAAATGTATATTATTTAATGACAAGGTTTTGCTATTAATAATACTGTTTTATCTCAGTTTAATTTTGCTCTCTTCCATAGTAGTATGCAGCCATTTTCAAAAACATATTTTGAATTTATTTAAATGTATGATTCATTATTATTATTATTATTATTATTATTAATAAACAATAAAGCAATATTAATAATAATAATATACAGTACAGTCCAAAAGTTTGGAACCACTAAGATTTTTAATGTTTTTAAAAGAAGTTTCGTCTGCTCACCAAGGCAACATTTATTTAATTAAAAATACAGTAAAAAACAGTAATATTGTGAAATATTATTACAATTTAAAATAACTGTTTTCTATTTGAATATATTTCACAAAGAAATTTATTCCTGTGATGCAAAGCTGAATTTTCAGCTCATCAGATCATGTCACATGATCCTTCAGAAATCATTCTAATATGATGATTTGCTGCTCAAGAAACATTTATGATTATTTTCAATGTTGAAAACAGTTGTGTACTTTTTTTTTTTTCAGGATTCCTTGATGAATAGAAAGTTCAAAAGAACAGCATTTATCTGAAATACAAAGCTTCTGTAGCATTATACACTACCGTTCAAAAGTTTGGGGTCAGTAAGAATTTTTATTTTTATTTTTTTGAAAAGAAATTAAAGAAATGAATACTTTTATTCAGCAAGGATGCATTAAATCAATCAAAAGTGGCAGTAAAGACATTTATAATGTTACAAAAGATTAGATTTCACTTTTGAACTTTCTATTCATCAAATAATCCTGAAAAAAAATATTGTACACAAATATTTTGTACAATTGTACACATTAAATGTTTCTTGAGCAGCAGATCAGCATATTAGAATGATTTCTGAAGGATCATGTGACACTGAAGACTGGAGTAATGATGCTGAAAATTCAGCTTTGCATCACAGGAATAAATTACTTTGTGAAATATATTCAAATAGAAAACAGTTATTTTAATTTGTAATAATATTTCACAATATTACTGTTTTTTACTGTATTTTTAATTAAATAAATGTAGCCTTGGTGAGCAGACGAAACTTCTTTTAAAAACATTAAAAATCTTAGTGGTTCCAAACTTTTGGACTGTACTGTATATTTATAATATTTTTAATTAGATTTTTTTTGATACATAAAATGCTAGAAAAAGAAGTCATTTTATCCCAAAAATGTGACTAATGTAATTTCCAACAGAGAATGGTGTCAAACACAATACAGCACAAGAAATTGTCAAAATGTTCATGGTGTTTCAGAAAAAATTACAAAAATGACTTCTCCTGTGATGTTTGTATGTCCATTGCAGGACATTAATAGTATAAAAATTGAATAAACTAGTGAGAATGTGAATAGAGTGTCCAAAAGGCCGGACGTGTCGAAAGAATAATTTGAATATATAATAATTTTTAAATAATTTGAATCAAAAAAGCTCTAAAGGAAGTCATCAGTATGCTGCAGTTGGCAAACAAATGTCCGAGTTGTTCCTTACAATTGTTTGGGATCTCCTTTATTTGAGTGCATGTTTATTCCAGGGTGACGTACAGGGGAAAGACGGCGACGCCTCACTAACTGCATTTGTCCTGATTGCCATGCAAGAGGGCAGTGAGATCTGTGCTCGATCTGTCCCAGTAAGTGTGATTCCTAAAAACAAACAGCGCTACGATACATCACATCAGCTTCACTGAGTCTCTCTCTCTCAATACTAGAGTCTTCAGAACAGCATAAACAGAGCCGTTAATTACCTGACGCTGAGAGTTCGGAGTCTGACCAGCACTTATGCTGTCGCTATGACTTCTTATGCTTTGGCTAATGCTGGAAAACTCAATAAAGACATCCTGATGAGTCGTTCCACCCAGAATGAAGGTCAGTAACATTAGAGACAAATCAGCAGCTCAACTTCAGTGACTGTATGCATAAAATGTAGGAAATTCGAAAAGAAATAAATAAACCTAGAAAATAAAATAAGTCCCTACATAGGACAAGCGGTTTTGAGGATGGATGGATGGATGGATGAATGGACAATAAATTACAAATGGAAAACAAAAAAACTAATAATATTACTGAGTTAAAGACTTTTTATATTTTCAGTTAACCTCCCAAGCCTTTAGACTATCAGTGTATTACAGAAAGGACCAATCAGCTGTCAGACTGACATGTAAAACAACCAGCCACTGTTCACTTCCTGCATTTTCTGATAAAGTGTCAGTTGTGTAGTTATAACCAGATGGAACAGTTTGTGGTTTGAGTTATAAGGGAGGAAAAACTAAAACTGATACTAAAAATATACATAAGATCACAAGATCATAATCACTATCATTAAAATCGACATGAAACGGAAGTTGCGATTAGTCTTTTCTTCACTAGTGTGACGTATATCTGAGAGAAATGTATGGAGTCAAATGAATGCCTTAAAGTTTTGCACAAAAATAAAGTTTTGCAAAACACAAAAAAGAACTGAGCAATAAAAAAAATGTTTTGCAAACAAAAATAAAGAATTGCAAAAAAAAATAACATAGTGCAAAAATAAAAATATAATCAATTACAAAAATCAGTGACAGCTGTAATCCTATTTTATCTTTGCCACATATTTTTCATGCTCAAACCTACTAAATCATTTGCAACGCTCATTTTATTCTGCGTTTCAGTCAAGCGTGCGCTCACGATACCGGTTTTCCTTTGCGCTGCACTGTTCTGTGCGGTTCTCTTTATGGCACTGGTTTGACGTGGGGGTGGAGTCAAGAAATACATTGGAGGGGAACGTAATCGGCGACAGGTGAAATAATTCTTTGACGTGGTTAAAAATAATGGTTTGTTTTTGTTGGTTTGTTTAGCATATGTTGTCGCCGATTACGACCCCTCCAATGCATTTCTTATAGTAATATGACCCGTTGCGCCCTGTCTCACTGCCTGTATCCACTTTTGTGTCCTTAAACATTCGTTTTTTGGGGTCGACAGCTTATAAAAACTTATTTCTGGGTTTTTTAGCTTGTTAGCTGTACACCTTGTCACACAGCACCTTTTAGGCATTGTTCTGTTTTTTGTAATGAGTCAGAAAAGACAAGAAGGCAGCTTGGGCGTGGTTTTCAGATTATAATAAATGCGCTCTGTCTCTATGCTTGATCTGTTCTGTTCCGATCTGCGTCTCCTGCCGATGACGTGTTTCGCAGGGGTGTGCCCCCGTTTCTTGACTCCACCCCCACGTCAAACCAGTGCCATAAAGAGAACCGCGCAGAAAAGTGCAGCGCAAAAGAAAACCGGTATCGTGAGCGCACGCTTGACTGAAACGCAGACTAAAATGAGCGTTGCAAATGATTTAGTAGGTTTGAGCATGAAAAATATGTGGCAAAGATAAAATAGGATTACAGCTGTCATTGATTTTTGTAATTGATTATATTTTTATTTTTGCACTACGTTATTTTATTTTGCAATTTATTATTTTTGTTTGCAAAACTTATTTATTTCTGCTCAATACTTTATTTTTCCTTTGCAATTCTTTATTTTTGTTTGCAAAACATTTTATTATTGCTCAATTCTTTTTTTGTTTTGCAAAACTTTATTTTTGTGCAAAACTTTAAGGCATTAATTTGACTCCATAGAAATGGCTTCTCAAACAAGAACAAATGTAGGGCGGAGCTTGATTTTGTCCATGGGGAATTGGCTGGATGGTGGTGGATCTCATGTGAGTGACAGCTTGCCCCGCCCTCATCATCAGAGAAGAAGTATCGCTGCAAGAGGGAGGGAAAGTTATTTTGATTAACGATTATGAAGGCATGTGAATTTAAAAAAAAATTATGTTCACAGATAAATCATTTAAAATAAATACGGCAGTATTTCATACAAAAATCAGTGATGTCAATTTTGATTTCATAGTGACTTTAACAAATAAAACGTGCTAAAACTAAACTGAAATGACAATCAAATTACTAACCGATTTGAAAATAACTGTTTATTGATTAAAAAAAAAAAAAAGAAAAAAGAAATTGCGACATTTTGCAACTATAATAACCCATGTCAAGCTTTTCCGTTTGTGTCTTCTAAACAGTCGGTACATTTTGGCAAGTTCCTGGAGTGCGTCAGCACTCTCTGGAGGCCACAGGTTATGCACTTCTTGCCCTGGTGAAGGTGAAGGATTTCGAGAGAGCCGGAGCGGCCGTACGCTGGCTGAGAGCACAGAGAGTTCAGTATGGAGGCAGTGGAACCACACAGGTACACAAATCATTACTGCATGAAAATAATCCCTGCTCACAAGCTTTAATAAACAGTGCGCCATTTTAATGGCCAGTTCATTGGACTTAAACATGGGTTTTCAAACTTTTGAATGCCACTGATCCTTAAATATGATGTTGCCTTTGTAAGGAACCCCTTTCCTTAATGTGTTAAATGTTAAAAATGTATACAATATCATCTGAAAAAAATATTTACACAATGTAGAGTACTTGGTATGTATATTCGGAGACCAGCAATATTAATTTCTCATCCATTTTGTGCCGTTCTCTGCTTGTTGATGTTGTACAGCAAGTGACATGTTGTGACAGTTGGTCGATGTTGTCTTTGTCCCGCCCCTCCTCCACTGTGATTGGAGGCTTAAAAGTGACAGTGATAAGCACAGTTTTTAACTTGAGGCGACCTCATTATGCTCCTGGTGTTTAAAAAACATTGAAAACAATTGGAAAAGTATGCTAGCCACTGAAAAAAAAAAAAAATGCTTTGGTGGACACACGGCCAAAGGATCCATTTGTTAACAGTTAGTAACTATAGTAGTTAAAATTAACAATGAAAAACACTTTTAAAGCATTTATTAAATTCATATCATGTTAATTTCTATATTTATTATATTTATTAATACACTAGTAAAATGTAAATGATCTGTTATTGTAAATTAATATTAGTTAAATTTTATTAACGCTTTTTTTATTAGCTTCATAAATAAGGGAACGCTGTATATTTTTCTGCCTTGTCTATTAGGCGAGCATCATCGTTTTCCAGGCCGTGGCTGAATATCGCATGGAAGCGAAGAAGCAGGACGTGAATCTGAACATTGAACTCTCTGTGGAGGGAAGAAAAACGCATAACAGATGGACTTTCACTCGATCCAACACGCATGTGACGCGGTCAGACAAGGTGAACGAGCAAATATGAGTGAACAGTTCACAGTTTTGCCCTCTTTATGTTTAATTTTTATTAATTGTGCGTTTCTCTGATTTTAAATCATACAACATAACTATGCCAAATGTTTCTGTGTTCTCACAACAGGTCAAACTGACACAGAAATTCAACATCACTGCTCATGGGAACGGCATGGCCACCCTGTCGGTGAGTATTCGTGAAACGCTCGCAACTTCAGTTACATGTTATTTACAATACAACCATGGAAACAAATTACAGCTTTAAAGGGACTGTATCTGTCTTCTCTCAGGTGTATTCTATGTATTACGCTCTGCCTGAAGAGAGAGAAAATGACTGTAATGTGTTTGATCTCAGTGTGAAGATGGAGAAGCAGTTTGACGGTAGGATTCACCATGCGTTCATCTGTATTTATGTCTTCAGTGAATACATTTGTTCACAAAGACCTCACTTATTAGTGACGTTTAACAGTGTTTTATCTTCTCAATCTGCTCGGTTTCCAGTGTCCCATCCAGGAGCCATTGAAAGTTACCTGCTCACCATTGAAACCTAGTGAGTAAAAGCTAATGTAAAGTATGAGCTGATGCTGATCATTTCCGTCCATCCGTATGCCAGCTCTAAGACTTGACTTGGATTTGCATCTTCAGCTGAATGTGAGCATGAATTGAAGGAGCGTTGGATCATTCTGCATCTCATGTATTGTTTTTATCCTTCTGTGCAGTTTCAAGAACCCAGAGAGAGATGCTGCCATGTCTGTTTTGGATGTTGGCCTGTTAACAGGATTTAAAGTAGATGACACTGATCTTTCAAAGGTAAAAATGATTCAGAAATTGAATAATACCAACAACTTCAAAACAACTGTTGCAAAACAGCAAGTAAATAAGTCTGTCCAGATAACAGGAATTGTTCTCAGAGCTGGTTCTTTCAAAGTTATGAACAAACATACTTCTTCTAGTAATGTTAATAGAGTGTTTGTTCAACGTTATCTGGTCTTTAATAATGTTCTCAAAACGTTAGCACAAAAATGTTATTTATAGATCATTCATGGAACTTTTTTCAATGTAACTACATGTTTCAGAATGTTCTGAGGAAACAATTCAAAAGTAACACTTTTGAATGTTTGCAGAATGATAAAATGGAATGTTTTTAAAACATTTTTGAACGTTCAGAACGTTCAGAGAACATTGAGAAAATGTTTTTGTATCTTAGGGTACGTTTACACGACAAGGATGTACTAAAAACAGAAAAGTTTTTCCTTTGTGTTTTTCATGTACAGACGAAAACGTCAAAACGATCCCCGTTCACACGGATCCGTGAAAATGGTTAAAACGCTGCATTCTGCTGCCAGGCCACTAGTTGGCGATGTCACTTTGTAAAGAAACACTATCAACTGAACACGTGGTACACATGCGGATGTCACCGTTTACACAAATTCATGTTTTTGTAGTTTACACAGAGGATAAAAGTATCGTTTTCAAAAGACTGTTGTATAAACGAGCGACCAATACACATAAAAATTCCCGTTTTTAGTTGAAAACATATTTTTGAAAACATATTTTTGGTAACTGGGTGCTACTTGAAACTCAGTGAGCCACAATCAAATGTCATTCATCCACACGTTTATTCATTTTATATATCTATATATATATATATATATATATATATATATATATACACTACCACTCAAAAGTTTGAGATTGGTAAGATTTTTAATGTTTTTAAAAGAAGTTTCGTCTGCTCACCAAGGCTTAATTTATTTAATTAAAAATACAGTAAAACAGTAATATTGTGAAATATTATAACAATTTAAAATAACTGTTTTCTATTTGAATATATTTGACAAAGTAATTTATTCCTGTGATGCAAAGCTGAATTTTCAGCATCATTACTCCAGTCTTCAGTGTCACATGATCCTTCAGAAATCATTCTAATATGCTGATTTGCTGCTCAATAAACATTTATGATTATTTTCAATGTTGAAAACAGTTGTGTACTTTTTTTTTTTCAGGATTTCTTGATGAATAGAAAGTTCAAAAGAACAGCATTTATCTGAAATACAAAGCTTCTGTAGCATTATACACTACCGTTCAAAAGTTTGGGGTCAGTAAGAATTTTTATTTTTATTTTTTTGAAAAGAAATTAAAGAAATGAATACTTTTATTCAGCAAGGATGCATTAAATCAATCAAAAGTGACAGTAAAGACATTTATAATGTTACAAAAGATTAGATTTCAGATAAACACTGTTCTTTTGAACTTTCTATTCATCAAATAATCCTGAAAAAAAATATTGTACACAAATATTTTGTACAATTGTACACATTAAATGTTTCTTAAGCAGCAAATTGACATATTAGAATGATTTATATATATATATATGAATAATTTTCTCAGTGTTTGAACTTTCTGATTTAATTCCATTAGTTGTCTAAAGGGAAAGAGAAGTACATTGAGAGATTTGAGATGAACATGGAGCTTTCAGAGCGTGGATCGCTAATCATCTTCTTGAATAAGGTACTGATAACTAAACCTTTAACGCCAATAAGAGACTCACACCACCAAACAAGTGAACATCTAGAAAAACTGCTTTCTAATTAAATGTTATGATCTGTATGATTCCATAAATAACATAACACTGCGACATAAACAAAATGATGTGCATTGAATTTATAGACATTCTTCAATTTAAAATAACATTTAACGGTCGGGGGTACAGTACGACCTCTATGAATCTCTTTAAAATGATGGCTGATAAAAAAGTTATTACCTATGTTTGGAAATACTTGGATTGCATAACTTTAAAAGCATTTGTGTCACAAGTGCATGTCTCTCATTAGATTTCTCATAAAGAGAGGGAAAGGATTGCCTTCAGAATGCACAAGATCAACGAAGTGGGAATGCTGCAGCCTGCCGGAGTCACTGTGTACGAGTACAGCTCTCCAGGTGCATGGTGTCACATGGACACTCACACACATTACACAGCGTACAGTGAAAACAGTGTAAGAAAGTAGAAAAGTGAAGATGTATTCATGCTAAGAACATAAAAAAAAGTCTTTTTCTTTACTATTGTGACATGTATCTGAGCAAAGTGGCATCTTAAACAAGATCAAATGTAGGACAGGGCTTGATTTTGTCTGTAAGGAATTGATTAAATGGCTGTGGTTTGCTATTGGTGGATCTCATGTGAGTGACAGGTCCCGCCCTCGTCATTAGAGAAGATAAGATATGTCGCTGCAAGAGGGAGGGGAAGTTATTTTAACTGAAGATTATGATGCCTCAATTGTAAGAGTTTTCTTCTGGGAACAAACATAAATTTAAAATTGATAATTTAATCATTTAAATAATTTCCGCCCAAAGTATAGGCAAAAATGGGCGGGCCTGGTTGAGTTAGTTAGTAGTGTGTTGAAACTGGTGGTTATGGTAAGGGGCGGGACATTTTCCAAATGCGCTTGAAGCGTTTGACCAATCACAACACACTGGTCCAGTCAACCAATCAGAGCACATAAAGCTTTTCAGAAGGAGGGGCTTCATAGAGACAGAGCGTTACTGACAGACTGGGAAGAGAGGAGCTGCAACAATGGAGAATATGGGAAAAAAATAATGTTTTTTTTTGAACATTCAAGCATGGAAATCTATTCTAGCAGAGCCCAAAAACAAAATCAAGGCTTTGTAAAAGGGCATAATAGGTCACCTTTAAAAAATGTGTACAGATAAGTCATTTATATTAAATACTTCAATATTACATATAAAAACAAGATTTCATCGTGACTTTAATCTAACACACAGATGATCGGTGTGTGAAGTTCTACCATCCTCATAAGAGAGATGGAGCGCTGAACAGACTCTGCCATGAAGACCTGTGCCAGTGTGCTGAAGGTACATGTATTTATGAACTGAATGCATACTGTTATTTTGTGTGGCTCGTGTCTGTGGGCACTTTTGATAAACTTGTCTGTGTTTACAGAGAACTGCAGTCTCCAAAAGAAGCATCAAATTAAAGAGTCTCAGCGTGCTGATAAGGCCTGTGCGCATGGAGTTGAATACGGTAAGCACACACGGCTTTCTGCTTTTGTAAATGTGTTTGTCTGTGCGAAAAGCTGGGACTTATATGCTGTAACTCACTTCTTTTATAGTTTATAAAACCAGGGTGGTGGGAAAGGAGCTTTCACTGCAAGCAGACATCTACAACATGACTGTTGAACAAGTGCTGAAGGAAGGTATGATGACTTCTTGCACAACCATCCAAATGTGCGCTGTAATCTGCAGAAAACATGTCGCAATATCAAATAATCAACCTTTGTGGGCAATTGGAAATACAGTTTCAGTTGTGAAAGTATGAATATGCAAATATGACAAATGAATATGCATGAATTTGTAAATAGTGCATCAACTTTTTAAAGGGGTGGTTATGATTTCACCTTTTTAACTTTAGTTAGTGTGTAATGTTGCTGTTTGAGCATAAACAACATCTGCAAAGTTACGACGCTCCAAGTTCAATGCAAAGAGAGATAGTTTCTTTTAAAGAATTCTCAGTTTAAGGACTACAACAAACAGATGATAGGGACTACAACAAGCTTCTTCCTGGGTTAGTGACATCACTAACCATAAAATTTACATAAACCCCGCATAAACGAGAACACGCAACAAAGGGGGCGGGGCCATGTTGGACTGTTTTAGAGAAGAGGAAGAGTTGTTGTAGTAGAGTTTTGTTGTCATGCCGTCATTTTACGCCGGACTGCTTCACAAACGAGGGTCAATTCAACACTGGATTTGCACAAAAGATTAACATGACGGCACATGCTAGTCAATGAGTTGAATCCACTCCACAGCAACTACATACATTTATCCACTAACCGTTCAGAAACGTCCAGTTTCATTCTAAAAGTTGTAACTTCTTCCTGAGTCTCTCCATCAGTGTCGACTCCGGTTTGAACAATGTAAGGCTGAACACCGTTACTGACAATCCTCATTTTGGCTGCGTGAGATTCTCCAGCTTTGTTGTTGTTGAGCGACTGAAACGCGAGCTGTTAAAGCTCCGCCCTCTTCTGGAAAGCGGGCCGGGAGCAGCAACTCATTTGCATTTAAAGGGACACACACAAAAATGGTGTGTTTTTGCTCACACCCAAATAGGGGCAAATTTGACAAGTTATAATAAATGATCTGTGGGGTATTTTGAGCTGAAACTTGACACACACATTATGGGGACACCAGAGACTTATATTACATCTTGTGAAAGGGACATTATAGGTTCCCTTTAAATATTTATCTTTAAATATATTTGTTTTTATCAGTAATTTTATTGATTCTGCCACTGTTGCCATTAAAGGGTTAGTTCACCCAAAAAATGAAAATAATGTCATTTATTACTCACCCTCATGTCGTTCCACGCCCGTAAGACCTTTGTTCATCTTCAGAACACAAATTAAGATATTTTAGTTGAAATCCGATAGCTTCGTGAGGCCTCCATAGGGAGCAATGACACTTCCTCTCTCAAGATCCATAAAGGTACTAAAAACATATTTAATAAATCAGTTCATGTGAGTACAGTGGCTCAATATTAATATTATAAAGCGACAAGAATATTTTTGGAGCGCCAAAAAAACAAAATAACGAGTTATTTAGTGATGGTCGATTTCAAAACACTGCTTCAGGAAGCATCGGAGCATTATGAATCAGTGTGTCGAATCTGCTGTTCGGAGTGCCAGTCACGTGATTTCAGACGTTGGCAGTTTGACACGCGATCTGAATCATGATTCGACACACTGATTAATTTATGCTCCGATGCTTCCTGAAGCAGTGTTTTGAAATCGGCCATCACTAAATAAGTCGTTATTTTGTTTTTTTGGCGCACCAAAAATATTCTTGTCGCTTTATAATATTAATATTGAACCACTGTACTCACATGAACCGATTTAAATATGATTTTAGTACCTTTATGGATCTTGAGAGAGGAAATGTCATTTCTCCCTATGGAGGCCTCACTGAGCCATCGGATTTCAACTAAAATATCTTAATTTGCGTTCTGAAGATTAACGAAGGTCTTATGGGTGTGGAACGGCATGAGGGTGAGTAATAAATGACAGAATTTTCATTTTTGGGTGAACTAACCCTTTAACTTCTATAATTTTATAATTATAGAACAGAATGCAAAATTGTTTGGCATGTAAAAACATAAAGGGAACAATTTGCACAGATTTTTTTTTAAGATTGCACAACTCAGAAATGTTCATAGAGTCACTTAATCTACACTTAATTTTAAAGGTCCCGTTCTTCGTGATCCCATGTTTCAAACTTTAGTTAGTGTGTAATGTTGTTGTTAGAGTATAAATAAAATCTGTAAAATTTTAAAGCTCAAAGTTCAATGCCAAGCGAGATATTTTATTTAACAGAAGTCGCCTACATCAAACGGCCAGTTTGGACTACATCCCTCTACTTCCTTCTTTAATGACGTCACTAAAACAGTTTTTTGACTAACCTCCGCCCACAGGAATACACAAGAGTTGCGTTTGTAGAGTGTGTTTGTTGTCATGTCGTCGAAACGCTGTTATTTTCATCCCGCAGTCCAATCACCGGGTCTGATTCCGGCTCAAATTGATATAGGGTAAAATTAAAGACATGTTTACAATAACACTGAGCGCGTGCATCTCCACGTTATGGTAAGAGGCGTGACCTTTCCGGGCAAGGTTCGCTAAGCTGCTGTCGAATCACAACACAGGAACCGCTGGCACAATCAGAACTCGTTACGTATTTCTGAAGGAGGGACTTCATAGAACAAGGAAGTCATCAGCCCGTTTTTATGACAGTGGAAACAGCGGTATACAGATAAGTAAATTATGTGAAAAATACTGTTTTTTTACACGCGAAACATGAACACATGTTATATTGCACACTATAAACACAATCAAAGCTTCAAAAAAACACGAAAAACTGGACCTTTAATTGTAACAATTAAGAAAAAAAATATTTGTAGTAATTTGACATTTTACTTGAAAACGTTTTGAAAAAAATTTATTTAATTTTATAATTTTATTTAATTGTATTAACACTGCATTTTTATAGTGTAGGCTGAATTATTATCAATGATATCAAAGCAGCTGGCTTGTATGTGGGAAATCTTAATGAAGCAGAAGGTCTTAAAGGGTTAAAAGGGTAGCAGAGGTGCAATAGCATTATGATACTGATCGTTGATAATAAATTAACATAGATTCTCTTATGAAAAAGTAATGTAAGGCTTAATGAATGCATTGCAGGAAGCAAAAAGTTTCATATTTAAACTCTGGCATATTATTTGCTTATGTTACTATAAAGTAAATCTAAAACACATTTAAGACTGTATGGTTTTCAGGTACTGATCCAGCTGTGGAAGGCCAGACCAGGTCTTTCTTGGCTCATCCTTACTGTAGAGACTTTCTTGAATTTGAAGAAGGCAAAACCTACCTGATCATGGGCCAAACCACATCACTTCCTAGGATCGGTGGAAGGTAGGAGCTTTATGAACATTACCAGAACGATCTCTCTTACTTACTTACAGTTGTTTGGTCTGAACTCGAGTTTAGTTTCAGACGCTCCAAACTACATAATCTATGAGACTAACTCAATGAGTTTTGCGTTAACACACACAGTGTGGATTGATCTCCACGTGTTTATGTGTTTTTTTTTAGACTGAGGTACAACCTGGGTGAGCAGACCTGGATTGAATACTGGCCGACACAAGAGGAGGCCCAAACCGAAAAATACAAAGACAAGTACATCGGCATCGCTGCACTCGCTGACCAGCTGTTCAACTTTGGATGCACAACATAAAGATCCTAATCATGTGTGAAATCTGTAAACTTTGCTGTATCTTGTATTTCTTCTCCAGATTCGCTGAAAGAAACGATCAATGTACTGACATCAGCCTTTTTGTAATAGGGAAAACTTGTCACAGATTTTACTGCAGTGAACATTTCTCAGGGTGGGTTTAATTCTTGAAAGTCGACTACAAAAAAAAAAAAAAAAAAAAATTAGAAAAGTATTACCTTGAAGAATACAGTTCATTTAACACATTTTCCCTTTGTGATAGCATGCTCCAATGGCAGGGTATGTGCACTGAATTCACATGAATTATTGTATTGACAAATGTCTTAATGTTTGAATCTGCAACCACTGCTATAGTGAAAATACATTAGTGTAACGGTACTAGACTGTGATATATTCATATTGACCTCATGTGACAACTCGCCCCAGTCTATTTGTACCATTTGTACTTTTTGAAGTTAATTATGCTTTGAACAAATTATTCAAATAAAATTAATATGTTCTCAGTTTTCATCTCTGGTTGTGAAACCAGACATTTTGTTGTGACCTACACACACACACAACAGCAAAATGCAGTGGCTATGAAAGACAGACATGCATGATGATAAAAGTCTAAACCGAATGTCTCCATCAACTTCTGAACTTTGAAAGACACATGTGGCCTTTAGAGCTACAATAGAGATATCGTTTAAAGCTTCAGCATTACAAACACTTAAAGCAACTTGACCTGTTGAGCAATTGTGGTTTTCATGTCATGCTCACTATGAGTTTGCATATGCAGGCTGGTAACGACCAATAAACTGGGTGCTGGATGTTTGATAGAGGCTACTGGACACAAACCTGCTTTCTTTATATAATATATACTCTGATTGATTGATTGATTGATTGATTGATTGATTGATCAGTCTGTTTAAAGGCACATCATTCCATGCCAGCATGATGCCGCACTGATGGTCTGAACCAGAGGAGAGGAAAGCAAAGGTGTCGTAACTTCAATCGCACAGGATATTCTTCTACTGAATCATAGTGCAGGTCCCTCCACCCATGTTACCCAATAACTTACACTGAGAATGATGATGATGGTGATGAAGCTGTTTTTACTGAGGGAGGGACTCAAGCGAGGCTGAATACATTGTGAATGAGCGTCTGATAGTTCAGAGTCAGATACAGACGGGCAAAGATGCGCGTGGACTCTGTGTGGCTGGCGGCTGTAGTCGTCTCATTACCGCTCCTCTCCCTCTGCGACCCCCTGTGAGTATAACACACACAAGTGTTACTTGTTGAGTTGTGATAATAATGAACTGGATTTAAAAAAAAGCGGTTAAGATCTTTCTCTGTCATTAAAGGGAAACCCCAAAAATGAAAATTCTGTCATTGCTTACTCCACCTCAAGTTGTTTCAAACTTGTATAAATTTCTTTCTTCTGCTGAACACAAAAGAAGATATTTTGAAGAATGTTTGTAACCAAACAGTTAAATTAGAGCAATTAGAGCCAGGATTCTTCTTGTTTATCTTGCTTTTGCAAAGAATTCTAATTAGTCCAACCAAATCACTCGGAACAGAATGAGATCGTTGTAGGTAAATGTTTAAATTTAACTGGTAAATGGTGTTCAACATACAGTACTGTATTTAATTAACTTTAATTTTCAGTAAATAATAAATGATTTAGTGCTGTATCCTTTGTAAAAGTGCTGTGTGAAATGAGACTATTCCTACCTGCTCTTCCTAAATGAACCTGTATTGTTCAGCTACGTTCTCACGGCCCCGAACCTGCTGAGAGTCGGGTCCCCCGAGAAAGTGTTTGTGGAGGCGCAGGACTATTCTGGAGCCAGTCTGAATGTTAAAATCTCAGTGAGAAGCTCTAAAGATAAGCGTGAAGTGACGAGTACAACAGTTTCTCTGACATCTGCCAAGAACTACCAGGATCTGGTTGAGATAGAGGTGAGGTGAAAATCTGTGGTTTGAGAGAATGTGGTCTATATGTCAAAAGTGTTAATGCATATCAGAGAGGATGTGTTTTACAGTGGATGGTTGTTTGCTCTGTTGGGCTGTGGGTGAACACTGTTTTTCAGCGTGTTTGTTCTCAGTTGTCAGTGTATCTTGTGCCTGTAGGTACCCGGGAATGAGTATTCCTTTGAGAAAGGAATCCAGCAATATGTGATCCTGCAAGCTCAGTTTCCACAGAAGGTGCTGGAGAAACGGGTCATGGTGATTTTTCAATCTGGGCACATAGTTTTACAGACTGATAAGACCATCTACACTCCAGACAGCACAGGTGGAAATATTTGCTGTTCAACATTTGATTATTATTGAACCTGTTTTGTCTCTTAATACTTGAGATCTTAGATGCAATGGCATAGATGTTTGTCTTCTCCTTGTAGTTTATTACAGGGTGTTTTCACTGAGTGCAGGCATGACACGGCCTGTAGAAAGTGGAGTCCGAGTGGAGATCTTGGTAAATGTGCCCACCGTCTGTGTATTTGTGTGTATTAAAGTATAGTTGTTTGTTTGTGCATGTGAGTTCAAATTTACTTCACACAAATGTTCATATTTGTTCGTCTAACAGTTTTGATGCAACAAGAGAATAATTATTAATCTTCAATGTTGACAGACACCTGATGGCATCAGCCTTCAGAGTAAATCTGTTTATCCCGGTGGAGGAATGGTGTCAGGAACATTCAGCCTGACTGATCCAGCCAGGTGAGTATGTGTGAGCCTCCTATTAGAGTACTTCAAAAGTATTGAAGATACTTAAAGGATTAGTCCACTTTTAAATAAACTTTTCCTGATAATTTACTCACCCCCATGTCATCCAAGATGTCCATGTCTTTCTTTCTTCAGTTGAAAAGAAATTAAAGTTTTTGATGAAAACATTCCAGGATTATTCTCCTTATAGTGGACTTCAATGGGCACCAAACAGTTGAAGGTCAAAATTAGTTTCAGTGCAGCTTCAAATTGTTCTACACGATCCCAGATGAGAAATAAGGGTCTTATCTAGTGAAACCATTGCTCATTTTCTGAAAGAAAGAAAAAAAAAAAATTTAAATTATATAAGTTTTAACCAGAAATGCTCATCTTGAACTAGCTCTCTTCTTCTCCTCTATTTGAATTCCAGCAGTGTAGACACTGCTAAGTGTATTACTGCCTTCCACAGGTCAAAGTTTGAACTAATTTTTATATGCAATATGCTAGTTCAGTAGTACAGTATATAACAATTAGTTCAAACTTTGGCCTGTGGAGGGCAGTATTACGCTTAGCAGTGTCTACACTGCTGGAATTCAAATAGAGGAGAAGAAGAGAGCTAGTTCAAGATGAGCATTTCTGGTTAAAACTTATATAATTTTCAATTTTTTTCAGAAAATGAGCAATGGTTTCACTAGATAAGACCCTTATCTCTCATCTGGGATCGTGTTGAACAATTTGAAGCTGCAGTGAAACTAATTTTGACCTTCAACTGTTTGGTGCCCATTGAAGTCTACTATAAGGAGAAAAATCCTGGAATGTTTTAATCAAAAACCTTAATTTTTTTTCGACTGAAGAAAGAAAGACATGGACATCTTGGATGACATTGGGGTGAGTAAATTATCAGGAAAAGTTTATTTAAAAGTGGACTAATCCTTTAAAATTAATACCTGAGTCAGTTTGTTGGCACTTTTCAAAAAATAGAGTACTGTACAAATTGGTATTCCATCTTTGTGCCTTTATTTGAAAGCAGTTAAGGTACAAATCTCATGTCCTCTAGAATGAGGGCTGTTCAATATGTTGAATATTTATTTTGAAGGTAGACTAAATAAATTACAAACCTAATTTAAATAAATATAATATTATATCATATGATAATATAGTTTTCTGAAGAGTAGACACCTTTTTCACTGACCATTTTTTGAACAATTTTGTTCTCTTTTTGTGGAAAGTACCTTATGTTGAATAATTTTGAATAATCCTAATCTTGAATAAGATTGTGAAATGATAAATAATGACATTTAAGCCCAGGGATGTGGAAACTTATGGCGTGGCACCAGAACAGCCCGCAGACGAACTTCTCCAGTGAGTTTGAAGTCAAGGAATACGGTAGGTGTCTCTGGTTGGGTCTTTGAGAGCTATTACAAAACAACATTACACAATACACCCATGATATTTGCAATCCAGCGTTATCAGCTCAGTTTCTTCCTTTTCTTCTTGCAGTCCTGCCAAGCTTTGAGGTCACTTTGAGACCAGAGAAAGCGTTCTTCTATGTGAACGATGACAGTCTAGCAGTTGATATTGAAGCCAAGTACAGTGCTTTTTTTTTTTTTTGTACTGAGTATTATGGCCATATGCATTTTTTTTTAATAGCTAGCAAATATAAGTACAGTAGCAATATTTTAGAATACAGTAGTTATTAATGTATATAAGTGCGTTTGTGTATTCTAAAGGTATTTGTTTGGGGAGACAGTCAATGGTCATGGATTTGTTGTATTTGGTGTGATTACTGAAGATAAAGGGAAGATCAGTTTACCAGGATCCTTACAGAGAGTGAAGGTACTACACACAAACACACACATGCATATATTTGTGAAAATAGCAGATTGAATTTGGATTAAACTTAGATTCTAGGATTATTTGCTCCATGTATGAATCATTTCTGTTGAAACTTGTGTCTTATGTGTTCATAATTTTTACTTAAATATATGCAGACACACAATGATTCCATATATGGAGAAAAAGTTGAGAAATACACCAGAAATTCCACAGATCTGATCAATTCTAATTCTCTTGTTTCCGTGTTGAATGTCAGATCTGGGATGGAAGTGGAAGAGCAGAACTGAGAAGAAGACACATCCTAGAGACCTTCCCAAACATCATGCAGCTTGTTGGCCAATCACTGTACATTACAGTGAGTCTGCTGACCGAGTCTGGTAAGAAACAATATGGACATTTTCAGGCCTCAGAAACATTATGTAATGTGCATGTGTTTATTTCCCATTATTATCGTACGTGTGTGTTTTAGGCAGTGAAATGGTGGAAGCTCACAAGAAAGGCATTCAGATTGTGACGTCACCGTACACCATCCACTTCAAAAGAACACCACAATTCTTCAAACCTGGAATGCCTTTCGATGTCTCGGTATATAGCATAGACTAGAAGCAAAAACAAAACTAACTTAATAACCTTAAGTGCAATGTTTAAGCAAATATTGCTGTGTTCCTGATTTTCTGTTCTGGGTTTGTGTAAAGGTCTATGTAACAAATCCTGACCAGACACCTGCTAAAAATTTGGAAATGGAGGTCAATCCTGGAAGGGTCAGAGGTCAAACAAGAGACAATGGCATTGCAAAGGTCACCATAAACACTCCGGGAGGATCTTCTACTCTAGAGATCACTGTAAGACCTGCCATCTCAACTGCACTGATGTTCAGTCAGATTGAAAAATCGTTGGAGTATATTGTACGCAGCACATCAGAAAACAATGTATTGATTCTTTCCAGGCAAAGACCAAAGATCCACAATTAAGCGATGGACAGCAGGCAGTGAAGAAGATGACGGCTCAGGCTTATGTTCCCAAAGGCAGCTCCAACAATTACTTGCACATCGGCATTGATACTGCAGAGCTTCAGATCGGTGATCAAATGAAAGTCAATCTGAACATGGGAAGAAGTCCAGGAGTCAGAGATCAGGATTTCACCTATATGGTGAGAGACAGTCATGTCATGATTCAAGCAGAATTTTTTTTTTTCATAAATGTATTCAGTGTCTTTCATCTGCCTCATTTTCAGATCTTGAGTAAAGGTCAGATCGTTCAAGCAGACAGATTTAAGAGGAAAGGACAAGCTCTAGTGACTCTGTCTCTACCTGTAACCAAAGACATGGTGCCGTCCTTCCGCTTCGTGGCTTATTACCATGTGGGCTCGTCTGAGGTGGTGTCTGATTCAGTCTGGGTCGACGTGAAGGACACGTGCATGGGAACGGTAATTTGGCCCTGGTCATACAACACTATGAACCCATCATCATTTGTTTTATGATCTATGTTCTTTGCTCTCCCAGCTTAAAGTAGAAGTTCACGATCCAGTAAATGTCTATGAGCCTGGTGAAGAGTTTGGCCTGAGAGTAACAGGAGACCCTGGTGCCAAGGTTGGGTTGGTTGCTGTCGATAAAGGTGTTTACGTTCTCAACAACAAGAACAGACTAACTCAAACAAAGGTTGGTAGATCAGAACTGAATCTTTCCATTGTACCTGGAAAGAAGGAACATTTTACTTAACTGAACATATTGACTTCATCCACTTTGTCATTGATTCCTCCAATAGATCTGGGATGTTGTTGAGTCACATGACACTGGCTGCACAGCAGGAAGTGGAAAAGACAGTATGCAAGTTTTCAGCGATGCCGGCCTGTTGTTTGAGTCCAGCTCTGCTGGAGGAACTAGCATCAGAACAAGTACTTTTTCCTATTCAAAATGACCTATGTACAAACTTCACTACTATCAATGATTGCATCTTTTTTTTAAATTGGTCTGTTCCAGATGCCGCTTGCCTTTCTTCATCTCGAAGGAAAAAACGAGAAGTAACCATAACAAATCTCAAGGAGACTCTAGGTTAGAAAGCTACATCCCTCCATTTACAAATTTTGACACATGAAAAGAAAACCTCAAATTTCACACTGGTGATGAAGATGGTACGAAGATAGGTCTAGGATGAGTTTGAGAAACTACATATTTGGCATTCAATTTTGGCATGACCTAAGGAATCAGAGGGGAAGGAATTTCTAACCTCACAGTTCAAATATTATAATGAAAATTGCAAGTTCAACCTTGAGCTACTGATGGCACCAGATAATTTGAGACGGAGAACTCAAATTTGCCACAATTATTGTGCCATCTATGACAATTTTTTTACCATACAGTTCTAGGGGTTCATACAGTTCACCCTGTAAACAAACCTGAGAATTTGCTCATTGGCAAAACTTTGGCCCCTTAGATCTGGTCCTGCATGGGCAGCCCTCATTTAGCCTCCAGGAAGCCTTAGCACTGTTTTAATAAAGTTTGAAGTCACTGTTATGGAGATAAGCACTTGTTTTAGTTGGGCTCTTGACCCTTGAATATTAAGCATGACAAAATTTCATGCAGTGGTATTCTAAGACTACTACAATGTGAAATTATTGAATCTAAATAATGCTCTCAGAGATCAGTGAATCAGGCCACTACATGATGACTGAATCATCAGATCAGTTTTTCTTCTGCAACTTTTTTTATAACAAATGCAAGGGTGTAACTTTGGTTTGAAAAGTGGGGGACACACACACCCTCTAGGGGGGTCCGGGGGCATGCCCCCCCGGAAGAAAATTGTGTACATTTTAAAGATAAATTCATTAGTCTGGTGAACTTTGAGAGTTCAAAATAAAGAGCTCCAACCCATGTTCAGTATCCAAATTGAACAAAGAAAAAGTCTGTGCATTGAGGTGTACCTGAATCCACTGTCAAAAATAAATCATCCACCCGCCAAACGCCCGATGATATTCTCTAATTTAGATATCTGAACCTGATCATCCCATTACAGTTGTTCACATGCCCCCCTGTAGGAAAGCTTTGTACATTTTAAATTTAAATGCATAAATCTGGTGCATTCTGAGAGCAAAATTAAGTGACTAGATCAATGAAGAAATTTGTTCTCTTGTAAACAATTTTGTGCTCTAATAGTATCTATTTATTGGTGATGGTACAGCACATTGGTCACATACACAACATATAGTAGGCTAAATGATAGTTCATAAGTGGTCAAACATGTAGAGTACACATTTAAACCATTAAAAATATGTAGCAAAAGAGGTTACCTTTGTTGAATTAATTTATTAGCAGGGGCCTGTATCCATACATCTGTATTTGTGCAATTAGTGGTCACTCATTGACAATCCAGAAAACAAATGAATAAAAATATATAATCATAAGCTGAACAATAAATAAATAAATAAACTAGGTAAGTATATAATTCAGCAGCAAACTTTGCACAGTAATTTTATAAAATCCAAATGTTAACAAAAAGTTTAAAATTACTATTTGTATTCTTATAAAATGAAGAAAAAAAAATAGATTAGATTTATATTTATAGCTATGTATAGAATTATATGTATTTATATTAATGTAAGATTAAAAGACATTTATTTTTAAATGTATTGTGCAGCTTTTTAATGGGGCAACAAGATATGATAGATACGACAGAAAAAAATATGCTATTAATAATCTTTCAGTGTGCAAAACCATAATAATATGAAACGCTTCAAAACAGCAGTAAAAACCGCTTGAAGCAATATCGAGTCAGAGCGCGCAGTTGTGCTGCGCATTATAAATGTTTGGCACAAAGAGAATCCCTGTGTACATCTGCATCTAACAGTCATGACATCGTTTAGAAACAGCATTAAACTCCAGCAAGATCAAGTTAGTTTATGCCAATCCACAGCCCTTTATCTACATATCAAGTATTATAATCGGAATAGTTTTACCGTGATGACTGTCTTTACTGAACGCGACGCGCTGTTTGAGTGCTGAACAGAGAATGATTGACAGCTGCAGCGGAGGGAAGAAGAGTTTCCGTGAACTTAAAAGTTAACGATGTACATATTCTTCTGTCCCTCACATGAAGCTATGGAATGGCTTCAGATGACTTTGAATATAGTGCACGGAAACTTTACTCCCACTTTTGCCGTATAAAATACCTGCTCATTAGAACCTTCACTGAGCTATTTTTAGAGTGTGCACGCAACGTTCTTGGACGCGAACGCGCGCATCGACACAGACAGGCTCTCTGTGTTCTGCTCCTCCATGACGGCGTTCGGTTAAAAAAATCATAAATTAATTTGAAAGTGGGGGGGACACAAACGGGATTTTGAAAAGTGGGGGGGACATGTCCCCCCTGTCCCCAGTGGAAATTACGCCCTTGAACAAATGTGTCAGAAACACACAATTACAGCAGGCAGAGAAACATGAAAGTTAAGAAGTCAAGGGTCAAGAGCCAAACTAAAGCAAGTACTTGGCTCCATAATGGTGACTTCAAACTTTATTATTTTCAATAAAACAGCACTAAGGCTTCATGGAGGCTAAGTGAGGGCTGCCCGTGCAGGACCAGCGCTAAGGGGCCAAAGTTTTGCCAATGAGCACATTTTCAGAGGCCCTGCGCTTGGCAGGCCTAAGTGGGCCCGTAAAGGGCCAGTGCAGGAATTTGTTTGCTGGGCATGGACTCCCAGCCAGAAATTAAGACGATGACCAGAAAACTAACAGAAACAATATGTGCCTATGCATCCTTGGTGCTGGCACTCAATTGAATAGACATTTGTAATCAATAGATGAAAAAGATGTCAAAGCAAAAAAAGACTAACAATTTTATGTAATCTTGGGTTTGCAACATAATTTGTTATCATTCTCTGTCCGTTTCTCATTTTCACATGATCTACTTCTAGTGAACAAATACTCTGGCCTTGAAAAGGAATGCTGTATGGATGGAATGAAGAATATGGTTGATTTGAGCTACACTTGTGAGTATCGGGCAGGATTCATCCAGGATGGAGAGGAGTGCAGACGGGCTTTCCTGCACTGCTGCAGTGAGATGACCACCCGCAACAAAGAGTCGGATAAACAAGGAGAAGAGACTCTAGCCCGCAGTAAGTTCAATTTAAACACTCCTGCCTCAGGTGTGTCTTGAGCAGGATATTTTAACCCCAGAGCTGTTACAAGTTGTGGTTCTGCAATTGCAGGAACAGATCCAATTGGAAAATTACCTAGTTTAAGGGTTGCTCCTGTTCTGTGAAAATAAATCAAACACTCTTTCACTCACAGGTGAAACTGAAGAGTTTGTGAACTCAGATGACATTGTGTCACGTACGCTCTTCCCTGAAAGTTGGCTTTGGGAGGAAGTGGTGTTGCCCAACTGTCCGTCAAATAATCGCCAGTGGTGAGTGTGACTTGCAGATTCCAACAGTCGGTGCTCAGCCAGTGATGTCCCTGTTTTACTAAAAGACGATCTCTCTTCTAGTCAAACAACCACCGTACCCAAGGACGGCCTCCATTTGAAAGACTCCATAACTACCTGGGAAATCACAGCCATCAGCTTGTCCAAGACTCATGGTACAAACTGTTGATGTAAACACAAGTGATGTAAACAAGTCGCTTATCCATATTAAATGAATATCCTTGGGAATTTTCCAACCTTATGCATTGCATTTGTGGCATGCTGATTGCCCCAGACAATAATTTCAAAGCATTGCTCCTTTTTCTATCTTCTGTTCGGTCATACAGAGGGGTAACAATGACTACGTTTACATGGACAGCAGTAATCCGATATTAATATGATTAAGACAATACTCTGATTAAGAAAGGACCATGTAAACAGCGATGTTTTATTACCTTAATCCGACTAAAGTCATACTCACAGTTAACACAAATCGAATTAAGGTGGAGTATTCCTATTTTAGTCATATTATTGGAGTGCATTGTAGACACGTACACACCTTATTCACACTATTAACGTCATGTGGGAGTTTTCGCCACATTTTGACACAGGACACATAATACACACATGGCAGTGGCCAACCGTTTTGACGGCAAACAAGAGAGCAAGCGTCAAGCAAGAAGCCACAAATCAAATTCCTCTCACCTCATCTCTCATCCAGTACCTCTGAGTTTGTCGTGGTGGCATGAGTGAAAGTTGCCGAATTAAAGTACAGGAGGCCTGTTGCTGGAGAATTTGTATCCACCGTTTATATAAATAAACTCTGATGAAAGTTAATTAAACAGTGGTTTTTTGCTGTGTAGGCCTGCAGTACATCTCATGGTTTCTGTGACAGCTGGCTCTGTTTTTTTCTCTACAAAGGTATCTGTGTGGCAGATGTCCATGAGATGACAGTGATGAAGAACTTCTTTATTGACCTAAAGATTCCATATTCAGCTGTGCGCAATGAGCAAATTGAAATCAAGGCCATTATCCACAACTTCTACAGCAGAAAAGTAAAGGTAAGATGAATTACTATGGCAAACATCGCTCAGCATTATTACAGAATATGCTTTGGCTATAACTAGCCTTCCTTTCCTCATAAGGAGTATGTTATTTTCATTTCCTGTTGTAGGTGCGTGTGGAACTGAAGGAAACCAAGGACATCTGCAGCCCGGCCAGTAATAGAAAGAAATTCCAAACTGTAGTGACAGTAGATGCTAAATCATCTTTTTCTGTACCTTTTGTCATCGTCCCAATGGCTTTGGGACGTCACGCCATTGAGGTGAAGGCATCTGCCTCGGGACGTGGGAGCGATGGCGTGAAGAAAGATCTCCTAGTGGTGGTAAGAACAAGAAACCATGACAAACAAAGTGTTAGTTTAACATATGGTAAAGAAAATGTCACAGGTTACACATGTAACCATGGTTCCCTGAGAATAGGGAACGAGATGTTGCATCCCCTAGGGGTTGCTATGAATTCCCTTTAAAAAGGGATCTCATCAGATACCAAAACTTGTAGATTTCCTTGCAGTGACATGCATTAATAAAATGGATGCATTTTCCACAGAATTCCTCAAAGTTTAAACTCTAGCAACATCAGTTGAGTAATAAAAAACAGCAAGATTTCCAAGAAGGATTTATCATACAAATATGAACCATTAATTTTAAAAGAAAATATTACTTAAAAAATGAATAACTGACTAAACAAATTTGACAGGTTTTTACTGAACACAAACTTTGATTTCTCTCTCTTCTTTTCATGTTTCTCCACCTGGTAGTCTGAAGGTGTTTTGAACAAACTTAATGAGAATCTACAATTGAGTCCTTCTAAACGAGGTAAGAGGATTCCAACAAAACAGGCACAGACACAAGAAATTGTTATAGTCATCATGTATAGTAGTCTGATTTATTGATCTCATCCTGCATTTAATAACTGATTATATAGATGATGTTTAAATGTTTAATTATAGTAGTTCTGTGATGTTACAGCTTGAGATCCAGCAGTTCTGTTATAATCTGAAGAATTATTGTTTTAAAACACACTACATCATCAGCATATGAAACTTAAAGGTGTGGTTCACTTTTTTTTCCCTAGGCTTGATTGTGTTTATTGTGCACTGTTTTTTTTTTGTTTTGTTTTGTTTTTAAAAAGCCATATTTTTCATATATTTTACCTTTATTCTACACGGCTGTTTCCCTTCTCCTAAAAACACTGTTGAGTTCCTGGTTCTATGAAGCTCCTTCCTCAGAAATGAATCATTGTCACGATTCACATTGTCCGGAAATGCCACGCCCCTTACCATTATGGGCAAACGTTGCATGTGCTTCGGTCAAAGTCCAAGGCAAGACAAGGCAATTTTATTTGTATAGCTCATTTCATACACAATGGTAATTCAAAGTGCTTTACATAAAGAAGAGTCAAATACATAATACTAAAAATGGAACACATAAGAAATAGAAATAACAGTAAAAACAGAGAATTCCGCTATCTGGATGGAAGAGCTCGGAAGTTTTTTTGTTGTCCGTCAGAGCAGATCTAAACGGATCTATC
Organism: Megalobrama amblycephala; assembly: GCF_018812025.1. NCBI lineage: Eukaryota > Metazoa > Chordata > Actinopteri > Cypriniformes > Xenocyprididae > Megalobrama > Megalobrama amblycephala. The sequence continues at coordinate 11,424,404 of NC_063050.1, read as the reverse complement.
CATCAGAGCGAATCTAAATGGATCTTCCTCACACGTCAGGACTGCTGTCTAGCTCTACCTGTTAAGGCACTTCGAAGTGATACACAGAGTTTCAATCTCCCCTTTTACCAAGACACCTCAAACTGCACCACACAGCCCCAATCCCCCTTCCGGAGATATCTTAACTATGCAACGCAGTTCAAATTTCCCCGTTGGAAAGTGTCCTGACTGTAATCCAGAGATATCTTAACTATGCACCACAGCTCAAATTTCCCCTCTGGAAACTTCCCCTTTGGAAAGTGCCCCAACCAACGTGTTTTGATTTCCGGAATGTGTTAATCACGTTGCCTTTGCAAGTGATCGCAATTCCCCTAAACCCCTTTCCCGTACCACAGAGTCAGATAGCCCAACCATCATGGTTTGTCCCCTTAAACAAACTTACCAAATTTGTCACAAATGCTTTCTTCCCAAAATCACAAATGGTTTCTTCCTAATTCTCCCAGCTCTTTCAACCAGACAACAAGGTTTAAAATGCATTAAAAGTCAGAAATAACAAGATGATACATAAAAGATAAAAAATAAATTAACAAAAATAAAAATAGTAAAATAAATTAAAAGCGAAATAAAGGAATTAAAAGGATAAAAAAGATAATACATATAAAATAAAAATGCAAACAGGTCGGACATAGCACAGTGCTCAAGTCCAGTCCAGTGGAATTGTAAATAATGGCATCAATATGGCATATCAATTTGAGCCCAAATCAGACCCAGATAGCAGTAATGATGAAGAGGGTCAAGCAGAACCTCTGCAAGCACGGCTTTTAAAGGACATTTATGAATGTTAAGTATTTTTGTTTGTATTTGTGTAAAAGTGTTTAGATATGCTGTCACTTGTAAATGTTACTGCTGCCCCATAGTGTTCTGATTAAAGCTTTACTGTAGCGGAATACATGACTGAGTAGTAGCATTTTTGTAAAGGTATTGCTTAATTTATAGCATGAAAGAGCATGTGGGTAAACACAACATAAAAGCCGTAATGAAACAACGCTGTACACTGTTAACAGAAACGCCAACAAACACCAGCAGAAGTTCACTGGTGTTTGTAGAAGTTTGTAGGCATTTGTTGGAGAGGTACTTACAGGTTGGGGCCCATAAACAGCAGCTTCTGCTTTTAAAGTGGGAACTGCCTCCATCTTTCAGTAATAGCATTGGTGCAAATAAAGCATTGAACTCCTGTAAATTCTGGAAGCTGTCTTCAGTAAAATGTGCAGCACAGACAGCTAAATTAGCATTATAATTGTTGGAACAGAATTAAACATAAATTTTAAACATTGTTCCCAAAGTCCAGCGTCCCTCCCTAGGAAGAAGACTTGTATGGACGTGACATGGCCTCGCCTACTTTTTTGCGTGTTCCCTGGGGCAGTGCAATGTTAATTGCAGGGTTTATGATGTCACCAACCCGGAAAGAAGCTTGTTGTAGTCCAAAACAGTCGTTTTTGTAGGCATTAAACTGCCATAACTTTAAAAGTCAATCTCTCAGTTTCCATTGAACTTTCAACGCTGTAACTTTGCAAATACTGTTTATGCTCAAGCAGCAACATTACACACTAACTAAAGTTAAAAAAGTGGAATCGCAATGAACCACCCCTTTAACAATGGTGACAATCAAAAAAAAAAACACTTCATGTTGCAATGCATGATGGGAGCCATAAATCAAAACCCATGGCTCCAAGCATTCATTGCGGCACAAATAAATTATGCAGCTGAATTGTTGTATTATTTTCATTAATTCTTAATATTTGCTTTTATTTGGCTGTTGTTTTGTTTGCGAATTTAGTAGCTTGTTTAGTGTTCAGAGATGATTAGATTATCAGAATATTTTGTTTATTGTCACATTGTTGCAATTCATATGCAGATTCTTGATGTCTGTGTGTGTGCATGGAAACTACTGCATAATTTAGACAATTTATTTATGAAATAGTTCAGTTTATCGCTGCTGGATCTCAAGCTATAGAATCACAACACATTTGAATTAGAGGTTAATTAAAATTGCACATCAAGCATATAATCAGAGCTTTACAAAATCTTTGAAATCTTCATTATCAAAATCTAACCATCATGACCAGGTTATAGTTTCATTTGCCATAACCAAATGTGCTTTATAAATACAAAGTTGCAGCAGCCAAAGAAAAAGCTAAAGTTAAAACGTCAAGGGTCAAGAGACCAACTAAAGCAGACACCGATCACCATAATGGTGACTTTAAACAAAACCTTCAATAAAACCTCAATATCTAAATCTCTGTTAATTGTCAATAAGAACTTTTGCAGATGTATGACAGAAATAAAGGCAAACTGATTAGTAATAAGTACAATAATGTGTATTGGCTTGAAGTCAGTTGTAGTTCTTGTGTTTCTGCTCATCTCTTCTCTTTTTCTGTGCTTGCTGTTCCTTTTTCATTCAGTCTGCTTGTTTACAGCAGGTGTTCATCACTAATGCTCAATCATCACTTAATTAATCACTTAATTATCTAATTAACTTCAACACTGCTTCAGTGTTATTTTAACACTGTAGTGTAGACACATATGAACACTGAGTGGTGTTACTTTAACACTGGGGATTTTGCTGTGTACACTACATCTGAGATGGGTTAGGTAAAAATCTACAAAAATCCACAAGCTATAAAATCTATCACAATCTATTTATTTTTTTTCCTAAGTCCTGTTAATTTGTGACCTTCACTAGTAATTCAAATTTCTGTCCTGCATGCACAAAGAAAAAAAGAAAAAAAAGAAAAGCATGACTGAACAGATGCTGTCTTTTCGGAGCAGGTGGTCAACATGCGCAGGTGATCAAGAGCCTTATACTGAGGGACCAGGCACCCAACACACCAGCCAGCACATATATATCTGCAATAGGTGACTCCTCTAACATAAGTTTGTAACATAATACTATGTGTGATTTTATTTTACTAGTATGACTACTAGTATACAAGTATAGTATTTACTAATATATATCTTTGTGCACAGGAGATATAATTAGTATAACAATAGAGGCGGCTATTAGTGGTCATGCCATGGGGTCCCTGATTTTCCAGCCTGGTGGCTGCGGGGAGCAGAACATGGCTGGCCTAACGATGCCTGTCATTGCAACGCATTACCTGGATAAAACCAATCAGTGGCACACTGTGAAGGCTGGGCTTAGGCAGACAGCTGTTTACTATATCACCAAAGGTAAACTGAATTTAAGACTGGAAATGACACTCTTCTGCTCCTAGACTTCAGGCATTTTGTTTCATAGTCTTGTCTTTTACAGAGTCTGCTCACCTTTTTTATGTTAACCAACAGGTTACAATCAAGAGCTGGCGTATCGTAAAAGTGATGGCTCATATGCGGCATATATCAGTCGGCAAAGCAGCACCTGGTAACTGATGTGTTTCTTCATGGTTCTCTTTTTTTCTTACCTCTCCATAGTCCCTCAGGCATCTGACCAGAAGACGTAAAGGTGCCATCAAACATTTTTTTAAAAGATGTAATATAATTCTAAGGTGTCCCCTGAATGTGTCTGTGAAGTTTCAGCTCAAAATACCCCATAGATTTTTTTTTAATTCATTTTTTTAACTGCCTATTTTGGGGCATAATTAGAAATGCGCCGATTCAGGCTGCTGCCCCTTTAATTGCTCGTGATCTCCGCCCCCTCCCGAGCTCTCGACTCTATCATTGCATAAGCAAAGTTCAGACAGCTAATATAACCCCCAAAATGGATCTTTACAAAGTGTTCGTCATGCATGCTGCATGCATACATCGGATTATGTGAGTATTGTATTTATTTGGATGTTTACATTTGATTCTGAATGAGTTTGATAGTGCTCCGTGGCTAACGGCTAATGCTACACTGTTGGAGAGATTTATAAAGAATGAAGTTGTGTTTATGAATTATACAGACTGCAAGTGTTTAATAATGAAAATAACGACGGTTCTTGTCTCCGTGAATACAGTAAGAAACGATGGTAACTTTAACCACATTTAACAGTACATTAGCAACATGCTAATGAAACATTTAGAAAGACAATTTACAAATATCACTAAAAATATCATGTTATCATGGATCATGTCAGTTATTATTGCTCCATCTGCCATTTTTCACTGTTGTTCTTGCTTGCTTACCTAGTCTGATGATTCAGCCGTGCACATCCAGACGTCCTGCCCTTGTTTAATGCTTTGAACATGAGCTGGCATAGGCAAATATTGGGGGCGTACATATTAATGATCCCAACTGTTACGTAACTCTTGTTATTCAACTATGCCAAGGTAAATTCATTTTTTAATTCTAGGGCACCTTTAAGATTAAAGGGATAGTTCACCAAAAAATAAACATCCTGTAATTAATTACTCACCCTCATGTCATTCCAAACCCATAAGACGCTGGTAAACGTTTGAGCAGCATGTTTGAGCTTCCGCAAGAACCAATGAGGTTCATTCTCGTGTTACGAAGCACATTTGAGCTTCTGCAAGAGGTTTGTTCTCGCATGTCAAACAGTTTCTCTTTGCTGATTAGTGTTTATATGTGAATGTTGCAATCCCAAAGGATCACCACATATAAGGAGAGGATGAGTGCAATATGTCAGAAGCATCTGAACTTTTATTTGACATACATTATCAAAATTTATCAATATTAAATTCGACATGAGCCAAAAGGTATGGACACAAAGACTGAGCCGTCGCAAAGTCCAACACAGGAACAGAGGCCCCCACCAAGAGGAAGAGGCTGTTTTTGTAGAGAGGGAAACCAGCGTGCCAGTGTTCCCAATCGCACAACAATCAGCATATCCCATATCCCACAATCTACCCCATAAGATAAAACCCCAAAAATTACTACAAAATTACCAAAATCACTTTACATACATAATACATTCAAGAATACACAGCGTTAGCATTATTCTAACACTGTATCAGCACATAATGGGTTTGAAATGACATGAGGGTGAGCAGTTAATGACAGAGTTTTCATTTTTTGGGTGAGCTAACTCTTTAAGAAGTTTTGTTTTCTTTCTCCCAAAGGTTGACAGCATATGTTGCTAAAGTATTTGCCATGTCCAGTAACATCATACACATAAACCAGAATGTGATCTGCTCTGCTCTCAAGTGGCTCATACTGTACAAGCAGTTACCTAATGGCATTTTCAGAGAAGACGCGCCTGTAATGTCTGGATCAATGACTGTGAGTAAGACCTGTTTCAAACACTGTAACATCAAAGGGTTAGTTTATACAAAAAATAAAATTATGTTATCATTTATCAGCAATGCGTTCTTAGTATGTTTTCAAAAAATGCATGTTGTCAAGCCTTGCATGATTTGTTTTAATGTAGAAGCTAATATTGCATTCAAGTCATGTCGAAAAGATCGCATTTATGAGTTGAATGCACATGAATGCCACCACAAAGTCGTAGAAATGAGTGGGAAACTCAGAATTTTCTTTTTCTTTCAGCCCTGATCTTTACAAGTTGGGGATGTGTCAGTGAGAAAAGTGTGTTTTTTTTTTATTTATTATTTAGCAGTGACATTGTCAGGTATTTTTTTTTTTATTTGCAACAAAATAAGCTAATTCCTTGCACAAAATATAATACATTATAATATAACCATATAATATGTAACGATACATATTAGAGCACAAATTCCGAGTATGACACACCATACTTGGCCACACATCATGTGACTTTTAACTTTTTAAATCATTACAGGAACACTGATTTGTAACATCCAAAAAAACATAAAAATGTCCAGTTGAACAGAATATCAATTAAACATAAGTATGATGTTCCTGAAACATTTGTTCACATTCAAACACCTGCTGTTAACAAGCAGAGTCACTGAAGGAAAGAGAAATAAAAAGAACATATATTGAATAGAAAGCCACTTGCAAATAAACTTAAACATTTACTTCACAACACAAATACACAAAACACGATTCTTTATCTTCACAGTCTTTAATTCTGATATAACTGTGACACAGGGGAATGTACATGGGACAGACACAGAAGCATCCATGACGGCATTTGTGCTCATCGCCCTTCAGGAGGGGAGAAACCTTTGTGCTGGCCAAATCTCAGTGAGTCCTGCTACTGTGTAAATGTGTTTCTAGCATCATTGATCTAAAAATCAGCAATGTTTACAAGTGTCTTTCCTCTCACTCTATGTAATTTACTCCCTTCAATCAACTGTTTTCTTGTTTTTATTCCTCTTTAGAGTCTGGACGGTAGCATATCTAAAGCCGTTGCGTACCTTAGGTCTCGGATATATGGTCTGACGAATCCATACTCAGTGGCTATGACATCTTATGCTCTAGCCAATGGAAACGCACTTGACAAACAAGCCCTGTTTAGAAAAGCCTCTGCAGGTAAAAATACAGCCTTTTCTGCTACATCCATGAAAAAAAGTTCAGCTGTAAATCATGCATTTCTGGCTGTTAACACTGTAATTGTTGTCTCTTTATTTGTTCTTAAATGTTCAAGGCTGTATTCCTGTAGCTCAAACAGTAGAGCATGGTGCTAGCCATGCACATTTAAAAAGCATTTAAGTATTTAAATTTTAGATGTTTACTAAGATCCTTTTATTATCTATTGAATCCCACAATAATATTTAAAATATCAGAAAGGTTTAAATAAATAAATAAATAAATAAATAAATAAATAAATATATAAATAAATAAATATCTTTTTCTGCAATTAAGCAAACTTGTTTGGGTGTTATTCCATAAATCTTAGTTGTTATGTGTGTATAACTGTTCAGAACTGTGCTAGCTAACCATGTGCTGATTAGCATCTTTGAGCTAGACTCAAAAGTATCAAAAATTGTCACAACTGAAACATCACCATATGTTGTTTCGGTAGTGACATCATTATTTTGGTAGTGACAAAAAGGAACACAAATTGTTTTTAGTAAAATTTTAGTACAGTTATGCAAATCATTAGAATTTTAGTATGTTTTATTATGCAAATCATTAGTGTTATAAAATGTGAGTGAATATTCTGTAATGTTATGTGGTCGCTACCAAATCATCACTGTCACTACCGAAAATTTGCAGTCATGACCAAAACATGGATGTTTTGTCAAAAATAAAGTATATTGAATTATCAACTAAGATGGTATTCTAGTGTTTGGTTCAATGTATATTCAAGGTAATGAATCCTTCACTTTGAAATCAGTATGATAAACATTATGCCTTTTACAAAGAAAGACTGGATTCAAAATACAACAAATCTCATAAATCACACTTGAAATATTGTTATAATTGTTATTGATTTACCTGTGAGAACTTAAAAAAAAAAAAAAAAAAAATAGCAAAAAATATATATTTACAAGGTAGATGTAAACAAAATCTTAATAGGTCAATGTAAGCCTTCTTATATAAATTACTTATTATTGTGTTTTGGTAATGTCAAATTTGGGGAGAGTCCAAAAATTTCTAAAAATACAATATGAGAATTAACTGCACAATTACTTGAAATGTGTACCTTGGAAATTATACGGTTTTCATACAAACAAAATTTCAAGACGTTTCCAAATCTGACTTTGCATCAATTCTGTAGAGTGGCCCATATCATCGTTATCATGAAACAATCATGAAACAAAATGTCTAATATCATGAAATAAGATTTTGGTCATATCACCCACCCCTATAAAGATGCTTATACTATTACTTAACAAACTCAAAAATCGTATAATATCTATAATGCATTATTTATATTTTATTGGTATAAAAATCTACTTAAAGTCTGGGGTTGTGAAAGGAGTTCAAAAATGTTTGAGAAACCCTGATATAGAACATTGATGTTTGTCTTTGTGAGGTCTTCAATTTCATATCTACTTTTCATTCAGGCAACTACTTTAAAAAAACAATTCACTGTAAAGCTGTTTTGAAACACTTTGTATGGTAAAAAAACAAAACAAATACCAATAAAACTGAACTGATTTAATTCCATACAGATAGGAGTCATTGGCCCATCTCTGGAAACAGTTACTTTACTCTTGAGGCTTCGGCCTATGCGCTTCTGGCTCTTGTTAAAGCTAAAGATTTTCAGGCTGCAGCTCCCATTGTAAACTGGCTCAACAGCCAGAGGCAGTCCAGTGGAGGATATGGCACGACTCAGGTTTGTAGTGAACATTAAACATTCACATCTGCTTTGCATATCTGTCCACGTGTTAACTATGCAACATCTGGGAAACCAAAATATGGCTTTGAAAAGTAGTTAAAGCCTCGTCTCCTCCCTCCCAGGCCACCATTATGGTGTTTCAGGCTGTTGCTGAGTACAGGATTCATGTGAAAGACATAAAGCAGTTAGACCTGGAGGTGACGATCCAAGTGGAAGGCAGCCGGCAGCCGATTGTATGGAAGTTCAGCAAAGAAGACGCTCATCTCGCAAAAACAACGAAGGTGAGTTTGAGCTGAATTAGAAAACCTGGGTTTGTGTGGTACCATGTTATGTGTCAATCAGGAAACAGTGACACAACTGATGGCCCAATCAACAATCTGAAATGTTGAAATTGTATATCATACAGTCTGACATAAATAACCGTTGATGTCATCCATTCTACAAACCCGATTCCAAAAAAGTTGGGACACTGTACAAATTGTGAATAAAAACAGAATGCAATGATGTGGAAGTTTCAAATTTCAAAATTTTATTCAGAATACAACATAGATGACATATCAAATGTTTAAACTGAGAAAATGTATCATTTTAAGGGAAAAATAAGTTGATTTAAAATTTCATGGCATCAACACATCTCAAAAAAGTTGGGACAAGGCCATGTTTACCACTGTGTGGCATCCCCTCTTCTTTTTATAACAGTCTGCAAAAGTCTGGGGACTGAGGAGACAAGTTGCTCAAGTTTAGGAATAGGAATGTTGTCCCATTCTTGTCTAATACAGGCTTCTAGTTGCTCAACTGTCTTAGGTCTTCTTTGTCGCATCTTCCTCTTTATGATGCACCAAATGTTTTCTATGGGTGAAAGATCTGGACTGCAGGCTGGCCATTTCAGTACCCGGATCCTTCTTCTACACAGCCATGATGTTGTAATTGATGCAGTATGTGGTCTGGCATTGTCATGTTGGAAAATGCAAGGTCTTCCCTGAAAGAGACGACGTCTGGATGGGAGCATGTGTTGTTCTAGAACTTGGATATACCTTTCAGCATTGATGGTGCCTTTCCAGATGTGTAAGCTGCCCATGCCACATGCACTCATGCAACCCCATACCATCAGAGATGCAGGCTTCTGAACTGAGCGCTGATAACAACTTGGGTTGTCCTTGTCCTCTTTAGTCCGGATGACATGGCGTCCCAGTTTTCCAAAAAGAACTTCAAATTTTGATTCGTCTGACCACAGAACAGTTTGCCACTTTGCCACAGTCCATTTTAAATGAGCCTTGGCCCAGAGAAAACGCCTGCGCTTCTGGATCATGTTTAGATATGGCTTCTTTTTTGACCTATAGAGTTTTAGCCGGCAACGGCGAATGGCACGGTGGATTGTGTTCACTGACAGTGTTTTCTGGAAGTATTCCTGAGCCCATGTTGTGATTTCCATTACAGTAGCATTCTTGTATGTGATGCAGTGCCGTCTAAGGGCCCGAAGATCACGGGCATCCAGTATGTTTTTCCGGCCTTGACCCTTACGCACAGAGATTGTTCCAGATTCTCTGAATCTTTGGATGATATTATGCACTGTAGATGATGATAACTTCAAACTCTTTGCAATCTTTCTCTGAGAAACTCCTTTCTGATATTGCTCCACTATTTTTCGCCGCAGCATTGGGGGAATTGGTGATCCTTTGCCCATCTTGACTTTTGAGAGACACTGCCACTCTGAGAGGCTCTTTTTATACCCAATCATGTTGCCAATTGACCTAATAAGTTGCAAATTGGTCCTCCAGCTGTTCCTTATATGTACATTTAACTTTTCCGGCCTCTTATTGCTACCCGTCCCAACTTTTTTGGAATGTGTAGCTCTCATGAAATCCAAAATGAGCCAATATTTGGCATGACATTTCAAAATGTCTCACTTTCAACATTTGATATGTTATCTATATTCTATTGTGAATAAAATATAAGTTTATGAGATTTGTAAATTATTGCATTCCTTTTTTATTCACAATTTGTACTGTAACAAAGGCGGGACTCACAGGTAAGATCCAAATGCAAGCTTTTATTTAGAGTGAGCGTGGTTGTACAGGCAGGGTCAATCAGGAGCAAACAGGAACAGCAAGGGACAGGCAGAGTCGTAATCAGGGTACAGGCAGTAGATAGAGGCAGGCAGATAACACTCACAGGTCGGTATACAAGGCGAAGGTCAGGACAGGCAGCAACGGGTCAATAAACAGGAAACAGGAAACAGGAAACAGGCAGGATTGGTAACAGACAGGCAAACAGGATATAACGCTCGGAATTGTAACAGTGTTAACAAGACTTCACGGTGAGGTGGTGTGTGTGAAAGTCCTTTATAGTCCTGGTAATGAGCTGCAGCTGGGTGTGGTGATCAGTGTAGTGTGCTAGGCTGTATGTGGCAACAGGTGATTGGTGTGGAGTGAACATGTGACTGACAGGGAGGATAGTGGGAAGTGTAGTCCGGGAACTGACAGGAACAGACGGTGATCATGACCAGGGGCGCAGGAGACATTTTCAAAGTGCGGGGGACCAAACTGCATTTGGGGGGGGTTCTTTGAAAGGCTGAGCGGAATGCCGGAAATGAAGCATGCCCGGGCCTTAACCGCCTTACATTGTAATGGACTGGAGCTCACGGTTCACATCGGGAGAAATGGGAACACAGGGGCACCGCGATGCGACCGCAAAGGGCACTTTCACTTTCGCGATCAAAGTGCATGCCACTGATAAGCATTATGCAGTATTACAGTAGCCCATACACATACCTATTAAACGCTCCTCTCGTGCGTCCTCCCCACTGCGTTGCTGGTCAAGGCAATAATCACTTTTGTTTCGCTTTCAGAGATCTCTTTTATAGATGCCATCAATGCTTTTACCTTTCTAGATGTAATTACCGAAATCAAAACGGTCCATAAACTATAAATCCTCACGAAAACTTCAGTCAATCCAGCTCGCGCATCAACCTGAGAGATCAGCCTCAAATTTCTCGGTTTCTGAATGGACGGTTCGGCTTGATTGACAAACGCTAACATTCGGCCACGATTTATATACCATCGACCTGTCCTAAAACGTTAGCACGCTCTGATTGATTGCTTGGAGATTGCGTGTTTCTCCGTTCGAGAGCGCATTTCCTGTTCACATCAGTGACAAAACAGTTGATTATTTACGAACAAAAGCTCACAGAAACGTGAAAATGGTCTCATTTGAAAGAAAATATCCTAAGCTAAAAGATGATATAGTTTGACTGATTGAAGCCCTTATCAAAAGTGCAGGGGTCGGTTTCTCTCTTTTCAAAACTGCGGGGGTCCTGACCCCCCCTGTCCCCCGTGCCAACGGCGCCCCTGATCATGACATGTACAGTGTCCCAACTTTTTTGGAATTGGGTTTGTATATTTGCTAGTCATATTGTATGAGCAACAATTGTGGATGTATACTTGGCTTAAGATGAAATAACAATTTAGTTCTCAATCTGATATTAATCAGCTACATTTGATACATTTTATCAAGATGAGTATTTTATATTAAAAATGTACATTTTATTATTATTTTCATCAACAGATTCCATCTAATAGGGAGATCACTGTCAGTGCCAAGGGTGCTGGAGAGGCCTCTGTAACTGTGAGTAACTGAAGAAAGCAATAATCAAAACAGAAAACTGAGAATTTACTAATAACAAAACCAACTACTGACCTCAGTAGTTGATTTTGACTGAAAGCAAATGAGCATCTACACTAGCTTTTACTCCTAAGTCTTCTTGTATTTAGTCTGCATTCAAGAAATGACTTTGTGATATTTTCTCCTCTGCAGGTTGTGACTGAGTATTATGCAAAACCAAAAGAGAGCAGTGGCACCTGCAAGAACTTTGAGCTTGATTTGACTTTTGAGAGGGACGATCAAGGTAAAATTTAGTCTACTGTTTTGGGTCTTATATTCTGAAAGGGAGACATGATGATCATAAATACAAAATATGTCATTTCAATACTTCCACTGGTGTCATATGGTGGAGAGTGAAATGTCAAAATATATTGCATAATGAGAGATTGTTTGCATTTTTCATTGTTTAATTGTCATAAATAATTTCACAAGGATAAAAAAATTGGTCCAACAACAGACTTAATACAATTAAGTAAAATAGTTCTGTCAGGACCACTATCGTCAAATATGATAGATAATGCATAGAGTTTGTATTGGCGGTATGGTTCTGTTCTGGGCAAGAACTCCCTGCGCATCCATGCAGCCTAGCATGGGTAAGAGCAGGGAGAGCAGCAATAAACCCCACAGGGTAAACAGAACAGGACCAACATGCAGATATCATTAAATGTCATGATTTAACATACACATTTTTCGAGAATTAGTCTGATTCAGGGGAAATAATAAGGCCAATCCTGACTGAAGAGAGGAGGAGCTGGGGATGGAGGAGGGTAATTTGCTCCTGAGAAATGCAATAGCTGCTGATAATACGGAGGAGCTTATATATAGATGCCGTAATAGGCGTCGTATTCCTATAGATAGACGCAAGTCACCTGGGAGTCAGCTGATGCAAGCTTGACTGACGTGACCTGCCAGAACTGACGCTACGCTAGATTTCTGTCAGGACCACTATCGTCAAATATGATAGATAATGCATAGAGTTTGTATTGGCGGTATGGTTCTGTTCTGGGCAAGAACTCCCTGCGCATCCATGCAGCCTAGCATGGATAAGAGCAGGGAGAGCAGCAATAAACCCCCAAAACAAACCATATGCTGATATCCCCCAACACAAACTGAGTGCGAAAATATGAATGCCATTTTTCCTCAAAATGCAGTTACCTGAATGACCTGAATTTTTTTTATTTATTTATTTATTTTATTTTTTTTAAATAAATGGGGGAAGCTTACACCCGTAGAGGCAGCAAATCTGATACAAGCATGTTGTAGCGCATTTAGTTAGCGATTTTTATATATCATATATGCTTACACCGTTAGCAGCAATCTAGTCGGGGAAGCATACACCCATTGCTTAATAATTTTTTTTTTCTTTTTTTTTTTTTCTCTCTTCTCTCTCCTATTGGGGGAAGCTTACACCCCTAGTGGCAGCAATCTGTTACAACAAGCATATTGTAAATCACAGACTAGTATTAAACTAGTGGTAGTCAGGTTGGGGAAGCATACACCCGCAGCAATAGCTCGGAGTTAGATGCAGCGTGCAGCTAAGAAATGAAATGCAGTGCTTCCTCATCATGAGCACGATTTCTGCTCCAGTCGGGCCGATTCCTTTGGCTACGAAAGACAAGATGGCGACTCCCATGATATCACACTCCTTACAGGACCATCAAGTTAGACATTGTTAGGGTTGAATAAGAAACCTCTGTGTATTTAAAGAAAAGCATGTTACAATACTCTGATAAGTTTTCAAGCCACAGACGTTTGTTCACTTATCACAGAATGTTGCGATATGATTGGATATCATAAAGAGCATAAGTCTAAGACAACAGCTTAAGATAACATGTACCTGAATAAACTTACCACAGTAGTGCTTATAGTATGCAGCAATGACACTAGAGCTTCGGTAACAAGCAATTTTTTAGATAGCCTTAAGATCAGCTTGTTCTAAATAGCAACTAGACCTTTAAGAACGAGCGTTTCCAGTGGCACTATAGGCCTATTTACTGTTTGTAAACATTCGGGATGCGCGCGCATCGTGGTTGCAGAAAACCCGGGAGTGATAACCAGTACGACTAGAGAGTTACGACGAAGCGGTTCAAAGTAGTTAAGATTTAGAAACATTATAGAATATTTTGATTTGTTATTTTTTTTTTAAATGTTGTCGGCATATCACAGCAGCTTCACCCAGCGATAAGCACTGTTATTTCAAAAAAATTAACATTACCGAGTGGGATACAGCTTACGGATCCGTTTGCCATAGCACCTTGTCAGTGGTTAAATGATGAAACGAAATGGCCAAGCATCCAGTGGCCAGAGATATATATTTACCTGATTGACACCTCAAGTGTATAGCCTATACTCAGGAGAAGCTAAAAGCGTATAAGTCTCTTGAGGCGTACAACTTTGTTTTGTTTTTGTTTGTCATGAATTAAAAGAATAAAAAGTTAATTTCGAGTTTATATCTCACAATTCTGACTTTTATTTCTCGCAAATCTGAGTTTATATCTCACATTTCTTACAAAGAAAAACAATTGTGAGATATACTCGTTATTCTGTCTTTTCTGAATTGCAATTTATCCCGCAATTCTGACTTTTTTCCCCTCAGAATTGTGAAATAAACTCACAATTGCGAGGAATAAAGTCCGAACTGGGAGTAATAAACACGCAAATGCAAGAAAAAAGTCAGAATTGTGAAATTAAAATTGTATAGACTGTTTAAAAGTTATCTATGTGAAATGTTATAGGTTTAAATATTATTTCAATGCTGTAACTGCTATGTATGTATGTCCTCTGAACTGCATATGTGAATATTATGTAGACTTACTGTTTACATCAAATTCCTGCTTTAATAGTAGACTAATCCTTGCAGGTGTCATCAGTCCAGTCTGTGAAACGTCTCCGTTTAGCTTCAAAGGACGTTTTCAACGATGGTTTTCTTTCAAAATTAAGACTATATTTTTTGATTTCCGATTCCAACATCCAGAGGCACAACAAAACATTTTTCTCTTATTCTCTTATTTTCCTCCAATTGCTACCGCTATTTTTCTGCAACCACTATGCGCGCGCAGCTGCAAGTGACGTCATTGTGACGTCTGCTCCAAAGTGGTCTATAGCTTTAAGAAAAACGATGTTTACTATGTGCTGCACCACAACAGAAAAGCCGTTTGCACCATGAATCTTTGTTTTTCTGTCTCTACTGCAAAGCTGCTTGAATCTGCGACGTATAGCGCTAAACACGGCGATCCGACCAGCGTGTATGTTGCTATACAAACGAAAGCGCCCCGACTGGCGTGTGCGGCGATCAAGCCGGTTGCCAATGACAACAGATAGTAACGCACATCGCCAAATACGATCGCAAAAGCTTTGCAAAAACATTTTTACTGAGAAGGACTAGAAGCCTAAGCAAGAGTGATAGCTTTAACAACATCATGAGTTAGCTTTAAAACAATGAGCATTAAAAGGAACTTAGCTTAGCTTCGTGGAAACATTCAGAGATGAAGGAGAGTGAAATAGCCGGCTGTAACGTGGATGTTTGAGCTTGTCTTGAAACGTTTCTTCATGCGGGGAGTGCAGATCATCTGAACTGCCAGTCCATGTCTAATTGCAGCGATGCAAGAAGCAATGCTAACGTTAACTCAGTCATTTCCAATCAGTCGGCTTATGATCAATGCAGTTAATGAGAGGTGAAATCCACAAATCCCTCTCGCTAAATTCCCGATTGCACAATTCCTAGTGAGATGATGCTGTTTGCCTGTCGAATTCGCCATTTAATTTGCTCCTGAGAAATGCAATAGCTGCTGATAATACGGAGGAGCTTATATATAGATGCCGTAATAGGCGTCGTATTCCTATAGGTAGACGCAAGTCACCTGGGAGTCAGCTGATGCAAGCTTGACTGACGTGACCTGCCAGAACTGACGCTACGCTAGATTTGTATTTTGGTTTTGGGGTGAAATGTGACCTAGACATGTTCTTGACAGTTTTTTTTTTTTTTTTTTCTTTTTTTTTTTTTTTGAGATTCACCGATTATTGATTTACTTTTCTCTTTCTTTCTCTTTAGTAACATATCGCGGTGCAACTGAGAGTTATAAACTCACTATCAATACCAGGTGTGTGAATAAGTGCCATTTTCATCACATTCTGTTCTAACCAGCTAAATATCAATTTAGTAGAACTTTCAAATTTCAGTTTACTAAACAGTACCTCAATACAGTGAATAATCCTTGACAATTATAAAAAATATAAAATGTAAGTTTAGTTTAACCTCTAACATTTTAAGTTCTTAACCTCTTAACCTTTAACCTCTAACATTTTAACATTTAACATTGTGACCAGTCAAAGGTTTTGGCTGGAATTACAGTACTTTATTATGTACTTTATTACTTTATTATACTCCACAGGTATCTGTCCGCTGACAGGGATGCCACCATGTCTATACTGGATATATCATTACTGACAGGATTTGTTGTGGATGAGAATGATCTGAAAGTGGTAAGTATCAGCTTTTCTTTATCATCACATTTGCTATTGCCAAAATGGAATAAACAATATATGAAGTCCAGGGACTTTTAATTGAAATGTACATATAGTGTTAAGTCCAGACCTATCATGGACTCTATCCATGTACGGCAACTGCCTACATATTTCAGCTACAATTTCAATGTTACACAATGTCTGTGCTTAATTTTCTCACAATTTTCATACACTGCACTGAAGTTGTGCTGGCCACTGGGGCTTAATGCAGACACAATTTGCATTAAAGATCATAAAGAAGTATAAGGAGAAAAGCTGTCAAACTTTCAAATAATAACTTTCTGTCCCTGTTTGTAGCTGTCAACTGGACATGACAGGCTGATTGAGAAATTTGAGATGAACAAGCAACTTTCAGAGCGAGGATCCCTCATCATCTACCTGGACAAGGTCTCTGTGTCAATTTTACTCTGAAAACTAGGGCTGTCCCAGACTAAATATTTTTTTCTAGTCGACTAGTAGTCACTCATTAAAACCATTAGTGAACTAATTGCACATTTATATTAATTTTATTACTTAAATATTACAACGCTACGGTACATCAAGAGGCTCAAACAGTACTAAAGGTACTTGAATCTGTCTTAGCACAACAGTGTTATAGCGACATCTTGTGGACAACACAATACACTGCCTTACATGGTTAAATCAAATAATCACTATATTCCTAATTACAAGAAAGAAATAAAAACCTGTTGAATGGGGTTTGGCTGAGAAAACATTTTCAGTCAAATATATATATATATATATATATATATATATATATATATATATATAATATATATATATATAGTAGTCAACATTTGAAGTGGATCAAAAAAGTTAATCAGAGTTGTCCTAAGAAGGTTTTAGGACAACTTTGATGAAAGGTTTTGATCCACTTCAAATGTTGACTACTATATATATATATATTTATTATTATTATTATTATTATTATTATTTTAATACTTTAACCCCTGTTAATATAATCTTTATTATAGTGTCTATAATATATTAAATATAGGTGTAATAAATAGCCTATTCTGTGTAAAACACTGGCAAAGTAATGATTATGAATGTGTCAGAAAATAAACCGCAAGGAGATATTTTAATTATCTATTAAAAAACTAGTGTTTTTCTCACCATCTCCACAGTACAGTGGGGAAAAAATGCAACTTTCAAATGGATTACACAATCATAGAGTGTTTGTTTTCAATTTGAATTTATTTATTTATTTTTTAGACATATCAAGCTTTCTATATATATATATATTTAATTTTAATAAAGCTAATCTCACCCATGAACTGCTTAAATACAGACAGCACATCACATGCCCCACCAGGGACAGTAACATACTTTACCATTGATTCACTGTTTTAAAGGATGCGTATCACTCTGTCCCTCGAGCGGCTTTGGGACCCTCTGATCACTGTTTTGTTTATCTTCTCCCAGCCTATAAGCAGAAACTTAAATCTGCCAAGACTGTAGTAAGAGCTGTAAAGAGATGGACCAATGAAACAGAGCAGAATTTACAAACCAGTTCAACTGCACTGATTGCACTGCACTTAGGGTGACTGAGGTGCTGCAAGCAGAGAGCTGTAGTGTAGCCTATCTCATTTCTGCTCGCCTTCAGCGTTCTACATTCGCGGCAGATAGATGCAAGTGCACTCTCACGGAAATATACACGTGCACAAAAACTTGTTAGCGCTGTCCCACGACTTAAAATAGTTTCAAACCTTAAAAGCTACATTTCTCAGTAAACAGGTAGTAGCATCACTGTTCTTGAAGCAGATAAACTTGCAGTTTCACTATTAGTAGAGATTCTGCTGCCAAACATTTTTGAGAGAGACGAACGGACTCAGGTAATTTACACACACTTAATCTCTCTCTCTCTCTCTCTATCTATCTCATATCAGTGGCTCAAGCCTCTGTTACTAACTCTAAAATTACATTATAGCAACAGAGGTGTGGATGAGATGCAAAAGAAATTAGTTCTTCACAACAAGGCAAAAACGATTAATCTTGATTAATTACAGAAAACAAAATGTGATTAATTAGTTAATTTTTTATCTACATTTTATATATAGGTGGTGATATAGGGGTTTTCTGCACAGTCACACAAGGCTGTTTGATTCTAATACTTGTTTTGTTTTTTATTTATTTTAACAATCATTCCTGCATCCCTACTCTAAAGTGTCTGCTATTTGCGCTTGAACTTGCAGATTTCTCATAAAAGGAAAGATTGGATCACCTTCAGGCTGCACAGGGTTATGAACGGAGGCTATATTCAACCAGCAGCAGTCACTGTATATGAATACTACTCTATAGGTATGAAACTGATGTGCATGCAAACACTCCAGTAACCTGACATAAATTGCACATAATTTTATCAGTCCATCAGGAAACAAATTTGTGTTTACCAGACCCAACCATAAATGCTTCTAAATATTGATTTGTTTGATGGCATGTAAACTTCACAATGTAAAACTACAGATGTGTGTACTACAGATACTTGCCTCAATGAAGTGCACTCATTTAGAACATTAGAAACAATGTTATTTTATTATTCTTTTTTCTTTTTTTTTTAATACTTTGACAAATACTAGCATTTATATCAATAGTCCAGTGTTTTGTGACCTTATTTTGCTATTATCTGGTTTAATCACAATCAGATTTTTTCCAGATCCCTTAGTAAACATGTTATTTTCCTCATTATTTAAGGAACAGACAGAGTCTCTATGGAATGGACATATAGTATCATTTAAGAGGGAGAAACATAGGTCACATAATCGCATTTTACACTACCATTCAAACGTTTGGGGTCTGTGAGATTTTAAGTGTCTTTCAAATAAGTATCTTATGCTCACAAAGTAAACAGTAAAACAGTAACATTGCATAACATTGTGTAAATTGTAATGTTACACAACAAAATTCTCAGAGTTAAATCACCTCTGCTGAGTACATATGGTCTCTTTATATAGTGTTAAAGTAACACTGAATCAGAGTTCAAATTAATGAGATAATTAAACGATTAATTAAGTAATGATTGGACATTAGTCATGAACACCTGCTGTTAACAATCACATCAGAATCACTGAAAAAAATATGTCAGTGCAAGTTACTTTCAGTTAAAACAGCTCAAACATGAATTTTAGTCTAGGACTAGCTTAAGCCTTGTCTGTGAAAATGGGGGTATATCTCTCAAGATCTGATGAAACAACTCCACAAACAGCATCACCAGCTTCACTTATTACTAACCAGATTGACTTTACTTCTGACATCTACAGAAGTTCTTATTGAGAATTACCAGAGGTTTAGATGTTAATGTTTTATTGGCCATCATGGTGGTCAGCGTTTGCTTTAGTTGGGCTCTTGACTCTTAAGTTTTTAAAATAATTTGCTTTTGAGCAATTACAAAAGTTTCACAACAAACACTTACACATTGTTAAATCAAAAGATTGAAGGAGCAGATCTGGTTGAACTTTCTGCTTGAAAGCCTTTTCAAATTAAATTCACAAAGAGGTCTCTTTCTCTCTTTTTTTTCTTTGGTTGCTTGACTGAGATTTGGCTATTACACAGTTGCAAAAAAATAAAACAAAATAAAACATTAAACAAATGGCACCTTAATTCTGAAGATGAACAAATATTACCATTCAGGCTTTTAGACATGAATACATATCATACAATTCCCCAACAGCGGAGAGAACAATTATTCATTCTGCAGTGCTTGATTTGAATTTTGTACTATGGTGATACTCAGCTTGCATTGCAGTGTGAAGCATTTATTTATTTATTTATGTATTTATTTATTTATTTATTATCAACATTGTTGAGATTAATATGCTGATTCTTGATGTCTGTGTGTGTCTAAATAATACAATTGTTCAAAAAATGTATGCACTACACGGTTTTGAAAACATAACTGTTTACTGCAGTACTTTCTTCTCAAGCTTTAGTTTCTCAGGGTTGATAATGGCAATGATTAGTTGCTTTGGATACAATCAGGCCAACTCACAATGACTGTATCATCATATAAAAGCAGCTAATATCTGCTCACTGTAAAGCACTGGCCTCACTGCTTTACAAAATAATATGCATTGTTGCAGAGAAAAATCTAACATAGAAAGTCAAGGGTCAAGAGCCCAACTAAATCAAACACTGATCTCCAGGATGGTGGCATCGCTTTTTTTTTTTTCTTCTTTTCTTCTTTTTTCTTTACCAATAAAACAAAATCTAAACCTGTTAATTCTCAACAAAAACTTCTGTAGACGTCTGACTAAAATAAAGTCAAACTGGTTAGTAATAAATGAAGCTGGTAATGCTGTTTGTGGAGTTAATCAGATCTTGTGAGATTTAATGTCTTATTTTATCTGTGTTCTTGTGTTTCTCTTTTCTTCGTGATTCTGCTTGTTAACAGCAGGTGTTCATCACTAATGCTCAATCATCAGATAATTAATCGCTTAATTATGTCATTAACTTTAACTCTGCTTCAGTGTTATTTTAACACTATTTAGAGAGGGACCAAATGTACTCTGAATTGATTTAACTCTGGGGATTCTGCTGTGTACAACTGTAACATTACAATTTAAAATAACTGTTTTTTTATGAATATATTTAAAAATGTATTTTTTTCCTATGATTTATGGCTGGGCCGTATATATATTGTGACCACGGTATAAAGTGTTTACCATTTGATATTTTACAATATTGTTTATTTCGCGGTATGTAAATCTATCCACGTAGCACACTTGTATAAAGAAACATGTATGAATGAGAAAATAAAGAGTGGGACGCGTGAGCACAAAAAGCCACCTCTCTCAGACAGCATGCAATCACTAATTGTTAACGTGTATTAGTTATAAGAAATATATTAAGCGCAATAAGCTGTGGAAAATAAATCCATGCGGTTGGTGCAGCTTAATAAAATGCGGTCTGTCTCATTCATGTTAATCAACAACAAAAGACAAACAGAAAATCACTCACTATTTCTTACTACACGTTAAATAAACCTATTGTAGATGAAAAATGTAAAGTTTATTTAATTTGTATCTTTGCTCTATTTTATTTGTTTTACTGTTTTTAATTTGCTTCTTTGTTCTTATTTTTATTAACATAAACATAAACATAGCTATACAGAGATATATATCATTATCATGAAATAAAATTTCTCATACTGTGAAAGATTTGTCATATCGTCCACTGATCAAAGCTGAATTTTCAGCATCATTACTCCAGTCTTCAGTGTCACATGATCCTTCAGAAATCATTCTAACATGTTTATTTGATGCTCAAGAAACATTTATGACTATTTTCAAAAGAATTATTTCTGAAGGATCATGTGACACTGAAGACAAAAATGATGCTGAAAATTCAGCTTTGATCACAGGAATAAATTACATTTTACAATATATATATATATATATATATATATATATATATATATATATATATATATATATATATATATATATATATATATATATATATATAGTAAAAAAAAGTATCATTTTTCAAAAGTAAAAAAATAGTTCAAATGGTATGTGCTATTTGCAGCACATTTCTGTATTGTTGTCAGTATCTGCAACACGTTTCTGTATTTGGTTTTCTTAATTTGCTGGTGTTTTTTACACTTGCAGCCTGTTGAGCTTCTAATTAAAGCTATTAAACATATATCTATTGAATCATAATTAATACAATTTATCTTAAGGTTAAATTCCTGCTATATTCGCAACATACATTTCTCAGGGTTCCACTGACACAAATCTAACAACTGAAGAATTTAGTTGAGATTTGCACTAACTTTGAGCTTAACATCATTTAAAATAAACATAATGATTACTGTAAAAGATGTTATAAACGTTCATTGAATATTTTATGACTTATTTCAAGCATATTTTCATGGCTGACTGCTATATCTCAGATGCTACAACACAATGAACACTGAATACAGTACCTGTGTGACCATCTGATGTCATGATTCCTCCATGTTTAGAAAATCGCTGTGTGAAGTTTTATCATCCGACCAGGAAGGAAGGAGCTCTTAAAAAAATCTGTAAGCAAGATGTCTGTCGGTGTGCCGAAGGTAATGTGCATTTTGTTTTCATGTTAGAAAGTTTAAGTAAGAGTTATATGCTGTTAATCTACAGCAGGTTTATTTCTCTGTCTATTGCTGATGCAGAAAACTGCAGTCTTCAACGGAAGGAGAAAATTCACGAGGCTCAGCGTAATAAGAAAGCATGTGAACCAAAAATAAATTATGGTAAATTATCATTTGTGTCTATATATATATATATATATATATATATATATATATATATATATATATATATATATATATATATATATATATATATATATATATATGAGGTGATCAGTAAGATGCTACATATTTATCAATTTTTCAGTAAGATGCTACAAACTTATCAATTTTTACAGTTTATAAGGCTGTTCTGCTGAGGGCAGATGATGACGCTTCATCAGTTTATTACAATATGAGGATTGAAAGTGCCCTCAAAACAGGTATAGTTGCTCACTCCAACCACCATGTATAAATTCTGTCAATTGAAAGATTATGTTTCCCACTTATTTCAGCAGTAAGATGTAAAGTGTTTACAGATCTTCTGCTAATATCTGGTTTAAGTTTAACCAACAAACAATAAGCTACCCACGTCTGGTCTTGAAATGAAAATTTGTCATCATTTACTCACTCTCAAGTTGTTCCAAACCTGTACGAGTTTCTTTCTTCTGTTGAACTAAAAAGAAGATATTTTAAAGAATATGGGAAGCCAGACAGTTGACTGTAGTAACTGACTTCCATTGTAGGAAAAAAAAAAAAACTATGGAATTCGATTGCTATCGTCAACTGTTTGATTACCAGTGTTGAAAGTCTCAGAAGAGAAGACCAGGAGACTTGGATGTATCTTCAGCAGGATTCTTTGAGAACACGTGCTGTCGGTAGCTGCAGTCATCAAGTCTAACTAAGGCAGTGTACACTGAAGTTTATATACATTTTAGGGGGCAGTGCTTATGCAAATGAAGTATTCAGGGATAGGAACCCGCCCCAGACTCCAGAGTGTCGCAAGTCCTAATCCAATCAGCATACCTATTCAAAGAATGGGACAGGGGCTCCAAGAGCCATTAATGACAAAAGGTGAGAATTTCAGTAATCACTCATTAGACATACAATAAAGAGAGCAGGATCTGGCAGAAAACTCTTGCTGGAAACTTTGCTAAACAGAATCATTAATCGGATGTCGTCATCATACAATGTACTTCACCTTAGTATTTCATGTGAGGTTATGTCAGGATGTAGGATCAGCAGATCCTAAACAGATTCTTAAATTTGTAATCAGACACCAGCATTCTTCAAAATATCTTCTTTTTAGTTCAACAGAAGAAAGAAACTCATACAGGTTTGGAACAAATTGAGGGTGAGTAAATGATGACAGAATTTTCATTTTTGGCTAAACTATCCCTTTAATGGTCTTTACAGTGTTTTAGGAGAAACAAAGATGATTTTAGTTGTGTTGTGCCAGTACAAACTCAATGTCTCAGAGAGACAATCAGACATGTCAAGATACTTGTGTGATTGTGATTTGTGTTCAGTGTGATACAGTGTATTGTGTTAAATACAGTATTTAAATGTTGCATATTTGTGTAGAGACGGAAAACAACGTGGTGGGGAAGCAGCGCGTTTTCACCGTACAGATCTCTTGCAAAGAAGCTTTGGATCTGAAGCGGGGTGAGAGCTATCTGATCATGGGCCAGTCTGATGATGTCCAACTGGAAGGTGGAAAGTAAGTGCACTTGAACTGTGATCCAAAGTGTGTGTGTCTTGATCTGTATTCATGAGAGAGTGTGAGATACTGCATGTGTATCTGCTGACGGTGTCTGTTATTTGTTTGCACTGTCTGCATGTGTCTAATTCACTGAAGGAAGTATGCAAACTGAAAAATTACTCAAATATCTCTTTTAAATCAAATTGTTTAAAGCATGCTTAAGTGGAAGGTATTAGTACAAAATAATTTCACCAAGCAAATAGCACTGATTTTTCTTAAAATGCTGCATTCTATCCCTGACGGCAACATAGTGTCGGCCCAGATCTGGTCCGTGTCTAATCCACATGTACCAGATGTGGACCGGATCTGAGTCACATTATGTTGCTGTCTGGGATCAGAAACCTCATTTACAAGAAACGGAAGCGTGTAAAATGCAGGGTTTCTCACTGAAGTAACACTCAAAGTGGTGCAATTTGTCCATGTTTCTTTTATTAGGACTTTACAAACTTACTTAGAAATGTCCTTCCTCTGATTCCTCTTCAGAATTCAGTACGCTCTGGGCGAGAGGACATGGGTGGAGTTTTGGCCCAGCTTGGAGCAGAGCAAGATAAGTGCTGAACTCAAAGAAAAATACAACGGCATGTTGAGTCTCCAGCAGGATCTGCGCTTCGGCTGCGGCTAATCCGTCAAAACGGCCCTAATGCCAGACTAATGCTTTGAGATGCTCAATGACATAATTAAATATTACAATTCACAAAGTCCGTATAGCTTGCTTATAACTGTTAAACATAATTGCATAAACGCATAAAAGAAATGTTACATGTTTAAGCAGATTTCCATAATAAAAAAATTCTAAGTTGATCAAAAGAGTGTTCTGATCATTACATTTTTCACTAACCCAAAACAATAAATGTATGATTTGATATGTTTAGAGTAGTTGATTTTTTTTTTTTATCTATGATCACAAATTAAGTATATTGTATTTCTGAATTCCAGTTATATTTACAGTTAACTCAATGGTGAGATAAAGCTTATGAACATCATACAAACATATACTTAAAACTCTTACCCCAGGTTTCACAGACAAGGCTTAAGATAGTCCCAGACTAAAATGCATGTTTGAGCGGTTTTAACTGAAAGCAACTTGTACTGACATATCTTAAAATATGTCAATGGCATTGTTGTCTCAAGATGCACATCATTTTTTTCTAAGGCACATTTATAAAAGCTGGTTAAATGCCTTAATTGAACTAAGGCCTAATCCTGGCTTAATCTAAGCCCTGTCTGTGAAACCAGGCCTTAGACATAACTCATTAGACTTGGAACTTAACAATCATTTCATTAGACAGGAGAGATTCTACAATGCCCAGCCAAAAAAAACAAAAAAACAAAAAAACTTTGTTATATTTTTGGCAATGGTTCTTTTAACCCTTAAAGATGGAGTGTGTAGCTTTTCAGTTGTAGGAAGACACATCATAGCCATATTCCAGAATGACAATGCCAATATTCATCAGGGTTAAAATTGTGAAAGAATGTTTCAGAGAGCATGAAGAAACATTTTCACACATGAATTGGCACCTCTGAGTCCAGATCTTAATTTCTTTTAAAGTCTTTGGGATGTGCTGGAGTAGACTTTACAGAGTGCTCACCTCTTGCATTGTCAATACAAGATCTTGACCAAAAAATGATGCACCATTTGATGGAAATAACATCACATTTATTTCCTTTGAGAGGTGCATCATTTTTTGGTCAAGACCATAGACTGTAAAAAAAGATGGACGACGCGACGCCGCTTCCTTCCATTGTATTGAACTGAAGCCAAAACGGACGCCGATGGGCGCTGACACGTTAGGCAAAAACGTCAAAAAAAAAAAAAAAAAAGTTTGGAACCTGGGAATGCGCAGAAGGACTCGTCAGTGGAGCCCGGAGGCGGAGTCGCGGTATCAAACTTCCGCCCAGACGGCTGCGTCATCAGTGATGTATTTTAAATAGGCTATATAAATTATACGTAATTTAAAATTCTACCTATAAAATAATAGGCTATTCTGTATCTAGAGCAATAATATTTTTGAAACAGCAAATTCAGTAGATGAACTCAATATAATATGCCTCTAGAAACTCTAAAAGAGAAAAGCTCAGATATCCATCAGATCCTGTAGGTCGGTTAGTACAGTTCACTGCTGAACAGCTCATTTTGTCGGTGTGAAATAACACAGAAATTGAAAATTAATAGTTATTTATTTATCTTCAATCTCCCCTCGAAGCTCCGACAGTCCTCAAACAAGCTGTCAATCAACTGTGAATCACGATGACACGCCCCGTTTCTATAGCACCAAATTGCTAGCTAAAATCAAACTTATCACAAAAACGAACAATTGAATATAAATCAGCGTGATAACAACTACCTTAAATAACCAAAACCATCTTTTGGAAAATTTTATTTGAAGCATAATTTATTTTTATGTTTTAACTTAAGTCTTTTTCGTCTGCATTGAGCGGGCGGGGTTTATGACCTGTACTGCATCCAGCCTCCAGGGGGCGATCAAAGAGCCCGCAGCTTCACTTTTCAGGACGTATGAGGCACAACCGGTCAAGACCTTGTATTGACAATGCAAGAGGTGAGCACTCTGTAAAGTCTCCTCCAGCACATCCCAAAGACTTACACTAAGGTTAAGGTCAGAGCCAAATCATGTGTGAAAATGATTCTTCATGCTCCCTCCCAACAATTCTTACACAGTTTGAGTCTGATGAATCTTGACATTGTCCTGGGATATGGCCATGATACATCTTAGTACATGGTTGTTTAAGAAATGAAAAGCTACACACTCCATCTTTTAGGGTTAAAAGAACTGTTGCCAAACATATAACATGCTAGAAACATAATAATCACTGTAAAAATGATCCATTCATAGATAAGTATTTGCCTATTAAAATCCAAACAGCGGCTTTTTTTTTTTTTTTGGCCGGGCAATGTATTTCACTGCTTTTATTGAAGTTTGCGATTCACACAGTAGCTTTTACTCAAGTGAAAATGTATTATTCTTAAAAGTTAGACATATTTCTTAAGGACTCAGCTACAAAAAAAGAAAAGAAAAAAGAAACCACTGCCCAGGGATAAAAAAAGACAAACAACAACAACAACAGTTAATTTAAAACTCATTGAACTTTTATGACAATATGCCTCAAAAGAAGAGCATGTGTAAATAATTAAGATGAATTACTGTATTAAGTTTGAAACCAACACAGTGGGGTTATGTGCAACTTAACTTCCACATTCTGTAAAACAGATCACATCAAATATAAAGCCGTATTACTCAAGATACATTCAAAGAAGCATAACCGATGTCTCTCACATATGCAGATTGAAATCTAAAAGTTTTTATTTTTCATCTTCTCACCAACATTTAGATATTTATATTGAATAAAATGTCAACAACTAAAAGAACTAGATAGGTTAAAAGTAGGTTACCTTAAAAGACCGTAGACATCGCCATCAGTTCATACTGCTGTTGACACTTTCTCCGACAAATGTATGCGATGAGACCAGTTTTCCGGTTTAGTCATGTGACGTTCGACATATACCCTAAACACAAATTTGTGTAATGCCACGTTTGACTCAAAACCTCAGGTACTGAGATGTAATCCCAAGTGACAACTTGCCCCAGTCTCCTCTACAAAATTAAAATCTGACCTAGACCGAATGTCTGCATCAACTTCTCAACTTTCAAACCCTTAATAATTGTAATATCCATTTAAAAGAATACATGTGAGAAGGCACGTCTTTCTTCTAGCAACGACTTTGCTTCTTTTTTCTTTTTTTTTAACTTCCGCCAAACTCGCGCCCAAACAGTTCTCAACATTCCTAGCATGCTGTTATGGAATTTCAATTGTCTCAAATGCTTAACTGAAAGCATTTAATACATCACAATAATGATATGTGATCAAACAACTCAGTTCTGTATTAATCATAATTTACTTCAGGTTGATGGTAAAAGACACATGAGGCCTTTAGAGCCATAGTATAGATAAAACATAGAGCTACGGTGTTACAAACACATGCCAGTAACTTGACCTGTTGAGCAATTGCGGTTTTTATTTTTAATCATGAGATTGCATACAGTATGTAGGCAGATAACAACAGATAAGCTGGGTGCTGGATGTATGTTAGAGGCTATTGGACACAAATTACATTACATAAACTGATTGATTGATTGATTGATTGATTGATTGATTGATTGATTGATTGATCGATCGATTTAAAGGCACATCATTCCATGCTAGCATGATGTTGCAGTGATGATCTGAACCAGAGGTGAAGAAAGCAAAGTGTCACAACTTACTTACACAATATAGTCTACCGCTGAATCATAGTGCAGGTCCCTCCGCCCATGTTACCCAATAACTTACACTGACGATGATGATGATGGTGATGAAGCTGTTTTTACTGAGGGAGGGACTCAAGCAGGGCTGAATACATTGTGAATGAGCGTCTGATAGTTCAGAGTCAGAGACAGACGGGCAAAGATGCGCGTGGACTCTGTGTGGCTGGCGGCTGTAGTCGTCTCATTACCGCTCCTCTCCCTCTGCGACCCCCTGTGAGTATAACACACACAAGTGTTACTTGTTGAGTTGTAATAATAATGAACTGGATTTAAAAAAAAAGCTGTTAAGATCTTTCTGTCATTAAAGGGAAACCCCAAAAATGAGAATTCTGTCATTATTTATTCCACCTCAAGTTGTTTCAAACTTATATAAATTTCTTTCTTCTGCTGAACACAAAAGAGGATATTTTGAAAAAAATGTTGGTAACCAAACAGTTAATGGGCCCCATTGAGTATTTTTGTTTTCCATACTTTGGAAGGCAATGATGCTCCACAACTGTTTTAAATATCTTTTTTTGTATTCAAAAGAAGAAAGAAACTCATACAGGTTTGGAACAACTTGACGGTGAGTAAATGATAACAGTATTTTCATTTTTGGGTGAACTAACCCTTTAAGCATTTAGAGCCTAGCTACAGAACCAAATCACTCAGAACAGAATGAGATAGTTGTAGATAAATGTTTAAATGTTACATTTTTTAACTGGTAAATGGTGAATCTGTGAAAATATGAATAATTTTAATAAAATAAGGGAGATCATACAAAATGCATGTTATTTTTTATTTAGTACTGTCCTGAGTAAGATATTTTAAAGATGTTTGCATTTAGTTCACAAGACAAAACAATAGCTGAATTTATTCAAATAACCCCATTCATAAGTATGTGAACCATTGATTCTCAATACTGTGTGTGGTTACCTGATGATCCACGACTGTTTGTGTGTTTTGTGATGGTTGTTCATGAGTCCCTTGTTTGTTTTGAGCAGTTAAAAAATCCTCCAGGTCCTGCAGATTCTTCAGTTTTCCAGCATTTTTTGCATATTTGAACCCTTTCCAGCAGACTGTATGATTTTGAGATCCGTCTTTTCACACTAAGGAAAATTGAGGGACTCAAACTCAACTATTAAAAAAGGTTCAAACATTCACTGATGCTCCAGAAGGAAACGCGATGCATTAAGAGCTGAGGGGTGAAAACTTTTGAACAGGATGAAGATGTCACAATTTTTATTTTGTTTAAATATCATTGTTTTTTCATTTAGGACTGCCCTCCAGAAGCAACACAAGATACTTGCATGTTTCCCAGCAGAAAAATTAAGTACAGTTTACCTTGATCTTTGAATTCAAAAATGTTCACCCCTTGGCTCTTAATGCATCGTATTTCCTTCTGGAGCATCAGTGAATGTTTGAACCTTTTTTAATAGTTGAGTTTGAGTCCCTCAATTGTCCTCAGTGTGAAAAGATTATTCCTACCTGCTCTTCCTAAATGAACCTGTATTGTTCAGCTACGTTCTCACGGCCCCGAACCTGCTGAGAGTCGGGTCCCCCGAGAAAGTGTTTGTGGAGGCGCAGGACTATTCTGGAGCCAGTCTGAATGTTAAAATCTCAGTGAGAAGCTCTAAAGATAAGCGTGAAGTGACGAGTACAACAGTTTCTCTGACATCTGCCACGAACTACCAGGATCTGGTTGAGATAGAGGTGAGGTGAAAATCTGTGGTTTGAGAGAATGTTGTCTATATGTCAAAAGTGTTAATGCATATCAGAGAGGATGTGTTTTACAGTGGACTTAAACTGTGGATGGTTGTTTGCTCTGTTGTGCTGTGGGTGAACACTGTTTTTCAGCGTGTTTGTTCTCAGTTGTCAGTGTATCTTGTGCCTGTAGGTACCCGGGAATGAGTATTCCTTTGAGAAAGGAATCCAGCAATATGTGATCCTGCAAGCTCAGTTTCCACAGAAGGTGCTGGAGAAACAGGTCATGGTGATTTTTCAATCTGGGCACATAGTTTTACAGACTGATAAGACCATCTACACTCCAGACAGCACAGGTGGAAATATTTGCTGTTCAACATTTGATTATTATTGAACCTGTTTTGTCTCTTAATACTTGAGATCATAGATGCAATGGCATAGATGTTTGTCTTCTCCTTGTAGTTTATTACAGGGTGTTTTCACTGAGTGCAGGCATGACACGGCCTGTAGAAAGTGGAGTCAGAGTGGAGATCTTGGTAAATGTGCCCACCGTCTGTGTATTTGTGTGTCTCTTTATAGAGACATTTGTACTCATACATAGTATGTGCATTTCATGTGAATGTGTTGTACTGATTTTGTTTGTTTGTGCATGTGAATTCAAATTTGCTTCACACAAATGTATATATATTTGTTCGTCTAACAGTTTTGATGCAACAAGAGAATAATTATTAATCTTCAATGTTGACAGACACCTGATGGCATCAGCCTTCAGAGCAAATCTGTTTATCCCGGTGGAGGAATGGTGTCAGGAACATTCAGCCTGACTGATCCAGCCAGGTGAGTATGTGTGAGCCTCCTATTAGAGTACTTCAAAAGTATTGAAGATACTTCAAATTAATGCCTAATTTTGCCATGTGCATTTGTTGGCACTTTTCATAAAATAGAGTACTGTACAAATTGGTATTCCATCTTTTTGCCTTTATTTTAAAGCCACAAATCTCATGTCCTTTCGAATGAGGGCTGTTTAGTATGTTGACTATTTATTTTGAAAGTAAATTTCAAACCTCATTTAAAATATATCATATCATATGATAATATAATTTTCTGAAGAGTAGACAACTTTTTCACTGACCTTTTTTTTTTGTTTTTTGTTTTTTTTACATTTTTGTTCTCTTTTTGTGGAAAGTACCAGTTAACTTTTAAAAAGATTGTGAAATGACAAATAATGACATTTAAAAAATTTTATCAGCCCAGGGATGTGGAAACTTATGGCGTGGCACCAGAACAGCCCGCAGACGAACTTCTCCAGTGAGTTTGAAGTCAAGGAATACGGTAGGTGTCTCTGGTTGGGTCTTTGAGAGCTATTACAAAACAACATTACACAATACACCCATGATATTTGCAATCCAGCGTTATCAGCTCAGTTTCTTCCTTTTCTTCTTGCAGTCCTGCCAAGCTTTGAGGTCACTTTGAGACCAGAGAAAGCGTTCTTCTATGTAAACGATGACAGTCTAGCAGTCGATATTGAAGCCAAGTACAGTGCTTTTTATTGTATTAAGACCATATGCATTTTTTTAATAGCTAGCAAGTACAGTAGCAATATTTTAGAATACAGTAGTTATTAATGTATATAAGTGTGTTTGTGTATTCTAAAGGTACTTGTTTGGGGAGACAGTCAATGGTCATGGATTTGTTGTATTTGGTGTGATTACTGAAGATAAAGGGAAGATCAGTTTACCAGGATCCTTACAGAGAGTGAAGGTACTACACACAAACACACACATGCATATATTTGTGAAAATAGCAGATTGAATTTGGATTAAATTTAGGTTCTATGATTATTTGCTCCATGTATGAATCATTTCTGTTGTTTTTTATGTATAAAAAAGGCCTTCCTCAGAAACTCGTGTCTTATGTGTTCATAATGTTTACTTAAATATATGCAGACACACACAAAGTATAATGAGTTCATATATTGAGAAAAAAGTTGAGAAATACACCAGAAATTCCACAGATCTGATCAATTCTAATTCTCTCGTTTCCGTGTTGAATGTCAGATCTGGGATGGAAGTGGAAGAGCAGAACTGAGAAGAAGACACATCCTAGAAACCTTCCCAAACATCATGCAGCTTGTTGGCCAATCACTGTACATTACAGTGAGTCTGCTGACCGAGTCTGGTAAGAAACAATATGGACATTTTCAGGCCTCAGAAACATTATGTAATGTGCATGTGTTTATTTCCCATTATTATTGTACGTGTTTGTTTCAGGCAGTGAAATGGTGGAAGCTCACAAGAAAGGCATTCAGATTGTGACGTCACCGTACACCATCCACTTCAAAAGAACACCACAATTCTTCAAACCTGGAATGCCTTTCGATGTCTCGGTATAAAGCGTAGACTAGAAGCAAAAAAAAACTAACTTAATAACCTTAAGTGCAATGTTTATGCAAATATTGCTGTATTTTTTTCTGGGTTTTGTGTCAAGGTCTATGTAACAAATCCTGACCAGACACCTGCTAAAAATGTGGAAGTGGAGGTCAATCCTGGAGGGGTCAGAGGTCAAACAAAAGACAATGGCATTGCAAAGGTCACCATAAACACTCCGGGAGGATCTTCTACTCTAGAGATCACTGTAAGACCTGCCATCTCAACTGCACTGATGTTCAGTCAGATTGAAAAATCGATGGAGTATATTGTACGCAGCACATCAGAAAACAATGTATTGATTCTTTCCAGGCAAAGACCAAAGATCCACAATTAAGCGATGAACAGCAGGCAGTGAAGAAGATGACGGCTCAGGCTTATGTTCCCAAAGGCGGCTCCAACAACTACTTGCACATCGGCATTGATACTGCAGAGCTTCAGATCGGTGATCAAATGAAAGTCAATCTGAACATGGGAAGAAGTCCAGGAGTCAGAGATCAGGATTTCACCTATATGGTGAGAGACAGTCATGTCATGATTCAAGCAGAATTTTTTTTTTCAGAAATGTATTCAGTGTCTTTCATCTGCCTCATTTTCAGATCTTGAGTAAAGGTCAGATCGTTCAAGCAGACAGATTTAAGAGGAAAGGACAAGCTCTAGTGACTCTGTCTCTACCTGTAACCAAAGACATGGTGCCGTCCTTCCGCTTCGTGGCTTATTACCATGTGGGCTCGTCTGAGGTGGTGTCTGATTCAGTCTGGGTCGACGTGAAGGACACGTGCATGGGAACGGTAATTTGGCCCTGGTCATACAACACTATGAACCCATCATCATTTGTTTTATGATCTATGTTCTTTGCTCTCCCAGCTTAAAGTAGAAGTTCACGATCCAGTAAATGTCTATGAGCCTGGTGAAGAGTTTGGCCTGAGAGTAACAGGAGACCCTGGTGCCAAGGTTGGGTTGGTTGCTGTCGATAAAGGTGTTTACGTTCTCAACAACAAGAACAGACTAACTCAAACAAAGGTTGGTAGATCAAAACTGAATCTTTCCATTGTACCTGGAAAGAAGGAACATTTTACTTAACTGAACATATTGACTTCATCCACTTTGTCATTGATTCCTCCAAAAGATCTGGGATGTTGTTGAGTCACATGACACTGGCTGCACAGCAGGAAGTGGAAAAGACAGTATGCAAGTTTTCAGCGATGCCGGCCTGTTGTTTGAGTCCAGCTCTGCTGGAGGAACTAGCATCAGAACAAGTACTTTTTCCTATTCAAAATGACCTATGTACAAACTTCACTACTATCAATGATTGCATCTTTTTTTAAAATTGGTCTGTTCCAGATGCCGCTTGCCTTTCTTCATCTCGAAGGAAAAAACGAGAAGTAACCATAACAAATCTCAAGGAGACTCTAGGTTAGAAAGCTACATCCCTCCATTTACAAATTTTGACACATGAAAAGAAAACCTCAAATTTCACACTGGTGATGAAGATGGTACGAAGATAGGTCTAGGATGAGTTTGAGAAACTACATATTTGGCATTCAATTTTGGCATGACCTAAGGAATCAGAGGGGAAGGAATTTGTAACCTCACAGTTCAAATATTATAATGAAAATTGCAAGTTCAACCTTGAGCTACTGATGGCACCAGATAATTTGAGACGGAGAACTCAAATTTGCCACAATTATTGTGCCATCGATGACAATTTTTTTACCATACAGTTCTAGGGGTTCATACAGTTCACCCTGTAAACAAACCTGAGAATTTGCTCATTGGCAAAACTTTGGCCCCTTAGATCTGGTCCTGCATGGGCAGCCCTCATTTAGCCTCCAGGAAGCCTTAGCACTGTTTTAATAAAGTTTGAAGTCACCGTTATGGAGATAAGCACTTGCTTTAGCTGGGCTCTTGACCCTTGAATATTAAGCATGACAAAATTTCATGCAGTGGTATTCTAAGACTACTACAATGTGAAATTATTGAATCTAAATAATGTTCTCAGAGATCAGTGAATCAGGCCACTACATGATGACTGAATCATCAGATCAGTTTTTCTTCTGCAACTTTTGTTATAACAAATGTGTCAGAAACACACAATTACAGCAGGCAGAGAAACATGAAAGTTAAGAAGTCAAGGGTCAAGAGCCAAACTAAAGCAAGTACTTAGCTCCATAATGGTGACTTCAAACTTTATTATTTTCAATAAAACAGCACTAAGGCTTCATGGAGGCTAAGTGAGGGCTGCCCGTGCAGGACCAGCGCTAAGGGGCCAAAGTTTTGCAAATGAGCACATTTTCAGAGGCCCTGAGCTGGCAGGCCTAAGTGGGCCCGTAAAGGGCCAGTGCAGGAATTTGTTTGCTGGGCATGGACTCCAAGCCAGAAATTAAGACGATGACCAGAAAACTAACAGAAACAATATGTGCCTATGCATCCTTGGTGCTGACCCCCAATTGAATAGACATTTGTAATCAATAGATGAAAAAGATGTCAAAGCAAAAAAAAGACGAACAAAATTTTATGTAATCTTGGGTTTGCAACATAATTTGTTATCATTCTCTGTCCGTTTCTCATTTTTACGTGATCTACTTCTAGTGAACAAATACTCTGGCCTTGAAAAGGAATGCTGTATGGATGGAATGAAGAATATGGTTGATTTGAGCTACACTTGTGAGTATCGGGCAGGATTCATCATAGATGGAGAGGAGTGCAGACGGGCTTTCCTGCACTGCTGCAGTGAGATGACCACCCGCAACAAAGAGTCGGATAAACAAGGAGAAGAGACTCTAGCCCGCAGTAAGAGCATTCTCAATAACAGAATACACAGTTCAATTTAAACACTCCTGCCTCAGGTGTGTCTTGAGCAGGATATTTTAACCCCAGAGCTGTTACAAGTTGTGGTTCTGCAATTGCAGGAACAGATCCAATTGGAAAATTACCTAGTTTAAGGGTTGCTCCTGTTCTGTGAAAATAAATCAAACACTCTTTCACTCACAGGTGAAACTGAAGAGTTTGTGAACTCAGATGACATTGTGTCACGTACGCTCTTCCCTGAAAGTTGGCTTTGGGAGGAAGTGGTGTTGCCCAACTGTCCGTCAAATAATCGCCAGTGGTGAGTGTGACTTGCAGATTCCAACAGTCAGTGCTCAGCCAGTGATGTCCCCGTTTTAGTAAAAGATGATCTCTCCTAGTCAAACAACCACCGTACCCAAGGACGGCCTCCAGTTGAAAGACTCCATAACTACCTGGGAAATCACAGCCATCAGCTTGTCCAAGACTCATGGTACAAACTGTTGATGTAAACACACAAGTCGCTTATCCATATTAAAGGAATATCCTGGGGAATTTTCCAACCTTATGCATTGCATTTGTGGCATGCTGTTGATTACCCCAGACATTTTTTTTTTTTTTTTTTTTTAATTTTAATTCATCGCTCCGTTTTTTTATGTCCGGTTCAATCTCACAGTGGAGAGAAGATTAACTAGGCCTTCAATACATCTCATGGTTTCTGTGACAGCTGGCTCTGTTTTTTTCTCTACAAAGGTATCTGTGTGGCAGATGTCCATGAGATGACAGTGATGAAGAACTTCTTTATTGACCTAAAGATTCCATATTCAGCTGTGCGCAATGAGCAAATTGAAATCAAGGCCATTATCCACAACTTCTACAGCAGAAAAGTAAAGGTAAGATGAATTACTATGGCAAATATTGGACAGGCGCTCAGCATTATTACAGAATATGCTTTGGCTATAACCAGCCTTCCTTTCCTCTTAAGGAGTATGTTATATTCATTTCCTGTTGTAGGTGCGTGTGGAACTGAAGGAAACCAAGGACATCTGCAGCCCGGCCAGTAACAGAGGGAAATTCCAAACTGTAGTGACAGTAGATGCTAAATCATCTTTTTCTGTACCTTTTGTCATCGTCCCAATAGCTTTGGGACGCCACGCCATTGAGGTGAAGGCATCTGCCTCGGGACGTGGGAGCGATGGCGTGAAGAAAGATCTCCTAGTGGTGGTAAGAAAGAGAAACCATCTTGATCAGAAAACAAAAAGACATTATATCATTGCAGAGTGTAGGTTTAACATATTGTGAAGAGAACGCAACAGATGCCGAAACATGCAGATTTCATACAGGGACATAAAGAAATGGACTGGCATACATTTCCCACAGCTTTCCTCAAGTTTTAAAGACTGTATAAAATGTTAGTCGCAAATATGCACTATTTGATTTTTTTTTTTTTTTTTTTTTTTTTTAGGGTGTACTTTTTTTTTTTTTACACAGCATTTGTTCTCTCTCTCACTTACTCACTCTTCACTTTATTTCTTTAGTCTGAAGGTGTTTTGACCAAACTGAATGAAAATCTACAATTCAGTCCTTATAAGAAAGGTAAGATGATTCCTCTGATAGCCTCTGGAACTGATAGTCAAGGATATTTTTTTTCTTTTATATGGGTATTTCATGAGTTACTGGGAGTGTTTTCTTCACATTCATGTTTTATGATTTTTTTTCTTAAGCCCTGGATAATGTCTAGGCCACACTAGTCAATTTCCTGTCCTGTATTGAGACTTTGTAGTGCGTGAGGCTGCCTCCTTGTCATTTCTGACTTATAACAAAAAACATAAAAATTCCTAAAAGCTGCTATGTGAAGGTGTACAGCAAACAAGCTAAAAAGCCAGAACCAAAAGCCCAGAAGTTATTATAAGCTGTCGACCCAAAAAACAAGCGTTTAAGGACACAAAAGTGGATACAGGCGATTGAGACGGAGCGCGACATGTTATATTACACTGAGAACTACGCCCACTGGAGGGGAACGTAATCAGCGACAGGAAATATAATATATAAAACTGACATTAGGATATTTGACTTATCAGTGACTGAATGTTTACTGCACACGTGGGCTTACTGAGGCATACTGAGTGTCAGGATCCCAAAATTTACCCATTCGTCCTGCTGATGCTTCACTTCTTATTGCCTGTATCCACTTTTTCACCTTAAAGTCTGGCTTTTACGGTTCGGCAGCTTATAAAAACTTAGTTCTGGGTTTTTTAGCTTGTTTGCTGCACACCTTGTCACATAGCAGCTTTTAGACCTTGTTCTGTTTTTTGTTATAAGTCAGAAATGACAAGGAGGCAGCCTCACGCAATACAAAGTCAATGGAGACGGTTGGATTGCCCCCCCCCCCCCCCCCGCGCGTGGGCGTGGCCTAAATGCGCTCTGTCTCTATGTACAAATCAGAGTGAAGCATGACTGTACAGTTCCCGTTGTTCTAAAACAGGTGGTGAACAAGTGGAGGTTATCAGGAGCCTTATACTGAGGGACCAGGCACCTAACACACCTGCGAGCACATATGTATCAGCGATAGGTGATTATTCTATCACATGCTGTACGTAAAACAAAAATATGCCTTTTTTTGTACCAGTATGTTGATCTCTTTGTGCACAGGAGATATAATTAGTATAACAATAGAGGCGGCTATTAGTGGTCATGCCATGGGGTCCCTGGTTGTCCAGCCTGGTGGCTGCGGGGAGCAGAACATGATTGGCCTAACGATGCCTGTCATTGCAACGCATTACTTGGATAAAACGAATCAGTGGCACACTGTGAACGCCGGACTTAGGCAGACAGCTGTTTACTATATCACCAAAGGTAAACTGAACTCAAGACTGGAATGCAAACTATTCTGCTCCTAAACTTTTGTTTCACATTCTTGTATAGAGCCTGTCCATCTTGTTGTGTTGATGTACAGGTTACAATCAACAGCTGGCGTATCGTAAATCTGACGGGTCCTATGGCGCATGGATTAATTGGCCAAGCAGCACCTGGTACCTGATATATTTCTCAATAGTTCTGTTTGTTTGGTAAGAATTATTAACCAGGCATCTCGCCATGATTAAGAGTTTGTTTTCTTTCTCCTAAAGGCTGACAGCATATGTTGCGAAAGTATTTGCCATGGCCAGTAACATCATAAACCTAGACCAGAATGTGATCTGCTCAGCTCTCAG
Organism: Megalobrama amblycephala; assembly: GCF_018812025.1. Taxonomy (NCBI): domain Eukaryota; kingdom Metazoa; phylum Chordata; class Actinopteri; order Cypriniformes; family Xenocyprididae; genus Megalobrama; species Megalobrama amblycephala. Next base: position 11,385,850 of record NC_063050.1, on the reverse strand, counting down.
GTGGCTCATATTGAACAAGCAGTTACCTGATGGTGCTTTCAAAGAAGATGCTCCTGTAATTCACGGAGAGATGACTGTGAGTGTGACCTGTTTCAAACACTAACACTAAAGGGATAGTTCACCCAAAACTGAAAATGTGTTAATCTTTCACCTTCATATTGTTCCCAGCATGTATGACCTTCTTTCTTTCATAGACTGAAAAATTCAAGTCATACTCCAAAAGTGCCACCAAGTACTCCATATGAAGTTTATAATAGATTTGTTTGAGGAACAGAACAAAATTCAAGTTGTTATATGTTGCCAGTTAACAAAAAGAAATCAATTGATACCGAATCACGTTTTACATTTTGGTGATTTACTTTGTTCAACTCAATCAGTTGTTTGGAGTTTCTTTGTTGTGGTCTTAAAAAATATGAAATTAATAGTTTCACAAATAACAGGTATTCAGTATCACTTAACAAACCAAAGATAGTAATACTCAAAATTCACCACACGGGGTCACTATAACAGCATATAATCTCCAAACTCGGATTTCACAGGAATATTAAACGAAAACTTTAGCAAACTAAAATAAAGTGTCAATTTGTACCAATTTTCTTAAATTACAAATGTTAGGGTGAAACAATACACTTTAGAGCTAAACAAACACGGTAGTGACCAGTGATGGGAATAACGGCGTTATAAATAAACGGCGTTACTAACGCCTATACTTTTTTCAGTAACGAGTAATCAAACGAATTACTTTTTCTCCCGTTACCGTTACTGACAAAAAAATGGCACGTTACTATAATTGAGCTCACTGAAGCGGTTTTCATCCGAGTAGCCTAAACTCTCTCTCATAGGACCTGCAAAGTGTTTTCTGTGCTGCGGTTAATCATACACAAATATAATTTTAAACTGATAATAATGAACGATGCTCTGTGTGTGTGTCTGTGAGCATGCGAGTTCAAACCAGAATAACCTTTGTGACATGCTGGTTCGAAAATATGTGAAATAAGTTTTTCTAGTCGACTAGTACTTATTAATTTAAGCCATTAGTTGACTCATCACATTTATATTCATTTAATTTCTTAAATACCAGAGAGAATAAACCATAATAATGAGCGTTTACGAAATATAGTCTATGACTCAAGAGCACGCATAAAGCTTGCCATAAAGAACCGGCAAAAGTAATAATTATGAATGTGATAAAACACAGCAAGGAGACATTTTAATTGTTTATTAATAAAGTAATGTTTTCTGAATCAGTGTCGGCTGCGAAGATGAAGTTGACATTGCTGACTCTCATCATCTCCGCATATACTGGACACGCCTAGAGAGAAAATGTACATTTCATTCGGATTAGGCTACATAATCAGAGTAGGCCTAGCCCATTTCTTTTCGTTTTTAGATATTTCAAGCTTTCTATAGATATATTTCTCATGTCTGCGAGGCAAGCAGCCTATACGCTGAGTTTTGGTTAGCCTGTAAGTCGCGTTCAGTTCACGCGACAGTGATTGCGCCCGCGCCTGCCATGATTATATTGCCTGCTATATTTGCTTCTTATTTATTAAATCCAGAACAAGAATTTTTTAAAGTAACGCAATAGTTACTTTCCCTGGTAATTAGTTACTTTTATAATGATGTAACTCAGTTACTAACTCCGTTACTATTTGTGAGAAGTAACTAGTAACTATAACTAATTACTTTTTTAAAGTAACGTGCCCAACACTGGTAGTGACACCCTACACAAACACAAACCCCACCATCAGCATTTTCATCACATTAATTGAAATACCAATATAGAGAAATCAAATATAACATGCTCACGATCTTATGCACATCATTCTTACACGTTATGCACATGAACATCACATTGAACACTTACCGAATTCTGTTTTACAGAGAACTCGTAACACCCCTGACGTGCAATTTCACACAATCTTTGAACCCTAACCGTAAAACATACGTTACATAAACCGGGTGAAATGAAGACTATTACATCAAATTAAATGATTATCATCACATTCATAGAATTAGCCGTCTGTCTCAATATCGCACCATAGACTGTAAAAAAATATGGACGTAGCGTCCGTGACGTCACCCATAGAGTTCTGAACAGCAGTTTCGACGCCTAAATGAGGCCGCGGCCATCTTAGCTGCGCGTCACAGCACGTCACTCCCGGATAACTGAAAATGGGCAAAGAGGCGGTTTGCCTGATATGACTGGTTGCTGAAACCATGCCAGCCTAGCTCGACGCGACCATGTTAGCAGCAAAGGAGCTATCTATCTATCTAAGATACGATCTAAAATATTAATGAAGATAAGTTTTATCATCAGAACGTTCTAAAGGTTTACTGTCAATCTACGGTGTTTTTTAAGATATAGATGCTCCAACACCAGTAGTGTTGGTTGTGCAAATAACAACATGGAAAATCAAATGGGACTTCATACCTTTATAATGAAATAGAGATCGCGAGATGAATCCAATCCGTGGCACTTGGGTAAAATATGAATGTCCATTGCAAAACAAAAAAACATGTCACATTTCTTCTGAATGATCTGCTCTCTGTCATCGTTCTTCAAGAAAGGATGCAATCTGAGCAGCCTTTATGTTGTAAAACTGTATACGATCGTATCTAACAAACAAATGAGCCTGTGTCCAAAGTATATTTTTTTCAAAATAGTGCAGCAGTTTTAGTTATAATATCCAAGCAGTGCTGTCGGATTTTGATATCCTCCCGCCATTGTCCTTGCAGTAAATCTCACAACCAAAACTTTCAGCCAATGCCACGATCCAACAACGTGTGTTCTGTGTCTCTTCCCCATGCATGCACATCTACACAGACACACATCAGTCTCGAATATTATGCAGCAAGCCATATTTTATAATTGTATAAAATAATCGAGCACAAATACGGCTGAGATGCCAAATTCAGCGGCAGCTGAGGTAACATGACAGCGCAATATACCTGTCACTCAAGTGACCACGCCCTTAATTATGCAGAACTTTAAGGCTTAATATAATTTAAACGGATAAGTTATAAAAAAATTCACCCCCCTCAGAGTTGTCATGAAGGGCAAAAATAGCAGTATAGACCAAAACCACAATTTGAACCAACTTGTAAACTTGTTTTTTTCTGCTATAAACTTGGCCAATTTAACATGGGACTCTATGAGATTCTGCTCTCTTTTGGAGCCTGTCCCTAGCGGCCAGTCGATGAATCGCAGTTTAAGTTACTTCCGTATTGGCTTCACGAGAGAAAGGGGGAGGTTGCCGCTTGTATCGCACACTTAGCGCGTCATCATCAGCGGCCGCTCTCCTAAAGGGGAAGTACATCTGTTTTTTTTTTTTTTTTTTTTTTTTTTTGGGGGGGTATCATTTTCTAATACAACCCTGTTACATATATACTAAAATCTTCCTTGATAAAAAATAAAAAGGCAAAAACAACAACACATGATTTTGCCAACATTGCCTTTGGCATTCACTGAGATGTGGACATTTTTAACTCTTCAAAGAAACAGAGCGTGTGTTTTCTCAGCAGATTAAGCTAGAATATGGAGAAAGTATTTTAACATTTGAAAACATTAAAATTCAGCGTTAACTTGGAAGCATTTAATTCCCCAGCTAACAGAATTTTCTTATAAGAACGTTCTCTAAATATTCAGTGTTGGTTCTGGGAACATTAAGTTTTCTTGACATTAGAGGAATGTTTTTATAAGGTATAAAGTTCCTCAAACGTTCTTTCAACTTAATTTTGATCTAAAATTCAACATTCTAGGAACGTTGATTTGTAACGTTCCAAGAACATGAAAATGTCCAGTTTCCTTAATGTTAGTAGAATGTTATTTAAAGGTTAGTTTGATGTTCCTGAAACATTCTTTCAATCATTCAAACACCTGCTGTGAACAAACACTGAAAGAAAGAGAAATAAGAACACAAACTACAACTTTCTTCAGCCACAGCCTTAGATGGACTGAAGATAAAAGACATTAAATCTCTGAAGATCTGATTAAACAACTCCACAAACAGCATTACCAGCTTCACTTATTACTAACCAGACTGACTTTATTTCTGTCACATGTCTACAGAAGATCTTACTGAGAATTAACAGAGGTTTACGTTTCGTTTGAGGTCACCATCATGGAGGTTGGTGGTTGCTTTAGTTGAGCTCTTGACCCCTGACTATCATAGAGTTGCTTCTTTATCCGCAGTTGCATGTTTTCAGAAAACATTTCTGCACTGATAAATCAGATTGACATGTTTGTTTTAATAACAGACAAATAACTGCATTAAAGTGGTTTAAACTGTCTTTTTTTCTGTAATTGCTAACTTAAGAGATTGAAATACTGTATCAAACTCAACCAATGTGAGAAATATCATTTGCAAAACTGTCATTGTTAACTTGTTGTTTAAAACATAGTTTTGTATCATTTATACACTCACAGACATCAACGTTCGGCATATGAAACACAACAATGGTGACATGCCTCATGCCAGCATACAAAACACATTCATGGCTCCCAGCATGCACTGTGACATGAATAAATTATGCAGCTGATTTTTTTTTTTTTTTTTTTTTCTTTCCTTGTCACCATTGTTGAGGTTTGTATGATGAGTGCTGATGTCTAAGTGTGTCGTTTTTAACTTTTAAATAGTTTTGGACAATCCAACATAAATCAGTTTAGTGTTAAAAATGCTTTCTATCACATTTTTGAGTTTATTATTTCTTTTTTACTTAACACGTCAATACCAAAAGTAAACAAAACTACAATAAAGCAGTTGTTTGTCTGTTATTAAAACAGACATGTTGATCTGCTTTATCAATGCAGAAATGTTTTCTGAAAACACCTGCAATTGCTGATAAAGAAGCAACTCTATAATAGTCAGGGGTCAAGAGCTCAACTAAAGCACATCTAAACTTCTGTTAATTCTCAATAAGAGCTTCTGCAGACGTGTGACAGAAATAAATTCAGTCTGGTTAGTAATAAGTGAAGCTGGTAATGCTGTTTGTGGAGTTGTTTAATCAGATCTTCAGAGATTTAATGTCTTTTATCTTCAGTTCATCTAAGGCTGTGGCTGAAGAAAGTTTGTGTTCTTATTTCTCTTTCTTTCAGTGTTTGTTCACAGCAGGTGTTTGAATGATTGAAAGAATGTTTCAGGAACATCATACTAACCTTTAAATAACATTCTACTAACATTAAGGAAACTGGACGTTTTCATGTTCTTGGAATATTACAAATCAACGTTCCAAGAATGTTGAATTATAGATCAAAATTAAGTTGAAAGAACGTTTGAGGAACGTTATACCTTATAAAAACGTTCCTCTAACGTCAAGAAAACTGGATGTTTTTAATGTTCCCAGAACCAACACTGAATATTTAGAGAACGTTCTGGTTACTACCAAAATACCTTATTTATCTTCAGTTTTAAGGTGTGGTTACTGTTGCTCAGTGAAATTTTGCAGGCGAAAGAAAGTGGCACCTGATGTGACAGAATACCTTGAATGAAATACAAGAATAATGACATAACAAACATCCAAGGATAATTTTACCAGCTATCAAACAGACCAACCCTAATGAACTGCTTTAAAAACATTCTCTTTTATCAATATAATATATTTATATCATAATATTTAAGTGTAGTGTTGTACAAAAATGGCAAGGTAGATGCAGCTTTTCCATTGTGGATCATTTGTTTTGCTGTGTTGCAACATTATGAGTCTCTGCCCACACAGAAGTCACTTCCAAATATCAACCAAGAAGCTTTTTATTGGTCACCAATGCAGTGCTGTGTTGTGTTGAGAGAATTTATTTTTCTTTCTTCTTCATTGGGCCAGTTTTCATTTAAATGACTGAATTTCACCCGCAAAATTTCACACAGCAATGGTAAATGTGACCACACCTTCATTTCTGTAACATTTTTGACATCCCTATGCCATCACTGTGACACAGGGGAACGTACGTGGGACAGACACAGAAGCATCCATGACGGCATTTGTGCTCATCGCCCTTGCAGGAGGGGAGAAACCTTTGTGCTGGCCAAATCTCAGTGAGTCCTGCTTTGAGTTCATATGTTTCTAGCTTCATTTAACTAAATATCAGCAATGTTCATTTATTATCTGTCACACGTGTAATTTATTCTCTGCAATTTTCTTGTTTTTATTCCTCTTTAGAGTCTGGACGGTAGCATATCTAAAGCCGTTGCGTACCTTAGATCTCGGATACATGGTCTGACGAATCCATACTCAGTGGCTATGACATCTTATGCTCTAGCCAATGGAAACGCACTTGACAAACAAGCCCTGTTGAGAAAAGCCTCTGCAGGTAAAGATACAGCCTTTTCTGTATGTTTATTTGTGCTTGAAATGTTCAGGCGTCAACGCTGCTCACATATCATCCTATCGGCATTAACATTTCTTGTTTTACCAGCCTAGGTATCAAAGCAAAATGATTAAGATGCAGAGCAACATATTGGTTCAAATCGATGAAGACAAAAATCTTAATTATTATAAACTTTTGACCGCTAGTGTATAATGATAATGGAAATAAACATAAAATTCACATGAACAAATCAACAATGATGACACAATATAAAACTAAAAGTCAAGAAGTACAAAATGTGCTTGGTGTCTTGTATTTTTTATCTACCCTATTTCAACAAAAAAAGTGCTATACAAATAAAATTGATCAGAATTAATCCTATACAGATGGAAGTTACTGGCCCGTCCCTGGAAGCAGTAGCTTTACTTTGGAGGCTTCGGCCTATGCGCTCCTGGCTCTTGTAAAAGCTGAAGACTTTCAGAGGGCAGCTCCCATTGTAAACTGGCTCAACAGCCAGAGGCAGTACAATGGAGGATATGGCACGACTCAGGTTTGTAGTGAACATTAAACATTATTTATCTGGCCATGCAGTATGTTTAATATGCGACATTTACAGTTATTTTACAATAGCTAGGACACATTTCTCAATACTCAATACACATTTCTCAATCTTTTCAAAACTCTTCAAACAGTTCTCATTACCAGCTTTCACTTTGGCACAGCAATTAATTTCACATTAAAAATGTATAATTAATTCATGTCTCAAATCAATTAATTCTTCCATAAAACTAGCTGTTTTTCACCCAACAAACAGTCACTCTCATAAACAATGACCTAACAAAATAAAACTTGAACAACAGGTGGATAGTTTTGAGTGTCCTAAGTATTAAGAAAGGAATCTTAGTGATAGTAAAAAAAAAAAAAACCCTGTAAGATACAGATTATCCACCTTAAGACCAAAAGGGTGATACCTACACAAGAAAAACAGTTGAAACATGTCTCCTCCCTCCCAGGCCACCATTATGGTGTTCCAGGCTGTTGCTGAATACAGGATTAAAGTGAAAGACATAAAGCAGTTAGAACTGGAGATGACGATCCAAGTGGAAGGCAGCCGGCAGCCGATTGTGTTGAAGTTCAGCAAAGAAGATGCTCATCTCGCACAAACAGCAAAGGTGAGTTTGAGCTGAAAGCAAAAAACACATGTTTTTTTTGTGTGGTACCATTTTAATGTCATTTGAGGGATGAGTTAATAAAGTCCTACGATGTATATTGTACAATTACCATTTATGGCAGAGTGTACACAGTAAAATCCACAGAATTAAATCAACTCTGCACAGATAACATTTGGTCCCTCTCTGAATAGTGTTAAAATAACACTGAAGCAGAGTTAAAATTAATGGGATTATTAAGCTATTAATTAAGGGATGATGCTCCTTTAGTCTTTTGATTCAGCAATGCACAAGTGTTTGCTGTGAAACACTATTGCAATTGCTCAAACACAAATTATTTTAAAAACATAAAAAGGTCAAGAGCCAAACTAAAACAAACAATTTATTGACCAATAAAACACCAACATTTAAACCTCTGTTAATTCTCAATAAGAAATTATTTAGACATGTGACAGAAATAAAGTCAATATGGTTAGTAATAAGTAAATCAGATCTTGAGAGATTTTTTACCTTCAGTTGATTTCAATTAAATGGTTTTGGCTGAAGTCACTTGTAGTTCTTGTGTTATTCTGCTTGTTAACAGCAGGTGTTCATCATTAATGTTCAATCATCCCTGAATTAATAGCTTAATTATCTCATTAACTTTAACTCTGCTTCAGTGTTATTTTAACACTATTCAGAGAGGGACCAAATGTTATCTGAGCAGAGTTGATTTAACTGTGGATTTTACAGTGTAGCTTTACTTTCACACAAGTCATATTGTATGAGCAACTGTCATAGACGCACACCTGGTATAAGTTGAACCTTTAACCTTGTAAATCTTATACTAACCCTATCTGCTACATTTTATATATTTTGTCAAGATTCATTAATTTACTGTATACATTACACATACTGTATACATATATTATTTTGCTGTATTTTTCTTTTTTTTTCTTTTTTTTTTACATCAACAGCTTCCATCTAACAGACAGATCACCATCAGTGCCAAGGGTTATGGAGAGGCCTCTGTAACTGTAAGTGACTGAAGAAAGCAATAATCAAAGCTAAAAACAAAAAAATGACCAATACATCAGACCTTGAATACTGTCTGTTTTCTCCTCTGCAGGTTGTGACTGAGTACTATGCAACACCAAAAGAGAGTAGTGGCACCTGCAAGAACTTTGAGCTTGATTTGACTTTTGAAAAGGATGATCAAGGTTAGATTTTATCAACATTTTGTGTCTTCAAATTGCAGAGGGAGACATGATCATCAATGTGATATATTTCAAATGTAAAAAAAATAAAATAAAATAAAAAAATAAATGTATGATCATGCTGGTCCTCACAGGTGTCATTTGGTGCTTATGTAAAAATGTATTACAATATTTTGTATTGTAACCAAAATTAAATACAATTTTATTTCAAGAAAACTGTTTAATTGTCATGAAAGTAATATTAATGTTCCTAAAATCACATTTTGTTTCTTTCTTTTTAGTGAGATATCAAGGAGCAACTGAGAGTTACAAACTCACTATCACCACCAGGTGTGCAAATCTGTCCTATTTTCATCACAATGTTTCTGTTTTAATCAAGTGAATATAAAACTATAAACTTTCAAATTTCAAAGTTCAGTGAATAATCCACGAAAATTATTCAATCAATTACTAAGTTTAGTTTAACTCACATCATAGACAGTCCAAAGTTTTGGCCAGAATTACAGTACTTTATCATGACGTTTATTCTATTCTGTTAAAGCTGATGTGTGTTTTGATGTTTAATATACTTTTTCTTGCCCCATTTTCACATTTGGAGGAGAGCTGGAGAAAACTGTCTGAACCTCTTATTTTAGGGCTATAGACAGCTCACATTTTCTTTGACTCCACAGGTATCTGTCTGCTGACAGGGATGCCACCATGTCTATACTGGACATATCATTACTGACAGGATTTGTTGTGGATGAGAATGATCTGAAGGCGGTATGGATCACTTTTTCATTATTATCACATTTGCTGTTGACAAAATTGAATAAACATTACGAAGGGGCATTAACCGAAATAGTGTTAGTCCCAACAAACTTTTTTCCACTAAGAAAAAGGATGCATGGACTCTACGTATGTCAGCTGACTACATATTTCCGCTACAATTTCAGTGCCACATGAGTTATGGTATGGTATTGTCCCACAGCAAACTGTGGAAGTAGCAAACTCTTTCTGTCACAACTAATAATAATATAATATATATTATTAACTATAGTAAGCATAACATTTTATATTATGTATCATAAAGCATACCTTACGTAAAGGTGGATCTTATCAATATTGCTTTGTCCTGTTGTGGGATATTTCCAAGATTTAACTTTACACTCTTAGAGAAGAAATGTGTAAAAAAAACCAAAAAAACATGTTATGTGTAGCACTCTAGTTTACACACTTTGGGCCTTATTTTAATTGTTAAAATTACTAAGCACATGGTCTGAAGTGCATGGCACATCCACTTTTGCTAGTTTAACGACAGAAAAAAAAAGGTCGGCCCACCAGGCGCATGGTCCAGAAGGGTTGTACCTATTCTCTTAATGAGTCATGGGTGTGGTTTGGGCGTAACGTGCAATAAACCAATCAGAGTGGCATCTCCCATTCCATTTAAAAGCCATGTGCGCTTGCAGCATGGCAGATTGCTATTTGCATGGCGGAATATAGACACCCTCAACCTGACGAGTCAGTTTAAACACATGTGTGTATTGCCACGATTGGTCAAATAATTAGCTGTGTGTACGTAACAAGAAGAGTGTATGCACACTGTGGACCCGCCTATATTACTAACGCACCCTTTAAATTAAAAAAAACTACTGACTTTAGACCAGGTTTTTGTTGGTCAATGGGGCAGTTGTTTTCAGTTGCCTCAAAATAGCAACACGCCAACAATGCGCCTAAACACAGCGCACCCATAAGTGAACATATGGGCCAGAGTGCATTTGCTATTTAAACAATGTGGGCTCTGGACATGAAAATTATAATTCCATCGGGCTGAAACAAGCAAAAATCACTTGTATTGCATTGCACCGGGTGTATGTTAGGGTCCTAATTGTCAATATTAACTTTCAAGAACACTTAATCTCATCCAAAAAAAAAACAAACAAAAAAAAAAATCTAAACTTTCACTTCCTTTAATCACAAAATGAATAAATGTATTATTGTAATAAAATTGTATTGGAAGAATTAATTTGTTTTACACATATGTGTAGTTTTAAAATTAACACAACTTGTCTATTTGTTCACAGCATCCAACACAATCTGTGTAGCCAAGAACACCCATAATGTGCTAATATTACACATTTACACATCACGTGTTAATCTCAGAGATGTAGTGAAGACCAGTCCTCCAAGACCATGACCATTCAAGACCAGAGGTGTGGTCAAGACCAGATCCTCTAAGACCAAAACAAGAACATTAAAGTATAGAGTTAATGAGATAATTAATTAATCATGTGGTGATTGTGCATTAGTGATGAACACCTGCTGTTAACAAGCAACTAAAGCAAACACTGATGATCATAATGGTGACATTTTTAAAAAACTAATAAAACATCAACATCTAAAGCTCTGTTAATAAAGTCAAAATGGTTAGTAATAATATAAACTGTTAATGTTGTTTGTGGAGTTGTTTAATCATCCTCTGCTGAGATCTTAAGAGATTTAATTTCTTCTTTTATCTTCAGTTGATTTCATGTAAGGCTGTGGTTGAAGTCAGTTAGGGTTAGGGTCTTGTGTTTCTCTTTTTTTATGTTGTTGTTTATTTCCTTCAGTGATTCTGCTTGTTAACAGCAAATAACCTTCCTGACACATTCACAGTGGTAACGCAGTGTTGACTCTGCTTGTTAACAGCAGGTGTTCATCACTAATGCTCAATCAACAATTGTAAAATCATTAGCACAGTGAATGTATTAAAATTAACACAAGTGTTGTCATAAAACTTACACATTGATGTGTAAGAATTTAACACAGTTTGAGTTGGTTTTAACACATCCTTTCTAAGAGTTTATGTCAAATTTTCTCACAATTTCCATACACTGCACTGCACTGAAAGTAGCTGTGACCACTGAGGCTAAATGCGGATGCGATTTGCATTAAAGGTCATAAATAAGCATATTAAGGAGAAAAGCTNCCCTGTAAGATACAGATTATCCACCTTAAGACCAAAAGGGTGATACCTACACAAGAAAAACAGTTGAAACATGTCTCCTCCCTCCCAGGCCACCATTATGGTGTTCCAGGCTGTTGCTGAATACAGGATTAAAGTGAAAGACATAAAGCAGTTAGAACTGGAGATGACGATCCAAGTGGAAGGCAGCCGGCAGCCGATTGTGTTGAAGTTCAGCAAAGAAGATGCTCATCTCGCACAAACAGCAAAGGTGAGTTTGAGCTTGTGTGGTACCATTTTAATGTCATTTGAGGGATGAGTTAATAAAGTCCTACGATGTATATCGTACAATTACCATTTATGGCAGAGTGTACACAGTAAAATCCACAGAATTAAATCAACTCTGCACAGATAACATTTGGTCCCTCTCTGAATAGTGTTAAAATAACACTGAAGCAGAGTTAAAGTTAATGAGATAATTAAGCTATTAATTCAGGGATGATTGAACATTAATGATGAACACCTGCTGTTAACAAGCAGAATAACACAAGAACTACAAGTGACTTCAGCCAAAACCATTTAATTGAAATCAACTGAAGGTAAAAAATCTCTCAAGATCTGATTTACTTATTACTAACCATATTGACTTTATTTCTGTCACATGTCTAAATAATTTCTTATTGAGAATTAACAGAGGTTTAAATGTTGGTGTTTTATTGGTCAGTAAATTGTTTGTTTTAGTTTGGCTCTTGACCTTTTTATGTTTTTAAAATAATTTGTGTTTCACAGCAAACACTTGTGCATTGCTGAATCAAAAGACTAAAGGAGCATCATCCCTTAATTAATAGCTTAATAATCCCATTAATTTTAACTCTGCTTCAGTGTTATTTTAACACTATTCAGAGAGGGACCAAATGTTATCTGAGCAGAGTTGATTTAACTGTTGATTTTAGAGTGTAGCTTTACTTTCACACAAGTCATATTGTATGAGCAACTGTCATAGACGCACACCTGGTATAAGTTGAACCTTTAACCTTGTAAATCTTATACTAACCCTATCTGCTACATTTTATATATTTTGTCAAGATTCATTAATTTACTGTATACATTACACATACTGTATACATATATTATTTTGCTGTATTTTTCTTCTTTTTTTTTACATCAACAGCTTCCATCTAACAGACAGATCACCATCAGTGCCAAGGGTTATGGAGAGGCCTCTGTAACTGTAAGTGACTGAAGAAAGCAATAATGAAAGCTAAAAACAAAAAAATGACCAATACATCAGACCTTGAATACTGTCTGTTTTCTCCTCTGCAGGTTGTGACTGAGTACTATGCAACACCAAAAGAGAGTAGTGGCACCTGCAAGAACTTTGAGCTTGATTTGACTTTTGAAAAGGATGATCAAGGTTAGATTTTATCAACATTTTGTGTCTTCAAATTGCAGAGGGAGACATGATCATCAATGTGATATATTTCAAATGTAAAAAAATAAAATAAAATAAAAAAATAAATGTATGATCATGCTGGTCCTCACAGGTGTCATTTGGTGCTTATGTAAAAATGTATTACAATATTTTGTATTGTAACCAAAATTAAATACAATTTTATTTCAAGAAAACTGTTTAATTGTCATGAAAGTAATATTAATGTTCCTAAAATCACATTTTGTTTCTTTCTTTTTAGTGAGATATCAAGGAGCAACTGAGAGTTACAAACTCACTATCACCACCAGGTGTGCAAATCTGTCCTATTTTCATCACAATGTTTCTGTTTTAATCAAGTGAATATAAAACTATAAACTTTCAAATTTCAAAGTTCAGTGAATAATCCACGAAAATTATTCAATCAATTACTAAGTTTAGTTTAACTCACATCATAGACAGTCCAAAGTTTTGGCCAGAATTACAGTACTTTATCATGACGTTTATTCTATTCTGTTAAAGCTGATGTGTGTTTTGATGTTTAATATACTTTTTCTTGCCCCATTTTCACATTTGGAGGAGAGCTGGAGAAAACTGTCTGAACCTCTTATTTTAGGGCTATAGACAGCTCACATTTTCTTTGACTCCACAGGTATCTGTCTGCTGACAGGGATGCCACCATGTCTATACTGGACATATCATTACTGACAGGATTTGTTGTGGATGAGAATGATCTGAAGGCGGTATGGATCACTTTTTCATTATTATCACATTTGCTGTTGACAAAATTGAATAAACATTACGAAGGGGCATTAACCGAAATAGTGTTAGTCCCAACAAACTTTTTTCCACTAAGAAAAAGGATGCATGGACTCTACGTATGTCAGCTGACTACATATTTCCGCTACAATTTCAGTGCCACATGAGTTATGGTATGGTATTGTCCCACAGCAAACTGTGGAAGTAGCAAACTCTTTCTGTCACAACTAATAATAATATAATATATATTATTAACTATAGTAAGCATAACATTTTATATTATGTATCATAAAGCATACCTTACGTAAAGGTGGATCTTATCAATATTGCTTTGTCCTGTTGTGGGATATTTCCAAGATTTAACTTTACACTCTTAGAGAAGAAATGTGTAAAAAAAACCAAAAAAACATGTTATGTGTAGCACTCTAGTTTACACACTTTGGGCCTTATTTTAATTGTTAAAATTACTAAGCACATGGTCTGAAGTGCATGGCACATCCACTTTTGCTAGTTTAACGACAGAAAAAAAAAGGTCGGCCCACCAGGCGCATGGTCCAGAAGGGTTGTACCTATTCTCTTAATGAGTCATGGGTGTGGTTTGGGCGTAACGTGCAATAAACCAATCAGAGTGGCATCTCCCATTCCATTTAAAAGCCATGTGCGCTTGCAGCATGGCAGATTGCTATTTGCATGGCGGAATATAGACACCCTCAACCTGACGAGTCAGTTTAAACACATGTGTGTATTGCCACGATTGGTCAAATAATTAGCTGTGTGTACGTAACAAGAAGAGTGTATGCACACTGTGGACCCGCCTATATTACTAACGCACCCTTTAAATTAAAAAAAACTACTGACTTTAGACCAGGTTTTTGTTGGTCAATGGGGCAGTTGTTTTCAGTTGCCTCAAAATAGCAACACGCCAACAATGCGCCTAAACACAGCGCACCCATAAGTGAACATATGGGCCAGAGTGCATTTGCTATTTAAACAATGTGGGCTCTGGACATGAAAATTATAATTCCATCGGGCTGAAACAAGCAAAAATCACTTGTATTGCATTGCACCGGGTGTATGTTAGGGTCCTAATTGTCAATATTAACTTTCAAGAACACTTAATCTCATCCAAAAAAAAAACAAACAAAAAAAAAAATCTAAACTTTCACTTCCTTTAATCACAAAATGAATAAATGTATTATTGTAATAAAATTGTATTGGAAGAATTAATTTGTTTTACACATATGTGTAGTTTTAAAATTAACACAACTTGTCTATTTGTTCACAGCATCCAACACAATCTGTGTAGCCAAGAACACCCATAATGTGCTAATATTACACATTTACACATCACGTGTTAATCTCAGAGATGTAGTGAAGACCAGTCCTCCAAGACCATGACCATTCAAGACCAGAGGTGTGGTCAAGACCAGATCCTCTAAGACCAAAACAAGAACATTAAAGTATAGAGTTAATGAGATAATTAATTAATCATGTGGTGATTGTGCATTAGTGATGAACACCTGCTGTTAACAAGCAACTAAAGCAAACACTGATGATCATAATGGTGACATTTTTAAAAAACTAATAAAACATCAACATCTAAAGCTCTGTTAATAAAGTCAAAATGGTTAGTAATAATATAAACTGTTAATGTTGTTTGTGGAGTTGTTTAATCATCCTCTGCTGAGATCTTAAGAGATTTAATTTCTTCTTTTATCTTCAGTTGATTTCATGTAAGGCTGTGGTTGAAGTCAGTTAGGGTTAGGGTCTTGTGTTTCTCTTTTTTTATGTTGTTGTTTATTTCCTTCAGTGATTCTGCTTGTTAACAGCAAATAACCTTCCTGACACATTCACAGTGGTAACGCAGTGTTGACTCTGCTTGTTAACAGCAGGTGTTCATCACTAATGCTCAATCAACAATTGTAAAATCATTAGCACAGTGAATGTATTAAAATTAACACAAGTGTTGTCATAAAACTTACACATTGATGTGTAAGAATTTAACACAGTTTGAGTTGGTTTTAACACATCCTTTCTAAGAGTTTATGTCAAATTTTCTCACAATTTCCATACACTGCACTGCACTGAAAGTAGCTGTGACCACTGAGGCTAAATGCGGATGCGATTTGCATTAAAGGTCATAAATAAGCATATTAAGGAGAAAAGCTGTCAAACTCCAATGATAACTTTCTGTTCCCGTTTGTAGCTGTCAACTGGACGCGACAGGCTGGTTCAGAAATTTGAGATGAACAAGCAGCTTTCAGAGCGAGGATCCCTCATCATCTACCTGGACAAGGTCTCTGTCAGTTTTACTCTGAAAACACTGATATAAAAGTGTTGTAATGTTAAAAAAAAAAAAAAAAAAAAAAAAAAAAAAATCACATCATTGCTAAAGGCTAAGTGAGACTGTCATCAACTGAATATGACCCACAGTCCTAAATTACTCCCTAAATTGACCAACTACTATAAATAACAAGCAATAAGTGATTACACTGATGCTGTGACAATAACACTTAGCCAATACATTTTAAATACTCCAAACAGAATACTAACAATGATTTCAAAATGATTTTGGGTAGCGCAAACACCCATTTATTTATTTAAACTAAAAAATAAACTTACAAAGTCTCTCCTGCATCCCTACTCTAAAGTGTCTGCTATTTGCACTTACATTTGCAGATTTCTCATAAAAGGAAAGATTGGATCACCTTCAGGCTGCACAGGATTATGAATGGAGGCTATATTCAACCAGCAGCAGTCACTGTATATGAATACTACTCTATAGGTATGAAACTGATGTGCATGCAGACACTCCAGTAACCTGACATAAATTGCAAAAATATTTTATCAGTCCATCAGTAAACAAGCCTTGTTTACCAGAACCAACCATAAATGCTTCTGAATAAGCTGTCTTTAATGTGGAGCCTACTGCAGATACTTGCCTCAATGAAGTGCACTCAGTTCGTTTAGTGTTATTTATTCTTGATTTTGTTTGTTTATTCGTTTTTTTTTCTTCTACTTTTTTTTCCAAGCCTAGCATCAAATACTGGCCAAATACTAGCAACTATAACCTACATGCAGAACACGATTTTGTTTCAGTTATAACGATGTACCATATTTTGGGTACAAATGTGTACCCACTACCCAGAACTGAGTAAACCTGACAAAACCTGTCATCTCAAAACCCTCCCTTTTGCGATGTCTTCATTTGTAAAAATGTTTTTTTTTTTTTTTTTTTTTTTGGCAAGGACAATACATCTTTGCATTACAACAGTATATATAAAGAAAATTTATACAAATATATCAAAATACATGAATGTATCATATTACATCAAATAGCTCTGTCTGTAATCCTCCTCTAAATGGCAATAACTATCTTTAAATTATGATTAACTCTAATTCAAATCATGATTACTGTAAAAGATGTTGTATATGTTTATTGATTATTTGACCTATTTATGACTTATTGGAGATTATTTTCATGGCTGACTGCTATATCTCTGATGCTACAACACAATGAAAACTGAATACAGTTTCAGCGTGACACATGTGATTCCTGATTCCTCCATTTTTAGAAAATCGCTGTGTGAAGTTTTATCATCCGACCAGAAAGGAAGGAGCTCTTCAAAAAATCTGTAAGCAAGATGTCTGTCAGTGTGCCGAAGGTAATGTGCTTAATTTTGTTTCATGTTAGAAAGTTTAAGTAAGAGTTATATGCTGTTAATCTACAGCAGGTTTATTTCTCTGTCTATTGCTGATGCAGAAAACTGCAGTCTTCAACGAAAGGAGAAAATTCAGGAGGCTCAGCGTAATAAGAAAGCATGTGAACCAAAAATAAATTACGGTAATTTATTATGTGTGTGTGCACAATTTTGCTTTGTGTAGAGACAATGCACTGCATCTAATGAGAAAATATATAATTAGTTAATGAGGTGATCAGTAAGATGCTACATCAAACTTATCAATTTTTACAGTTTATAAGGCTGTTCTGCTGAGGGAAGATGACGACGCTTCAACGGTTTATTACAATATGAGGATTGAAAGTGCCCTCAAATCAGGTATAATTCTTCACTCCAACCATCATCTGATGTTTGTAAATTCTGTCAATTTAAAGATTATGTGTCCCACTTATATTCCCAGCAGTATGATGTAAAGTGATACACAGATGTTCTATTGATATTGTATTTAAATTTAACCCACTGGAAATAAGCAACTAACGTCCTTAATAGACTTTACAGCGTTTTGGGAAAAACTAATAGATTTTTTTAGTTGTTGTGAATCCCTCAGAGAGAAATCAAACATGTCACATACTTGTGTATTTGTGATTTGTGTTACATATTTAACACAATGAATTTAAATGTTGCATATTTGTGTAGAGACGGAAAACAGCGTGGTGGGGAAGCAGCGCGTTTTCACCATACAGATCTCTTGCAAAGAAGCTTTGGATCTGAAGCGGGGTGAGAGCTATCTGATCATGGGCCAGTCTGATGATGTCCAACTGGAAGGTGGAAAGTAAGTGCACTTGAACTGTGATCCAAAGTGTGTGTGTCTTGATCTGTATTCATGAGAGAGTGTGAAATATGAAACACTTTTTAAGTGGTTAGTGTGCATTCACATTGTTTGACATGGTTTGCAAGTCTGGTAATGGTGCAAAAAGTTGCATGCTGTAGTTCCCATATTGTGCATTTAAACTGCACTCAGCAGCAAAGCATGTATCTGAATTAATTTGATAAATTGCTGCTTCCATGATCAATAGAAAATGCACAAAATCAATCTAATATGAAAACATGCTAGCAACGTGCTGAATCACATTATAAACATGATGACAACATGTTAAAACATGCAGGCATTGTGTTAATTCATGCTATTATAATTCAATGTTTTAATTCATGCTAACAAAACATGCTAAAAAAGGGTTTCCAACTCTCCCGTGTTAGCTGGGACGTCCCTTATATTAGTAATTGATTTGTCCCATACGTGACCTCCCTTGTCCCATTTATTGACTGCTACACTGATCTAACGGCCACTTACTTTCATGTATTCCAGGAGAAGTGGATGAACTGACGAGTTCTAAATAAAACATACAATTCTCTGAATTACGGTGAAAACTAACATGGCGGCACCCATTGTGCATCATAGGTCAGCTAATGTGATCATTACAAAGGTTTTTAAATGATAAAACACATTTACTTACATGTATTTGAGAATCGGAATATCAGGTAGATGATGAAAGCTAACAAGTTTGTGAATAATTTGAATAAAAAAAGAATAAAAGAGATACATCTGTCATACAGTGCTATTGTGGCTGCGGTGTGTCACATGTCAAGCATGACGAGTCGCCATGGAAATAATAAAGTGAAATATTCTAAAATAATGGTCGCCTTAAACTCATGCTGGGAGGTCAGCTAGAATATTTTAAACTTAATATTGTGTCTTTCTTCATTTATGTTTGTCATTCTTCAAAAAAAATATATTAACAAAAACACAAAATTGAGCTGGGAAAGTTTCTGAAATTTGGTTGATTTGACACAGAATGACCTAAATGTGTTTATGTCTGATAACCTTTAAATCTTTTATACACATATTTAATGGCAGATACTGAAATGACATACAGTGTGTGGTACAGTACAAATATTTAGGGGCAGTTTCGCGGACAGAGATTAGTCCTAGTCCTAGATTAAAATGGCCCTTTAAACCAGATTAACAGAAATCTGCTTTCTCTGTCATGGTTTAAAATAGTCCTAGACTTAGTCTAGTCCAGAGTTTAATAAACTGATTTCCTGGAGGAAGAGTAGAGCTACTCCAGGACTAAACTGAGGCTTAAATTAAACCTACAAGGAGGCAGGTTTCTTCTGCTGATCTTCTGCTGTAGAATCACAGTGCTGCTGTAATCAATAATGTAAATCTAACTCAGAGATTGGGCTCTAAATGAGTTCAGTGATTCAGGTCAAATAATGATTATGTGAAAACATAACCAACACCACCTGATCATCTTTTTACTTTGATTGTCTGGATGTGATAATTCAATTACAACAGCCAAACAAAAGTTAAGGGTCAAGAGCTCAACTAAAGCAAACACTGATCTCCACGATGGTGACTTAAAAATTGTGATTTTCTCCTTTGATTCTGCTTGTTATCATCAGGTGTCTTCAATAATGGTCAATCATCACTCAATTAATCACTTAATTATCTCATTAACTTTAACACTGCTTCAGTGGGTGAAAAAAAAAAATATGGCAGGACTTTTACTTTCTGACCCCTGGACTTTACACCTCTGATAGCAGCATGTTAAAACACACTGTCTGTCTGTTTTTCTAATATAGCCTACCGTATTGCCTTCAAAAATGGTCAAACTTTAAGCTTTAAAACTACTTTAAACTTTAAAAAACTTCAGACTGAAAACCTTCAAATGTTAAGCTTTAAAAACTTCTTCAAACTTTCTGGTCAGGTGTTCTCATTAAGCCAATATCAAAGTTTGTTCTGACTAACTTTTTTAATCTAGTTATATTCATTGTAATAATGTATTAATCAGACATATTATATTGTATATATTTCTTACTGTGCACATTCTGATGTCATTGTAGATTTAGTTATTGTTCATTATTGCAGTCATTGAATGCACGTGAATATCTTTGCAAGTTTGAGAGAACACACGCATTTGACTGTAATCAAAACAGTTTATCAAAAGTCAACAAATAAGTTGTAACACAAGTGAATTATACTGTAAGAAGAGTGAAAGAAATGTTAAACTTTTTGATTTTGAGTCAAGGAAAAAGGATAGAATGTATTCATTTTAGTCATGTCTTCTTTAACATGCATTTCCTCTGATTCCTCTTCAGAATTCAGTACGCTCTGGGTGAGAGGACGTGGGTGGAGTTTTGGCCCAGCTTGGAGCAGAGCAAGATAAGTGCTGAGCTCAAACAAAAATACGAGGGCATGTTGAGTCTCCAGCAGGATCTGCGCTTCGGCTGCGGCTAATCCGTCAAAACGGCCCTAATGCCAGACTGATGCTTTTGATAACAAAATAATAAATATTACAAAACTCATGATAGCTTAATTTTCAACTTTCAATGTATGTTAAACATGAGTTTATTTTGACTGTTGCTTTTTTTAGTAATTATCCTGTTACTCAGCCAATTAAATAATGTATACCAGCTTGACTTACAGAGCCATTCTTAAGGCAGTGTTGTAACGCATATATGCTTGAGCAAATTTGCATAATAAAAGAAGTCTATCAAGGTCATCCATTCTGATCATCCCCTTATTCACTGTCACCAAACAAGAAACTTTTAGAGGGTACTGATTTAATATTGATGCTGAAATGCATGTATTATTACAATCTTTACTTTAAAGGTACCCTAGAATCAAAAATTGAATTTACCTTGGCATAGTTGAATAACAAGAGTTCAGTACATGGAAATGACATACAGTGAGTCTCAAACTCCATTGTTTCCTCCTTCTTATATAAATCTCATTTGTTTAAAAGACCTCCGAAGAACAGGCGAATCTCAACATAACACCGACTGTTACGTAACAGTTGGGATCATTAATATGTATGACCCCAATATTTGCATATGCCAGCCCATGTTCAAGGCATTACACAAGGGCAGCCAGTATTAACGTCTGGATCTGTGCACAGCTGAATCATCAGACTAGGTAAGCAAGCAAGAACAATAGTGAAAAATGGCAGATGGAGCAATAATAACTGACATGATCCATGATTACATGATATTTTTAGTGATATTTGTAAATTGTCTTTCTAAATGTTTCGTTAGCATGTTGTTAATGTACTGTTAAATGTGGTTAAAGTTACCATCGTTTCTTACTGTATTCACGGAGACAAGAACTGTCGCTATTTTCATTATTAAACACTTGCAGTCTGTATAATTCATAAACACAACTTCATTCTTTATAAATCTCTCCAACAGTGTGTAATGTTAGCTTTAGCCACGAAGCACTATCAAACTCATTCAGAATCAAATGTAAACATCCAAATAAATACCATACTCACATGATCCGAAGCATGCATGCAGTATGCATGACGAATATACTGGGAGCGCGCGATTTAAAGGGGCCGCAGCCTGAATCGGTGCATAGTTAATGATGCCCCAAAATAGGCAGTTAAAACAATTAATTAAAAAAAAAAACTATGGGGTATTTTGAGCTGAAACTTCAGACACATTCAGGAGACACCTTAGACTTATATTACATCTTGTAAAAACTGGTTCTAGGGCACCTTTAAAGTGACCTTATGTTGTGTGATGAACTTTATGTAAGTGTATTTTTCCAGTAATTCAAGCTCAACAGGATGTAAAAGAAATTAAATTACTTTTCTTTCCTGACAGCAACATAGGGCCTGTTTACACCTGGTCAATTCATGCGTTTTCGCTGATCGGAAAGCAAGACCGGTCGGTGTTCAAATGGGAACCACCAGCAGGGTGTTAAAAGTATGTCACCATTGATGAGAAACATATGCTGATTCTTGATGTCTGTGTGTCCTGTGTGATAATTTTTTTTTTCAGATTTTTTATTATTATTATTATTAAAGAAAACAGACGTCAAGAATCAGCAAATCAATCACAATAATGTTGACATTTTTCATGCCACAATGCATGCTGGGGGCCACCATAGTATAAAATTCATGACCCCCAGCATGCATTGCAGCATGAAGCATGTCACCATTGATGAGAAACATGCTGACTCTTCAAATTCAAAATGTCTCATCTGTGGCATGGTCATTGATAGGACTAAATAATCAGTTTTCTTCTTGATGGTGTAAACCATATCACCTGACTGCTTTTGTTTATGGTCTTCTTCTTAACAAATTACCACAAATTTAACATAAAAATCAAGAGTAACTGCCCAACTAAAGGAACACTGATCACCATAATGATGACCAATCATTTTTAATAAAACATTAAAATCCAAGCATGTTAATTCTCAAAAATAACTGTAAATGAATGACAGAAATGAAGTCAGCCTGGTTTGTAATAAGAGAGATTTAATGTATTTTATCTTCAGTTGATTTCATCTAAGGCTGTGGCTGAAGTCAGTTGTAGTTCTTGTGTTTCTCTTTCCTTCAGTGATTCTGCTCGTTATCATCAGGTGTCTTCAATAATCAAACAGTCGTCACTTAATTAACCACTTCAGTATCTAATTAACTCAGTGTTACTTTAACACCCAGCTGGTGGTTCCCATATGAACACAGAGCGGTGTTGATTTAAAACCACGGGAATTTACTGTGTGTTATAGGCTAAATAACATGTTATAGCCAGATATGACTGTGCTACTGCATCACACATCGCCACAGCTGAGCATCTCTTCAGCAACCCAACGTGCAAACTGCCGCATTAAACTGAAAGTAAGTTACAGACGCTCAAATCACACAATCATCTTCATTAAAAGTAATGAGACTAAATGATCTTACCAGTGCTGTTGTCACACCCTCTTCACAGTTTTTGATTTTGAAATTAGCTTTTGATCAATAAAAGCTCATATCTGTTGCTTCCGGTGACGTGAACTATATTAAATCTGCATATAGCATGGGAATTGAAGATCAGATTTATAGTTGTTTTGCGGAGACACATTTATGAGGGCAAGTGTAAATGGAATCGCTTTGATAAATCGGATATCTATCCGATCAGAGGAAACGAATGAAGTGACCAGGTGTAAAAAGGCCCATAGTGTTGTAATCCACATGTACCAGATGTGGGCCACACTATGTTGCTGTTTGGGTTTGGAGGGAAATGTGTATTTGTGTTTAACCCAGCACATCAATCTGAGGTTCATCACCTCGTAGTAACACTGAGCACAAATAATACTCAACAGAAAGTTCAGAATGGACTTGGTACGTAACAAGTTTATTTTCAATGCATCTCTTTACGTTTTTTGAAAACAAAAAGAGTGTATTATATAAAAGATTAATTAATGTTTGCAATAATTGTGTAAATTCAAGAATTATTGTACTGATATTCACCAGTATTTAAAGAAAGTTGCACAATGAGCTGTGCTGTTTGTCACTATGCAAGAAAAAACTGCTCTAAAATCAATTTTCACAGAAACAAAATATATTAAAAGGTATACAGTTGAGTTTGGACCCTGTCTGAAATAAAGTTTCAGTGAAATTAAGGAGGGAAAAGTCCTTGCACCCAATATGTTTGACAGTGGTCACATTTTTTATGAAGATATACAGTGCATTAAAATTTAAATTCTTGTCAGCGATATGTAAATTTAGGGGAGGTTATTAAATCCTGCATCCGTACTCCTAAAGTCCACAGCTCAACTGAAGAGACGCAGACGTCATAATGGAACTGGATGTTGACTGTGAGACCTGCAGCAAATGCAATGAGAGGGCATTGGACAGAGATGACGATATTTATGCTATAATAAGGAGCGAAAATTCAGCCTGTCTGTGGGTGTGTCTAATATATTTTTTTCCCACAATTTGTATACAAATTCTAATTCAAAATGTCTGATCATGAAGGTTCTGTTGGGGAAAATAACTTAGTTTTCAGTCAGTGATGGGGCTAGGCCATTAGTTTTATTTTTGATGGTATAAAGCATCACTTGATTGCTCTTTTTAATGGTCTTCTTTTTAATAAACTATGTGAAACTATGTTCCATAAACACTATTACAAAGACCACAAACTAGCATAAAAACCAAAAAACAAGCCCAACTGACAAACTTAAAAAACCCTGATCACCATAATGGTAACCAAACATTTTTCGATAAACATCTAATCCTGTTAATTCTCAAAAAGAACAGTAGACGAATTAAAGAAATAAAGTCAGTCTGTTTGTAATAATAGAGATTTAATGTATTTCCAGTTGATTTCATCTGAGGTTGTGGCTGAAGTCAGTTGTAGTTCTTGTGTTTCTCTTTCCTTCAGTGATTCTGCTCGTTATCACCATTAGAGTTTCAGAGAGTTTTTTTGTGGAAATGAAAGTATTTTTCTCTGTGTTTAAATGAATAAAGTCACTTCCTGTTTAAGGTTAGCACTATTTAAAAGAAACCATGCCTATCATTTAACCACAGAGCTCATCTGTGAACACTTGCTGTCAGACATTAGAGAGAAAAATGGAATTAGAGGACATTTATGAAAATGTTGAAAACAATGATATTGAGGACACAACTAAACCTCGAACACTGAATCACAGCCAGGATGAAGGAAAAGATCAAAAGTGCAGTAAGTAGAAAGTTTAATTTGAAGCAGAAATGGTGTCATCGATATTTGAGGAACTAAGAAATAATATCAGTCTTTTTTCAAAGAACAATGTGTCAATGCTTTTTTTCCTGCTTTTTTATTTGTATTAAAATGAATTATGTTTAACTTAAACCATAATTATGTTCCCATCATTATCAAGGATTAAACATTTTTGTTAAAAAGGACTGAGTATTATCTAAAGAAGAAACATGGTTTGGAGACTTTATATCTAATAATATGAAGTGAATTGTTGTTATTTGATATTTGTGTGTTTTCTCTCTGTTTGTCAGGAGGAAGCAGGTGTTTGGTGTTGATGACAGTGTGTCTCGGGATCATTTGTGTTGTTCTGCTGGTCTTCATCATAGCGCAGCACATCTCCAACACAGCAGAGAGAGAATCTCTGTTCAAGAGTAACAAGAACACAGTCCAAGAGTTCAATCAGACCATCAACAGCTTACAGGACAATTACACTGAACTAATGACTGAAAAAGACCAACTGAAGAACAACTTCAACTCTCTGAGTCAGAAGAAACTGGAGTTAGAAACTGAACTAAGGAAGTTATATGAACAATGTCAGTACTACAAATGTATTTATATGTATTTGCACTTTACAACACAATATATATATTTTTTATGTTTATTGAAAAGGCAAATGCAGGTTTAACATATCCAGTGAGTTGAAGAGCTGGGCTGACAGCAGGAAGTACTGCAGGGATCGAGGAGCTGATCTGATCATTATCAACACTGAAGAGAAGCAGGTGAGTTCAGTGGCTAACAGAAACAGTTCAAGGCAATTCTGTTGTGAACGGATACACTGAAATAGATTTGGTCACAAATACAAACATCCACACAGTAATTAAAAGAAACAGTCACAATAAAGTCTCACATTTTAACACACACAACAAACATAACTGTTCTTGTCTTCTGATAGTCAACTAATAAAACTGCAAATGTAATTATGATTCTCACTTTTTTGTGTTTTATATATTTACATACAGAGGTTCATATCTTCTTTAGTCAAAGAGTTTGTGTGGATTGGTTTGACTGACATTGAGAATGAGGGTGACATGAAATGGGTGGATAATTCACCACTGAGACAAGGGTAAGTGACAAAACACTCACAGAAAACCACATACTCTGTTCTAGTGAGTAATTACTTTTAGGGTTGTTCTACTAAACCTGATTGTGTGTTAATCAGATTTTGGGAAATAAATGAGCCGAATGATGCAGGTGGAAATGAGGACTGTATTGAACTGAATCCTGCAAAACCTGTCCTGAACAACTGGAATGACATCCCATGCTCAACGATGAGAAAATTTGTTTGTGAAAATTAACATCTGTTCCTTCATCTTCATGATAGTTTTGACTCATATCTTCCTTCATTAGTAGATCAGTAGTCATCATTTCTGATGAAGGTTACTATCAGCATTTCATAAAATAACAAACTTTAGGATTACAATTTTGATGTAATTTTCAAAACAAAGAGTAGCTATAAAGATGTATTTTTTTAGAAGACAAGATTAAGTATTTTTTTCCTTACTGCAAAATTAAATAAATGGCAATGTTCTGTTTCTCATATTTTTCTGAAATACTAGTAAATCATAGTAAATGACAGAAGTCTAAAGTTTCCCTGATTTGCACTGTTATTCTTATACTGAAACTGTGATTATTTTCAGTTGAATTGGTTCCCTTTAAATTAAATGGTCACTTTTACTTTTACATTATTAGCATTGTAAACCCACAGCATTTTTTTGTTGTTGTTTTGAGGACTGTACCTGTGTCATGTTTTTTTTTTTTTTTTTTTTTGTCAAAAAAGGTCCAGTCAGAACTGATGTCCTGGCTGAGATTTGAATTGTAATGTGCTGATCTACCCGGCAGGACATAAGTTGGCATACACTTGCTGCATAAAAACGCTCAAAAATGTAAACCTCTGGGAGAGAGACATAAATCTGAAAAAGGGTGACGACTAGAGATTGACTCATTTATTGGTTTTATCATTTAATCGGCACCGATAGTTGATCAGTGGAACAATCGGTTATCTGCAAAAATCCTTGCAGATAGTTTTTCCGGGTTGCGTCCGTTGCAAGAGCTATATTAGGAGACTGGAGCATAGACTGGAGCAACTGAAAAGAGTCTGCTTGTCATCATATAGTAGAATAGTGGCCTCTAGAGGCCAAATAAATACTAACACTGCGCTGTTGTTTACAGTACTTTGACATGTGAGGCTGTTCACTGCTAATAGGGCACACGTGGCAGGAGATCGCTGACACTTCAGATACGCATTTAAAACACAGACAGCGAAGTGGTATGAATACAGTACACTACAGTACATGTTGTCATATCATTATGAAGTATTTAATTTGCTGACTAGATGCTGCATTAACAGAGAAAGAACAGCAGTACTAGGCTACCCTATGTTTGCGATCAGGCTGAGAGGACGCTAACATTAGCACCTTAAGCGTTTGAAACAATATGACAAAATGCATGCAAATCCAACCCAAATGTTTAATGTCACGATTGTTTTCATCTATTTGCACTAGTGTACAGGTGCTGGTCATATAATTAGAATATCATCAAAAAGTTGATTTATTTCACTAATTCCATTCAAAAAGGATTATACTTTTTATGCTATGCTAGTATATTATATTCATTCATTACACACAGACTGATATATTTCAAATGTTTATTTCTTTTAATTTTGATTTTTATAACTGACAACTAAGGAAAATCCCAAATTCAGTATCTAAAATTAGAATATCACTTAAGACCAATACAAAGAAAGTATTTTTAGAAATCTTGGCAAACTGAAAAGTATGAACATGAAAAGTATGAGCATGTACAGCACTCAGTACTTAGTTGGGGCTCCTTTTGCCTGAATTACTGCAGCAACGCGGCGTGGCATGGAGTCGATCAGTCTGTGGCACTGCTCAGGTGTTATGAGAGCCCAGGTTGCTCTGATAGTGGCCTTCAGCTCTTCTGCATTGTTGGGTCTGGCATATCGCATCTTCCTCTTCACAATACCCCATAGATTTTCTATGGGGTTAAGGTCAGGTGAGTTTGCTGGCCAATTAAGAACAGGGATGCCATGGTCCTTAAACCAGGTACTGGTACCTTTGGCACTGTGTGCAGGTGCCAAGTCCTGTTGGAAAATGAAATCTGCATCTCCATAAAGTTGGTCAGCAGCAGGAAGCATGAAGTGCTCTAAAACTTCCTGGTATACGGCTGCGTTGACCTTGGACCTCAGAAAACACAGTGGACCAACACCAGCAGATGACATGGCACCCAAAACCATCACTGACTGTGGAAACTTTACACTGGACCTCAAGCAACGTGGACTGTGTGCCTCTCCTCTCTTCCTCCAGACTCTGGGACCCTGATTTCCAAAGGAAATGCAAAATTTACTTTCATCAGAGAACATAACTTTGGACCACTCAGCAGCAGTCCAGTCCTTTTTGTCTTTAGCCCAGGTGAGAAGCTTCTGACGCTGTCTGTTGTTCAAGAGTGGCTTGACACAAGGAATGCAACAGCCGAAACCCATGTCTTGCATACCTCTGTGCGTAGTGGTTCTTGAAGCACTGACTCCAGCTGCAGTCCAATGGTCAATGGTCGTCTTTTGGACAACTGTCAAGTCAGCAGTCTTCCCCATGATCGTGTAGCCTACAGAACTAGACTGAGAGACCATGTAAAGGCCTCTGCAGGTGTTTTGAGTTAATTAGCTGATTAGAGTGAAGCACCAGGTGTCTTCAATATTGAACCTTTTCACAATATTCTAATTTTCTGAGATACTGAATTTGGGATTTTCCTTAGTTGTCAGTTATAATCATCAAAATTAAAGGAAATAAACATTTGAAATATATCAGTCTGTGTGTAATGAATGAATATAAATATACAAGTTTCACTTTTTGAATGGAATTAGTAAAATAAATCAACTTTTTGATGATATTCTAATTATTTGACCAGCACCTGTATATTCAACTGGTCACTTTTATGCTTTCATTAGCCAGTGAAGTTGCATTTTTAAAGCAACATGTGACAGCAAATAAGTTCATGCAGCCGACGGAAATATAAACAAATCAGAAATGCAATCAATTTCATTTCTTTATCATCACTGCAATTGTAATGATGGGTCAACAGCGTGAGGATCCATTTGCAGCATCTTTATTAAGACAAGACAGCACAATGCAAACGGACAAAGCAGTAACGTAAACAGGGACAGGCTTGGGTCGAGACAGGCGGCACAGAAACAAGGTCTTACAACAGGCAGGGATCGTGGCAGGCAGCAAGCAAACAGAGTCCAGGAAACAGGCAGAGATCAGGGTCGGCAGCAAAGGTTCACAGAGGTAAGGCAGTCCAATCGATAACAGGGTAACAGTCCACAAGAAAACGCTCAGAAATGATCACCAAGGCAAATCAAGACTTCGTGGTGCATGGATGCGTGTGTGAGTGTTTTAAGGAGTGAGTGTGATGTGGTGCATGAGGGCCTATGGGTAATGTAGTCCAGATAGGAACAAGTCAATATTCCGGTGACGGCTCCCTCCGGCGGCCGGGATGAAGAGCTGCGGGAGCCGTATTCATGACAGCAATACATATTTTGGTATTTGGATTAGATGATCATCAAGTGTTATAAAATAGAGGCAAAGAAAGTAAGACACTACAAATAATATACATTTATAATATTTCAGTTCTCTCTGTAGATATTTAAAGATGATCATCTTTAAGCATGACTGTTGAAATGACAACACTTGGGGTTAATAAATGCTGTAGAAGTATTGTTTATTTATAGTTTGTTAATTTTAACATTTACTAATACATTTTCAGTGCTACATTCTGTTTCAGTTTGAATGTCTTTTGTTTACATCAATTTTTATTCATATAATTTCATATTAGATTTATTTAATTTAGCACGTTTTCATTGTTCAAAACCCTTTGATTTACTTAGTGTTATTTTATTTATTATTATTATTTTTTTATTCATTTTATTATTATTTTTATCCAGTATCCATTTTAAAAACTACCAGCTGATTAATCGGTTATGGGCAAGTATGGTCCAACCTAGTTATCGGTTTAGGTAAAATCCAATTTCGGTCGACCGCTAGTGACGACACAAAAGAGAACATAATTCAATCAGGTTTTCTGTGCACACACAGAAAGCTGCCTCTCAGACTGCAGACCACAAGTTCATTTTGACTGTTGCTCAGGTTTTTTTTTTTTTATCAGCTATCCTGTTAAGGCCTGTACACACCGGGACGAATATCCCACACGCTTATCGCCTGCGTTTTTCGAGAGGTTTTTTATGTTCATACCCAAGCGATTTTCACTGGTGATGTGCAGAGTAAATGTGCAAATTCACTTCCTGACAGTATGTGGCGCTTGTGCTGAACGGTAGTGCAAATAAACATATTTATGATGAAAGTTAAAGAAGATAAAAATGGCATATATGAGAGATGGTAGTCAGAAACGGTAATGCAAAAGTCACAATGACAGTAGCGCAAGTGAACGGTAGTGCAAATAAACATATTATGAAATAGACATTCTCAACTATATTTCTTGAATGCAAAAGAAAAAAAAAAACAGTAAAAATACAGAAATAATTCACATCTATTGGTGTGGCCAAGAACTGGCAGAGCACCCATAGCGTGCATCTCAATCAGCTCCCTATGGGCACTGATCAGGGAGTTGGCTTCGTCGTCTTGTTATCAATGTGTGCTTGTCAAGACTGTTTTGTGTTTGAGCGCCACCAAGTCGTGTTTTACTGTAACTTCAGCAGCTCCATGCCAGGAAACAAAAGCGCCAATCTCATTGGTCTGCCAGTTTTTAACGTGGCGCGTCAAACCAAAAAAAACGATTTTTTTTTTAAAAATGCCGCTTTTACGCCTGCCGTTTTTTAACGTCGGTGTGCACGGTTTTTCACGTCGGCCTTTACTCAGTGAACAAATGATGTAAACCAGCATGATTTACTTACATTGCCTTTCTTTACTTACAACTGCCATTCTTCACATACATGTTTAAGCATATTTTCATAATAAAAGAAGTCTAGAAAGATCATCTGTTCTGACCATTCCCTTATTCACTGTCTCCAAACTGATTTATGTTGAGATGTAATTATTATATTATAATCTTTCCTTTAGAGTAACCTTATGTTGCCTGATGAACCTTATGTTATGTAAGTGCAATTTTCCAATAATTCAAGCTCAGCAGGATCTCAAAGTAAAATGAAATGAAAGTAAGTTTGTTTAGAGGGAAATGTGTATTTGTGTTTAACACAGCACATCATTCTGAAGTTCATTCACCTCATAGTGACACTGAGCACAAATTGTACTCAACAGAAAGTTCAGAATTGTGTTGTTCAAAGTTCATTTTAATGATTTTCTTTGCAGTTTTTAAAACAAAAGAGTGTGTTATATAAAAGATAAATAATATGTTAGTTCTGTTTGTAGTCATTTTGTGAGTAAAATCTATGAAGGCAAGAAATATTTTACTAATATTCACCAGTATTTGAAGAAAGTTACACAAAGAACTGTGCTGTTTGTCACTATGCAAGACAAAACCAATGTTATATTATTATATATTAAAAGATATCTAGTTAATAATACAATTTCTAGAAATATTTATGAATATGTAGGCATATTTATGTTAATTTCTTAATTTAAAGTTGAGTTTTGACTCTGGAATGAAGTTTCAGTGAAATTAAGGTGGGAAAAGTCTCTGCACCCAACATGTTTGACATTGGTCACATTTTTTTTTATGAGGATGTACAGTGCATCAAAGTTTAAAATCTTGTTGGTCAGCGATATGTAAATTCTAGGGGAAGTTATCTATATTAAATCCCTGACCCATACTCCGAAAGTCCACAGCTCAACTGAAGATACGCAGACGGACGTCATAATGGAACTGGAGGGCATTTATAAAAATGTTGACCGCGAGACCTGCAGCAAGGGCAATGAGAGGGAACTGGACCGAGATGAAGATATATTTGGTACTAATAAGTACCAAAATCTCAGCCAGACTGAAGCAAATGCTCAAAACCAAAGTAAGACATGTGATGTCAGTAATGTTTATACACTACAATAATAGTCATTTGTTCATAGCATGTTCTTGTTTTTTTTTTTTTATATTCAGCAGGAGGTTTAACAGGTCGAAGTAAGTGTGTTGTGTTGAGCACAGTATGCTTTGGCCTCATGTGTATTCTCCTTGTGGTGGCCGTTATAGTACTGCATATCAAGCTCACGGCAGAGAGAGAGATACAAGCTACGCTCATGTTACAGACCAGTTCAAGATATCAAACTGAAAAGGACCAGTTACAGAACAGTTTCAACGCTTTGAGTCAGAAGAAACTGGAGCTGGAGACCAGAGTCAGTAATCTCACTGCTGAGAAAGGTCAGTTACAGAGAAATTCTGACTCTTTGAGTCAGAAGAAACTGGAGCTGGAGACCAGAGTCAGTAATCTCACTGCTGAGAAAAGCCAGTTACAGAACAGCTTCAACGCTTTGAGTCAGAAGAAAGTGGAGCTGGAGACCAGAGTCAGTAATCTCACTGCTGAGAAAGGTCAGTTACAGAGAAATTCTGACTCTTTGAGTCAGAAGAAACTGGAGCTGGAGACCAGAGTCAGTAATCTCACTGCTGAGAAAAGCCAGTTACAGAACAGCTTCAACGCTTTGAGTCAGAAGAAAGTGGAGCTGGAGACCAGAG
Organism: Megalobrama amblycephala; assembly: GCF_018812025.1. Lineage (NCBI taxonomy): Eukaryota > Metazoa > Chordata > Actinopteri > Cypriniformes > Xenocyprididae > Megalobrama > Megalobrama amblycephala. The sequence continues at coordinate 11,353,177 of NC_063050.1, read as the reverse complement.
TCAGTGATCTCACTGCTGAGAAAAGCCAGTTACAGAACAGCTTCAACTCTTTGAGTCAGAAGAAACTGGAGCTGGAGACCAGAGTCAGTGATCTCACTGCTGAGAAAAGCCAGTTACAGAGAAATTCTGACTCTTTGAGTCAGAAGAAACTGGAGCTGGAGACCAGAGTCAGTGATCTCACTGCTGAGAAAAGCCAGTTACAGAGAAATTCTGACTCTTTGAGTCAGAAGAAACTGGAGCTGGAGACCAGAGTCAGTGATCTCACTGCTGAGAAAAGCCAGTTACAGAACAGCTTCAACGCTTTGAGTCAGAAGAAAGTGGAGCTGGAGACCAGAGTCAGTAATCTCAATGCTGAGAAAAGCCAGTTACAGAGAAATTCTGACTCTTTGAGTCAGAAGAAACTGGAGCTGGAGACCAGAGTCAGTAATCTCAATGCTGAGAAAAGCCAGTTACAGAACAGCTTCAACTCTTTGAGTCAGAAGAAACTGGAGCTGGAGACCAGAGTCAGTAATCTCAATGCTGAGAAAAGCCAGTTCCAGAACAGTTCAAACTCTTTAAATCAGAAGAAACTGGAGTTAGAGACTGAACTAAGGAAGTTATCTGAGCAAGGTTTGCAAATATTGAGTTGTACATAGAAGCACTTTACAAATATATATATATATAAAAAAAGCCTAATTGTATTTGTTTGTTTATTGAAAGCAATTGGCTGTCTTGTTGCGTCCAATAAGGAGATGAGCTGGTCTGACAGCAGGAAGTACTGCAGGGATCGTGGTGGTGATCTGGTCATTATCAAGAGTGAAAAGAAGCAGGTGAGTTCAGTGGAAAACAGAACCAGATCCAATAAATTCTGAAAATTTCTCTAAACATAATTTGTCATACTAACAGCTAATAAGTATTAAACCCAAAATTCACATCTAAGTCTCAAGTTTGCATGGAATGTGTTCAACTTTTGAGGGAGTTTTAGGTTTCTCTCACACTGTAAAAAAAAAAATTCACTTAACTGAACTTTTTGAGTTATCTTTTCTTGCACTGACTCAGTTAAGCTGTATTTACGTAGAATATTAAGTATGTTTGCCTTGACAAATTTAATGTTGTTTGAACTTAACTTTATGATGTTATGAACTGTAGATGATGAGATTTGCAAAGCCTTTGAAATTTGACATTGAGGAACATTGTTTTCCACAATTTCTTTTACGCACTGGTTCACAGATTGGAGAGCCTCTGCCCATCTTTACTTCTGAGAGACTCTGCCTCTCTAATTCCTTTTATAGCTAATCATGTTACAGACCTGATATCAATTAACTTAATTAGTTGCTAGATGTTCTCCCAGCTGGATCTTTTCAAAAATCTCTTGCTTTTTCAGCCATTTGTTGCTCCCGTGCCAACTTTTTTGAGATCTGTGGCAGGCATCAAATTTGAAATGAGCTCATTTAGTGGATAAAAGTGTAAAATTTCTTCATTTAAACATTTGTTATGTTATCTATGTTCTATTGTGAATAAAATATTGGATCATGTGATTTGAAAGTCTTTTAGTTTTCATTTTATTCAAATTTAAAAAACGTCCCAACTTTTCCGGAATTCGGGTTCTAGATAGCTAAGTAAGTGTGTGTGTGTGTGTGTGTGTGTGTGTGTGTGTGTGTGTGATAAAGGAGAGAAAGAGGAATCACACTTATTCCTGTATTTACTCACACACAGAGGTGCATATCTTCATTCATCAAAGAGATGGTGTGGATTGGTTTGTCTGACATTGAGAAAGAAGGCAATATGACATGGGTGGATAATTCACCACTGAAACAAGGGTAAGTGACAAAACACACCCATAAAGCACTGTGTGTTTGTTTTTAAATTATTTTTTCTTCTTATACTTGTATGAGTGAGTAAATACTTTTAGCTCTTCAGGAACTGAATCTGATTGTATATTATTCAGGTTTTGGGAAAAAAATGAGCCGAATGATGCAGGTGGAAAGGAAGACTGTATTGAACTGAATCCTGGAAAAACTGTCCTGAACAACTGGAATGACATCCCATGCTCAGATAAGAGAAAATGTGTTTGTGAGATTTAGAATTCATTCTTTAATTTTCACACTTTTTAATAATAATTTGATTCTAAAAATACCTGTTTCACCTTAACATTTTTATTCTTGGTAAATGTTCCTGTCAGCAAAGCTAATGTCTTACAATTGTTATAACTGATTTACTGGTTTCAGTTTTTATGTATCTTATTTTTTTTATTTTATGTATCTTCCAGTATATAAAAAGGTAGTTTCTTGATTTTCTAGATTTCTCACTGCAGTAATAACAATGACATCCTGAGAAATGCTTTCTAAAATAGATTTCCTGTGAATTATCTGCTTTTTATGATTTTATCTTTTTATGAAATCATTGTAGTTGCTTCAATTTCTGGTTCCTGTCATCTTTTTTATTTTTTTATTGTGCTATTCAAAGAGTAAAATATGCATACTTATCTGGGAATAATTTGAGATTTATGCTGCCTTCCCATGCTTTCAGAACAGAGGGCAGTGGGCAGAACTATTAAATACTCCGCAATGCCATTGGTACGGTGTCCATTTTAGGACATTCTCAAACCTCAGTCATACAACGAAAAGGCATCATGCCTCAGACTAAGCTACGTCCACACGAAGCCGGAGCTTACCCCAACCGATCTTTTTTTTTTCCCCTCGTCTCAAAAAATATCTGCGTCCACACGAAACCACAGAAACGACTAAAAACAATGTCGTATACATGCCAGACCAGTATGTGGCGCTGTAATTCTGCCACAGAGATGCACTTTTTACAGTGCATGAAATCATCATAATCTCACAGTCTCTGTTTTCTACTGTCACTCCAATGCCACCGTGATGCTGCCATATAAAAATATATTTAATTCCTATCTAGTTAGTTGACATAAATACAATTGTATTTAAAGGACATTTAAAGGCCTAAATTTTATTTTAGAGTTTTTGAGTTAATTTCTATGGCTTTTAGATTACAATATGATCATGGGAAAATCTACACTTTGTTTTGACTACATTACATCAAATGTAATACATGCATATACATTCAATAGTATGAGTGTACAGAGTTTCAAAGTGATAATAAAAACCTAGATGTTTTTCTGAATGGAACCATTTACTGTCTAATAACCATTAAAAACACACACCTCATCTGTGAACACACACTGTACTGGAAGACTAAGTTAGAGCAAATAACAAAATCAGGAACCTTTTACGTGTGCAGAAATATAACATTGTGTCACTAATGTTTGAGAGGATGAAAAACGTTGCATAAAAATCCAATCATTGTTTTATGATTAATATGTCATTGTTTCTACTTTTATATGAAATATTTTAACATGTAATTATTTTTCTGTTTAATTTTTCAGTATGTTTTTGATTGCTATATTCTAATGTATAGGATTTCCAGATGTCAAAACATTCACTTTTAAAAAACATATCATAATATTATGGAGTGAAAGTTAATAAATTATATTTGTGTGTTTTTGTCCTGTTTGGCAGGAAGAAGTAGATGTTTGGGTCAACTCTTCCAAGTCTAATGAGACTGGAGTTGGATAATGAACTAAGGAAGAGTTATCTGAACAGGGTTTGTTAATGGATTTATATTTACAGTTGTGGCCAGAATTATTAGACCCCTTCATAAATATGATCAAAGATTACTCTAAAAATAAATCTGCATTGTTTATCCTTTTGATCTTTAATTCATAAAATTAGCAAAAATCTAACCTTTCATTGAAGGAAAAGAATAGAAAGTGGGGGGAAATAACATTATGAAATAAATGTTTTTCTCCAAAACACGTTGCCCACAATTATTAGCACCCTTTTATTCAAAACTTTTTGCAACCTCCTTTTGCCAAGATAACAGCTCTGATTCATCTTCTATAATGCCTGATGAGTTTGGAGAACACCTGACAAGAGATCAGAGACCATTCCTTCATGCAGAATCTCTCCAGATCCTTCAGATTCCAGCTCCATGATGGTGCTTCTTCTCTTCAGTTCACTCCACTCATTTTCTTTAGGGTTCAGGTCAGGGGACTGGGATGGCCATGGCAGAAGCTTCATTTTGTGCTCAGTGACACATTTTTGTGCTGGTTTTGATGTTTGTTTTGGATCATTGTCCCGACGGATGATCCAACCACAGCCCATTATAAGATTTCTAGCAGAAGCGGTCAGGTTTTGATTTTTTATCTGTTGGTATTTGATAGAATCCATGATATGATATATCTGAACAAGTTGTCCAGGACCTCCAGCACAAAAATAGGCCCACAACATTAAATATCCAGCAGTATATTTAACCGTGGGCATGGAGCACTTTTTATCCATGTGTGCACCAAACCCATCTGGTGGGTTTGCTGCCAAAAAGCTCTTTTTTAGTTTCATCTGACCATAGAAGCTCGTCCCGTTTGAAGATCCAGTCATGTCTGACAACTGAATATGTTGGAGATTGTTTCTGGATGAGAGCAGAGGATTTTTCTTGAAACCCTCTCGAACAACTTGTGGGGATGTAGGTGCTTTTGATCATTTTTTTTAGGCTTTCTGAGATTCAAGACTCAACTAATCTCTGCAATTCTCCAGCTGTGATCCTTGGAGAGTCTTTGGCCCCTTAAACATTCCTCCTCACTGCGCATTAGGATGATTTAGACACATGTCTTCTTCCAGGCAGATTTGTAACATCTTTAGTTGATTGGAACTTCTCAATTATTGCCCTGATAGTGGAAATGGGGATTTTCAATGCTTCAGCTATTTTCTTACAGCCACTTTCTATTTTGTGAAGCTCGACAATCATTTGCTACACATCAGAACTATATTCTTTGGTTTTACTCATTGTGATGAATGATTAAGGGAATTTGGCCTTTGTGTTTCCTCATGTTTATATTCCTGTGGAACAGGAAGTCATGGCTGGACAATTTCATGTTCATGATCACCCCGGTGAGCTAAAAAAAAATTAAATATGAATGGGAATATACTTCAGAGATATTTTACTCATAAAAAATTCTAGGGGTGCTAATAATTGTGGGCAACGTGTTTTGGAGAAAAACATTTATTTCTTAATGTTATTTTCCCCCCACTTTCAATTCTTTTCCTTCAATGAAAGGTTAGATTTTTGCTAATTTTATGAATTAAAGATCAAAAGGATAAACAATGCAGATTTATTTTTAGAGTCATCTCTGATCATATTTAGGAAGGGGTCTAATAATTCTGGCCACAACTGTATAGTTGCACTAATAAAAAAAAAATAAAAAAATTCTTTGTACTGTGTTTATTGAAAGGAAATGGTAGGTTTGTTCATATCCAGTGAGTTGGTCTGAAGAGATCCTCAGCTGCTCATCTGCGGTGATACATGATGCAGTAGTGCTGTCATTTCTGGCTATAACATGTTATTTAGCCTATAACACACTAGTAGGAGTTAAATTTACATATGTGGTTTCAACAACCAGATGCATTTAGACTTGTTCAGTTTTGACTGGAATGTGTCCCAGACCACCTTCCAAAGTGGTTTGAGTGAACAGATTTATATCCGTCTCAAATGCGTTTCGGAGGGCATTCAGACCAGGGGCTTTGCGTATGCACAAAACAGGCCCTGAAAGTGCGTACGTCAGTTTCTACGCATAAGTTGAGTTATAAATACAAACATGACGGGAAAATTTGCGCACCTCCACGCAAACTCTGACCCATGCGTACGAACGTTTTAAAGAAAACCACTTTAAATCCAAATGATGAGTCCTAATCATAAATACAGTGCACATTCACAATAACCGTTTAAATAAATAAAATAATTATTTAAATCACGTTTTCATTTTGATATACACATTTACATTACACTTTCACTATTGGTGATAAGCACTGAAATTACATTATGCAGTCATTACGGAGAACTTAATGATATGAATTTAGATGGTAGATGTGCTACTTTTTTTCACTTTTCCTGTGACACGCTGCTTTAATGACAGAGAGGAGCGCTAGGAGCACAATAATTCCTCTTTAAACTAAACTGCAGATGTTACGACAAAATATTTTAGCGAGAACAACGATCAGTGACACACACTTAACTTGGATATTATGGAAGACGCTGCTGGATTGGGTGGTCGAACGGTCCGTTGTCCAGTTTGAAGAGATCCAATAATAATAGCTTACTGTATAACCACAGCTGCAGGGAGGTGTCTTCAGGAAGGATCTTCAAACAATTACCACTGTATTTGAAGGATATAATTTGATGAAAACGGTAAGATTTGCACATTTCCTTTTTTTAAAATACTTTGTCAGTGATGCACCGAGTCAGACAATTGTATTTACACTGCAATAAATAAGTAGTCCGATCTGTTTCCACTTAAAATAGCCTATAAACTTCATAAGCGATATGTTCACCTTATCAGTAAAACTGCATAAATTTGACTTGAATTGTTTAAAACTATTAAAATACTATTTGGCCATTGGAAATGAATGAAACAACTCTATTCTAAAACCTTTATCTGAAGTATTTTATACAATTTTGTTTTTATGGATATTTTGATATATTTAATCTAAAACATAAAGAGGATATTGGATGATTTTTATCAGTGTAGTGTATTGCACAAATGGCATTCATAGTCCATTTCTAATATTTTCCATTGTCTTCTACCTTTGACGGTGTTAACCATGGTGTCACGTGGATGGGAACGTGCATGGAAATGATATGCAGATGAGGTTATGGATAGTTAAACTAGGCGTCGTAAGCTCCATATATGGTGATATCGGGGAGGAGACAGGGTGGAGATGCACGTACACACAATCTTCCGCTGACTGGGATTTATAAAGGGATTTGTGCGCAGGTTCTGGCATACGCATGGTTTTATAAATCTGAATATTTTTGTGCGTACGCAGAATTTAGCTTTTGCGCATACGTACACTTTTAGGATGAAATCTACGCAAAGTTTTATAAATGAGGGCCCTGGTCTTTTTGTGATCGGATCCGATCAGAGAAAACACATAAGTGACCAAGTGTAAACAGACCCATATAGTGGCCCAGATCCGGCCCATCTGGTACATGTGGACTGCATGTGCATGACAACAACCATAATGAAAAACTTAACAGTCCACTACTTTCCGTAAATAAATAAATTCGGTAACACTTTATAATAACTGCACACTATGAAGCATTAATTAAGCATTAGTTAATAGTTAATTCATCACTTATAAAGCATTAATAGACATTAGTAAGTGGTTTATAAATACAGCTATAATTGCTTTATTCTTGATTTATAAGCATATCTATAATGTGTTTAATAATTGTATTTTCATACTTTATTAATAATCAATTTATCATTTCTAAATTAAGTATTACATTATTTACAAACCAGTTATTTAGGAGTTGTCAGTGGTTCATTTAGTAAGTGTAAGTAAATGATTAATAAACTATTTAAACATTCATTTATACATCTTATTATTTAGACATATAGTAATAGTTACTCAGTGTGTTATTAAATGCTTTAACACATATTCCTACTGCAATTCATGATTAATTCAGGTAGTTATAAAACATTTAGAGGTCAGTTAACTATTTTTGTGAGCTCATCTAAAGTGAGGACAATTTATGCTTTGTAAAGCTTTTATAAATGAGATTTAAAGGTTCAGTGATCGTCTGCACTGCTGTTCTCTAATGTTTTAAAGTTAGTACAGAGGTAGTTTTGACACTAGGAATATGTTAATAAAGCATTTATTAACACACTAAGTAACTAATACTATATGTCTAAATAATAAGATGCATAAATGTACATTTAAATATTTTATTAATCATTTACTTACACTTCCTAAATGATCTTATGAACCACTGACAACTCCTAAATAACTGGTTTGTGAATAATGTAATACATAATTTAGAAATGATAAATTGATCATTAATAAAGTACGAAAATACTATTATTAAACTCATTATAGATATGCTTATAAATCAAGAATAAAGCATTTATAGCTGTATTTATAAACAGCTTACTAATGTCTATTAATGCTTTATAAATGATGAATTGACTATTTACTAATGCTTAAAGCTGCTGTAGGTAACTTTTGTAAAAAAATATTTTTTACATATTTGTTAAACCTGACATTATGTCCTGACAGTAGAATATGAGACAGATAATCTGTGAAAAAATCAAGCTCCTCTGGCTCCTCCCAGTGGTCCAATTGCCATTTGCAGAAATACACCGCTCCCGGTAAGAAACAACCAATCAGAGCCAGGAGGAGTGTCTTAGCAGTGTCAATCAATCAAGCTCGCGTGCGCGCTGATCACACTCCTCTCATGCACAGTGTACAGGCGTCAAATTCAAGATTACCGGTGTGCCGCAGCTTTGCTTATGGCGAAATAAAACGATGTTATATGCAAAGGACCACCCTGAAATCTACAAGAAACCATGCCATACATAATTTGTCAGTCCTGTTTTGAAATTATCTTAGTTGTGTAGTTCCTAAAAAATTAAACAAATCAAGCAGGGATACTTACTTGTCAAGCAGAAATGTGGCTGACTCTGCATCGGTTTTTAATCCGTTCAGGACACGTAGCTCCCTCCACCTCGGAAAAGCCGCTCCGATATTTACCCTCGTTTTATTTCGGGCTCTATCTAATTCTTTCTTTTTGGCTTTTTTATCATCGTCATCTGTCTTTTTCCGTTTACCCGTCTTTATTTTATGAGCAGGTGCCACTCGAGGAATTGGCAGTTTGGATTGTTTTTCCGCCATAAGCAAAGCTGCGGCACACCGGTAATCTTGAAGCCTGTATGCGCTGGCGCTGTGTATGGGAGGGGTGAGATCAGCGCGCACGCGAGCTTGATTGATTGACACTGCTAAGACACTCCTCCTGGCTCTGATTGGTTGTTTCTTACCGGGAGCGGTGTATTTCTGCAAATGGCAATAGGACCACTGGGAGGAGCCAGAGGAGCTTGATTTTTTCACAGATTATCTGTCTCATATTCTACTGTCAGGACATAATGTCAGGTTTAACAAATATGTAAAAAAAATTTTTTTTACAAAAGTTACCTACAGCAGCTTTAACTAATGCTTCATAGCGTGAGTTATTCTAAAGTGTTACCATAAATTCTATAGATACACTTCTCTTCTTTAATTTTTTTGCACTTTAACTTCTGCACTACCATTGTGGTGCTGTGAATATTGTTGGCTCTTTTATGACAAATTGCTTGTTACGCTTCTCATTTTTATTTGCTGAATGCATGGATTGTGGAACATGAAATGAAGGGGATGAATGTTATCTGGACATACTACATTCATCAGTTACCGCCATTCAGATGTGCACTTCAGAATCTTGTCAGAAGTAAATAATCTGGGTACTTTTTGCCTATAAGTACTGTGAATTCGTACATGCTTCTTCTGTGACGTGTTTTTTGCCTACTATATAGTAGGGAAGTATGTGATTTTGGATGCTGCCATCGTCTAAAAAAAAATGGATTTAAACACATAGTTTCTTATTCTCTTATCCCTTCAGTTTGGCAAAGCTGCTCTCTGCTGGGCTGGAAGTACAATGAAGCAGATATGCATGAATGAAATGTGAAATAAAAACAAAAATGAAGTTTTCTATGGTGTTACTGACCATTTTATTCAAAAGCATAAACAATACAACACAAAAGCAGTTTCACAGACACTCAATAACAGGGGTGAATCAGGGCAGTCTGGGACAGTTTAGACATCTGGTGCTGTATTCACAAAACATCTTAAGGCTAAAAGTAGCTCCTAACTCTTAACAATAATGGGCATGTAAATCCTAATTATAGGACTCCTACATTTTCTAAGAATATTTCACAAAGTTTTTTAGTGTTAAAACTAGCTCCTAAATCTGTGAAAAGTTAGGAGTAGTCAAGAGGACTTCTAAGTCACTGAGACCAAATCACACACCATCCTGAAATGTTTTTTTGTATTTTTTTGCTGGCAATCTGCATCAGCAATCTACCAAAAGACACTGTGCACCACTGAGGCAAATAGTTTGTTTGCACATGACGTCACAGGGTGGTGCGAAATGCTGATTGAGGGCAGGAAGTGATTGTCTACTTAGGGAAGCACCTATGTTTTGCATCATTTATGGTTGCTCTAATCGATCAAACAGAGAAACCACAAGGAGCTTATATCGTGTGCCATCGTGTTGTTCATCGGCGGGGAAAAAATGCAAGAAATTCACTGAAAAATGCAGGAAAAAGTGGCTTGTAATCCTGCGTCTGTGGTCGGGAGGAGCCGAGTCGGATAATCCTTTGTGTGTGCAGTGACCGCTTTGTCAAATGTTAATACAGTTAATATAGTTAATACAAGTTAATACAAGTGGTTTGCGTATACAACCACAAAGCAAAAAGTAGTATACCTATGCTTTAATTTGCTTTCTGTTTCCGGTTGCATAAAGCACCTTGAGTGTAATTTTCCTATAACATGTTTTGCAAAACTTGCAATCAAAGTCTTCTAACGAGACATGATTGGCTGATTTATATGATAAACATTTTAATTTAAGCGTTTATTCACATAAACATAGATCAAATTACATACATGGATTACCTAATTATATTAACAAATAATGCGTCCATGGCAACAATAGAATTTTATAATGGCAAAACCTGGGTCGATGTCGTAAAACACATTTTAAGGGAACTTTTTAAGGGATTATGTTAAAGACTTTATATATTATATAGACAAATAATATAGATATTCCATTAGGTAAGGGGAAATCATGCCTTAACTTGAGGTGCTTTATGCAACCGGGCGCTGGAGATGTTACTTACCATCTCGATGACTGGAAAACGATCACGTCAAACATATGTTGTGATTTTCTGTCTTGTAATAGTGTCTCAACCAGTACATTAAGGACTTCCGTCCATCTTCTCCATTTGCTTTTCACTTCCTGTCCTGACCTTCCTGTCCATCAATGCAATAAATATTTTGATTTATAGATTTTAATCTGTGATGACAAATCATAAAGTTTCGTTTATGTACAGGGAAAATCATTGAATGATAATATCATGTCGTTGGTGCTGATTCTAGACTGGGAAGCATTGTGTTTATATACCTGTGAAAATAATTTTCACGCCTCTGTCAAATTAGAAGAGATTAGCAAGCATTCTTTTAGCAGTTAACAACAGATCAAATCTGTGCAAGGTAAATTAGATTTGGAAAATGGGATGTCTTCATTAAACTACAAATTCACATAGGCTACAATTCATTAACACTGTGTTAATCTGTCAGTAACCTATGGAAGCTGGTTTCTGCCACTGAATAAAACAAGATAATTGCAACATTTTATCTCACAATTTTGCCTTTTTTCTCAGAATTGCAGAATTGTGAGTTATAAAGACAGAATTGCATGTTATAAACTCACAATTCTGAGGAAAAAAAAGTATTTTGTCCTTTATAACTTGCAATTGCAAGAAAAAATGTAAAAAATTATAATTCTTACTTTATAACCAGCAATTGCAACTTTATATCATGCAATTCCGAGGAAAAAAAGTCAGAATTTCGAGATCAAAAGTGGCAATTATCTCTCTCTTTTCTTTTTTTTTTATTCTGTGCAGAAACAAGCTTCTTCTCTATGGAAGAGGATTAGGGCCAAGCAATAATAAAAAAAATAAAACCATCTCGAGATTAAAGTTGTTAAATTTTGAGAAAAAAAGTCGAGATAAAATGTTGAGAATAAACTCGTTAAATTACGAGAAAAAACTTGTTAAATTTCAAGAAAAAAGTCAAGATAAAATGTTGAGAATAAACTCGTTAAATTATGAGAAAAAACTTGTTAAATTTCGAGAAAAAGGTCGAGATAAAATGTTGAGAATAAACTCGTTAAATTACGAGAAAAAACTTGTTAAATTTCAAGAAAAAAGTCAAGATAAAATGTTGAGAATAAACTCGTTAAATTATGAGAAAAAACTCGTTAAATTTCGAGAAAAAGGTTGAGATAAAATGTTGAGAATAAACTCGTTAAATTACGAGAAAAAACTCGTTAAATTTCGAGAAAAAGGTCGAGATAAAATGTTGAGAATAAACTCGTTAAGTTACAAGAAAAAAAATCATTAAATTTTGAGAAAAAAGTCGAGATAAAATGTTGAGAATAAACTCGTTAAATTATGAGAAAAAAGTCGTTAAATTTCGAGAAAAAAGTCGAGATAAAATGTTGAGAATAAACTCGTTAAGTTACAAGAAAAAAAATCGTTAAATTTCGAGAAAAAAGTCGAGATAAAATGCTGAGAATAAACTCGTTAAATTACGAGAAAAAAGTCGTTAAATTACTAGAACAAATTTGTTAAATTACGAATTTGTTCTCATAATTTAACGACTTTTTTCTCGTAATTTAATGACTTTATTCTCAACATTTTATTTCGACTTTTTTCTCAAAATTGAACAACTTTAATCTCGAGATGGTTTTATTTTTTTATTATTGCTTGGCCCTAATCCTCTTCCGTACTTCTCAGCTCAGATTCCACTGCGAAAAGTGAAGGAAATCAGTTGTAGTCAGTTGTAGTTCTTGTGTTTCTCTTTCCTTCAGTGATTCTGCTCGTGATCATCAGGTGTCTTCAATAATTGAACAATCATCAGTCAGTTAATCACTTCAGTATCTAATTAACTCTAACACTGCTTCAGTGTTACTTTAACACTCTTCTGGTGGTTCCCATATGAACACTGACCGTGTTGATTTAACACTGGGGAGTTTACTGTTTAGTCTTCCTCATCAGAAAAATATTTACTGGGACATAGCAAGATTTTACTGAGGGTGAAAAGAGGGTCTAGCAACGCCCCTGCCAAGCACTTTTACTGTTATTTAGGAGAAGAACTCTTAAATTTTGTGAATACGGCACCAGTACTTTACTGTGATTTTCACCTTAACACTTCAGACCAGCAAATGACAGCTCGAATAAGGTCTAATTAAGCTTGTGATGGAGTAAGACATGAACACATCAGATGTAAAGTGTGCAGCATAAACCCTTTCACATGAAAGCATGATGAAATAAATTGAGTTTATATGACAGGAATCTTAATATGTTATTTATTCACAATAAATGCGATCACAATAAGATTGTGAAAATGCGATCACAATAAGATTGATTCCATAAGATGATACAAGTTTTAGCATGACAAAATCAGGATGAATCCTATTTCTCACAAATCCCTTTTTTCTTGTAAGAGCATTGGAAATCACTCCAGTTGTTCAGGGCGTGTTTTGTAGGATTCAGTTCAGTACAGTCCTCATCTGAATAATAGTTATTCGGTTGACCTTCAACAAAAAACCTGAATAAAATGAGATTTTTAATTATTCATAACCTCAACTAAAGATTTTATCCATTCAGCAACTAACAAATTAAGAATGTCACACAAAATAAATAAATAAATAAATAAACAGTCCATTGACAAGTTTCAAGAATAAACTTAACTAAAGCAGTAGTGAAAGTGCAGGAAAGTAAAAGAGAGTTTTTCTTAAATATAATTAATTTGCCTTTTGTGGTTTTGTGTTTGTGGAAAAGCTGTCTTGAGCAATTTAATGGAGGTTTTGTTGTTCTTATTTTTAAAATGACAATTACAAAGACCAAAACAAATAAATACACGATTTTAAGTAAGTGTTAAGCACTTACCCTTTATTCAGGGGTGAATTATCCACCCATATCAGGGTCCCTTCATTCTCAATGTCAGACAAACCAATCCACACACTCTCCTTGACTAATGAAGTTATGTGTCTCTGTGTGAATAAAAACAGGAATGAGTGTGATTCCTCTCATTCATGAACAGACTCTCACACAAACTCACCTGCTTCTCTTCAGTGTCGATAATGACCAGATCAGCTCCTCGATCCCTGCAGTACTGCCTGCTCTCAGACCAGCTCATCTCCTTATTGGATATGAACAAGCCATCTGGACCCCACAGATATCCTAATAGAAACACGACTTTTTTTTAAAACTGTATACATAAAATAATATACATAAAAAAGAGAAAGAAATAGAAAAAAGAAATGATGTACACAAAAACAAACCCCGTTTAGAAGTGCTCAGAATGTGCTGATATATAATGGCAGCAATCAGAAGAAGACAGAGGATCCCGAGACACACTGTGATCACCACCAAACATCGACTTCCTGTCAAACAGGAACAAAACACAAATATTATTAATGAATACACTCCATATTGTCAGTTCTGTCATACACTCTAAACAAAAATGGTGCTAAATAGCACTAAAAGTGGCTCACTGGCTTGTAATTATAGGGGAACCACTTTAAGACTTTAAGTGCTATATAGCACCTATATTTAAAGGTCAAATGGTGCTATGTAGAACCATTTTTTTTCAAGTCAGGAGACAAGCTCTGTGTCTCAAACTATCGACCTATTAGCATTCTACCAGCCATCTCCAAGATCTTTGAGAAGGTGGTGGCAGAACAGCTGGTAGAGCATCTCAACCACACTGATGCATTACATCCTTGCCAGTTTGGGTTTAGGAAAAGATACTCCACTGAGTCTGCATGCTGCTACCTACTAGAAGACATCAAATCCAGTCTTGATGGTGGAGGTGTGGTAGGGGCGGTCTTTCTGGACTTGAAAAAGGCCTTTGATACAGTTAATCATCAGCTTCTCATGAGCAAACTATCTGATTTTTCTCTTGACACAAATACAATAAAATGGATTCAATCTTACCTTAATGATAGACAACAATGTGTTACGGTTGATAAATCAAAAATCACCATTAAGACCTTGTAGCATGGGAGTGCCACAAGGTTCCATTCTGGGCCCCCTGCTTTTTAGCCTTTACATAAATGACCTACCTACTGTGTGTAAAAGTAAAATTATTATGTATGCTGATGATACGGTGCTATATGCACATGGTAAAACTGCTGAAGAAGTCGCTCACAAATTGACCAAAGAGATGAAGAAAGTTTCTTTGTGGCTGAAAAATTCATGCCTTACTCTAAATTTAGATAAGACTGTCTCTATGTTTTTCACAAATCGTTTTAAAATACAATTTTACCCTAATATTTTAATAGATGGACAAATCATCTCAAATCAAGAACAGGTAAAATATTTAGGTGTCATATTGGAACCAAATTTAGGCTTTAAAAAGCATATAAAAAAGTTAACTAATATAATAAAATTTAATATGGCACAGTTTAGATACATTCGAAATTCCCTTACAATCGAGGCCTCAGGGGCCTACCTAAATGCAATGATTGTTCCTTATTTTCGATATTGTATGACAAGTTGGTCACAGGCTACTAAAACTGCCCTCAAGCCACTTGAGTCCTTATATAAAAGCTCTTTAAAGATTCATGATAAGAAAAGCAGACGATTCCATCACTGTCATATTCTTGTAAAATACCAATTTCTTAGTTTTGAAAATCTGATAACTCACACCAATCTGTGTTTGATGTATAAGATCCTTTATGATAATGCTGCTCCTCCACTAAAAGAATTCATATCTTTAGGCTCTGAAACGACAGCTCGAGCCACAAGATCAACAGTGCGAGGTGAATGCAGGATCCCTAAACGCAGGACAGTATTTGGAAACTCTGCTTTTTCTTGTATGGCTGCTCGTCAGTGGAATATGTTGCCTGTAGAGCTAAAAAAAACCCACAAATTTTTACACGTTCACACGCCAAGCAAAGAAATGGCTTTTATCAAATCAAATCTGTCTTCACATCTGACCAGATATATGTATGTGTGTGTGAATATGTGTTCTAAGGTCTAAGTATTTGAAAGGTGTGAATATGAACTTTTGTATTTTTTTTTTTTTTTTTTTTGTGTGTGTTATGCTGTTATTTGTTTGTAAATTCTATTACTTATGTATGTTTTATATTCTGTAGCTTAACATCAGCCTGCCCAGGGACTACGGGTGAAAAGTAGCTCTTGAGCTAAAACCCGGTACAATGCATCTCTCCCTTTGAGGTTAATGTTTATTGTGCGCTGTCCCTGTCTCTTTAAAAAAAAAAAAAAAAAAAATAAGAGTCTCATGTGGGGGCCCTGAAATATTTCCTAAAAAAGTTTTGAGAACCACGTTAACTTCAGGAAATACACTGTATTTTAAAGCCATTATTAATCCTGTCCCCAACAACAACAACAACAAAACAATTAAAAACGAAAATAATGGTTAATGATCATTAAAAAAGAAATTCAATGACTGGCAGAAGCATCTGCCAAACTGTAAACTTAAGGTAAAATATCCAGTTTTTTTTTTTTTTTTTTAGTTTAAAAAAACAAACCGTTAATTTACAGATATTGACCAGGATTATTATTCTGAAACATTGTCTGTAAAATGTAATGTAAAATGTAATTACTGTATCAGCAGTTACACAGTTACTGCCTTTAAATAAAGCAACATACAATATAACATCATTATAGCCCTATAATACTGCATATAATCCTTTCCTGCTTTGATATTTTGAAAGTTTTAAAGTCGCTAACAGCTGATGCAGTGAACCAGGACAGAAGATGATGATGATGATGATTGCATCATCATCAAACAAACAGATTTAACTAGGGCTGCACGATATATTGCATGAGATTGTCATGCGCATTTCGTCAGTAAAGCCGGTTCCCTGATTACTGCTAAATCACCATCACCTGCTTTCAAATGGAGCGGCATTTAATAGACAGAGCCGTAGATCACTGATAAGCCACGCAATATCACGTTCATATCGCAGACGAATCGCCTTCGATAATGAACACAATATTGCGTGGCTTGTCAGTGATCTACGGCTCTGTGTATTAAATGCCGCTCCATTTGAAAGCAGGTGATGGTGATTTAGCAGTTATCAGGGAACCGGCTTTACTGACGAAATGCGCATGACAATCTCATGCGATATATCGTGCAGCCCTAGATTTAACTGACCTAAAATTGTTTTGTAAGTGTTGCTTTAACAAATGTGCTTTAAACCCAGAGTAGCAAGACTGATATTGAACACTCAAGGGTCAGGAGCCAAGCTAAAGCAAACACTTACCTCCATAACGGTGACATCAAACTTTATTATTTTCAATAATAAAGTTTTTTTTTTTTTTTTCTGTACAAAAAAAGTGAATTACTGTAATTTTTTATTAATGTCATAATACATAAAATAAAAGTCAAGTTGTTAATTTAGAGTTCATTTGACAGGTGCTATATAGCACTTAAAGTGGTTCTCCTATGATTACAAGCAAATTAACCACTTTTAGTGCTATTTAGCACCATTTTTGTTTGAGGTTACCATTGTGCTGGAGAGCCTGTGCCTCAGTCCAGGAGAAGAAGCTTTAATGTCATGTTGCACGCTTCTTTATTTAAAGACAGTAGCTGTGTAGTTGTCACTGCAGTGACATTTACATTAGATATTGCATGTGAGATTTACACAGAGTTTTAATGTTTCACAATATTAATCCAGAAAATATCCATTTTATTTTTGGTTTGGCAGACACTTCAACCAGTTATTGACTGTTTATTTCTCTCTCTCTCTCTTTTTGTTTTACTATCTTAACAATTATTTCATTAATGGTTAATGTTTGGCACCCTGTGCTGTCATGCATTTATTTATTTTTATTTATTTTTTTAACAGTGTAGAGAACCTTTAAAATACTGTACAGGGTCTTAATAGGTTCTTTATACAGGAGTGGTGTTATATAGCACCTCAACCACTGAAGAACCTTTGTGTGTGTGTGTGGTAACTTTCTGCTACAACTGCTATAGCAAATGATAGGCAGGTATTTGAGAGTTGAGAAGCAAGCTTATAATGGCTACTGATAGAGCAGCAACCAATCAGCTGTGCCCTATAGAGAATGATGTGATTGCAAGCAAGTTGACCTATCAGCCTGCGCCATCTAGAGTTTCATGACAGAGCTATATTTATTAGAAGTATATTTTTTTAATTGATTTTATTTATCCTTTATTTAACCAGGAAGATCCCATTGAGATATCACAATCTATTCTTCCAGGGAGACTTGGTCAAGACGGCAGCACACAGAGTTTCACACAAAAAATAAGGACAAAAGTGTGCTCAAACAGTTAATAAAAATAAGGTCAATAAAAGCACTTGCAAGACTCTTTTAAATCAGTTTGCAAAATACATATTCAAAGGTGACAAAAAACTCTACTCAAGTCATTCCATGCCCAATGGGGCATAAAAGGAAAAGTATACCATAATTGTTTGTATAAAAAGCTGAGAGTTTACCATCTACCTAAAATATAAACCTGAAATATTAATTTTCAAATCAAACTTTGTAAGTAACTTTGTTTTTACAACTGTAAAATATGCAAACAAGAAAATATACTGAAAAAAATTCAAACGAAAAAATATTATGTGTTAATACACATACAAATATAAAAGCAGAAATATTGACATATTTGTCTTGGAAACAATGATTAAAATCTAACAGTTGTCATTTCCTGAAACCTCCCTGATGCCTACTCTGTTTCAAATTAAATGCTTTACTTACTACGATTTTGAGCTCTTCCATCATCCTGGCAGTGTCTCTGGAGTCCAGTTGTGTTCTTATTATTTCTGAGTTTATTATCATGAAAGTCCTCTAATTCCATTATTTGTTCTTGGGTCTTACAGTACGTCTTGACAGATGAGCTGTTGTTCTCAGAACGATGCCTACTTGTAAGCTAAACGTCTCAGTCTGACACTCCTTTCTCTGTTTCTCTCTGGTCTTGGCTGATGTTTATAAGACAGTTTCGTTATCAGAATCAGAAAGAGCTTTATTGCCAAGTGCGCTTGCGCACACACAGAATTTGCCCTATTGAAGCTATTGGTACACGCATACAGTGGTGTGAAAAAGTGCTTGCCCCCTTCCTGACATTGTCCTTCAGGATTTTTTGGTAGACAGCAGAATTCATTGTTCCATTGATCACAGCAAGTCTTCCAGGTCCTGAAGCAGCAAAACAGCCCCAGACCATCACACTACCACCACCATATTTTACTGTTGGTATGATGCTCTTTTTCTGAAATGCTGTGTTACTTTTACGCCAGATGCAATGGGACACACACCTTCCAAAAAGTTCAACTTTTGTCTCGTCAGTCCACACAGTATTTTCCCAAAAGTCTTGGGGATCATCAAGATGTTTTCTGGCAAAACTGAGACGAGCCTTTATGTTCTTTTTGCTCAGCAGCGGTTTTCATCTTTGAACTCTGCCATGCAGGCCATTTTTGCCCAGTCTCTTTCTTATGGTGGAGTCATGAGCTTAACTGAGGCAAGTGAGGCCTGCAGTTCTTTGGATGTTGCTGTGGGTCTTTTGTGACCTCTTGGATGAGTCGTCGCTGCGCTCTTGGGGTAATTTTGGTCGGCCGGCCACTCCTGGGAAGGTTCACCACTGTTTCATGTTTTCAACATTTGTGGATAATGGCTCTCATTGTCCTGTTGTCGACTGGGTGGATGCATGTATTTCTTTGTTTGTTGCCACTGTCTGCAAAACAATTGCCCCTCAGGGGGCCTAATAAAATGTTGAAGTTGATAATAATTCTGGGCAAAAGTTTTAAACAGCTTTAAAAGAAGATAATGTATATGTAAAATATTAAGATAAGATATCAAACATAACATTATGCCAAATAATTTTATCTTGAATTTCTTATAAACAAAATCATATATATATATATATATATATATATATATATATATATATATATATATATATATATATATATATATATATATATATATATATATATGGGATGGGGGCTGAATCCAAAATCCCCCCCATACCCTTTGAACTGGTGATGGAATGGAGGAGTTGGCCACAGGCACCATGGTGGTGGTGAAGCCCAGATAGCAACATTGTATCGGCCCAGGGCCCTCATTTATAAAACTTTGCTTAGATTTCATCCTAAAAGTGTACGCATGCACAAAAGCTAAATTCTGTGTACACACACAAAAAAAAAATCCGATTTATAAAACCATGCGTATGCCAGAACCTGCGCACAAATCCCTTTATAAATCCCAGTCAGCGGAAGATTGTGTGTACGTGCATCTCCACCCTGTCTCCTCCCCGAAATCACCATATATGGAGCTTACAATGCCTAGTTTTATGCTGCGTTCCAGGCAGCCCGTAAGTCACGACTTCAAATCACGACTCACGACTTTGTAGCGTTCCAGGAAAGTCACGCCAAACTGCGTAAAAGTGTAAACAAACCAACATGGCGGACCGTACGGGGCTTATGCTCATTAACAATTATTTCTATCGCCAAAGGTGCTTACTCATTGCTTATTTGAAGGAAACAGAGGAGGAAAATGGCGCATAAGGCAAGAGAAGCTGTTATACCTTTTATTTTACCGTGCACTTGCATAAACACGGCATCCGTAGGGGCTGCCATTGTTGTTTCGCGGGTATGTGACGTCAGAACCCGTAACTGGGAGTACATCAATCTAGTACGAGTTCACGGGTGGGAAGTCACGGCTTTGACTGCTGTTCCAGTGCACTTTCACGGGTAGAAGGTTGGAAAAACACGGGTTACGGTTTGCCTGGAATGCGGCATTACTATGCATAACCTCATCTGCATATCATTTCCAAGCATGTTCCCATCCACATGACACCATGGTCAACACCGTCGAAGGTACAAGACATTGAAAAATATTAGATGTAGACTATAAATGCCATTTGTGCAATACACTACACTGATAAAAAACATCCAATATCCTCTTTATGTTTTAGAATTAATATATCAAAATATCCATAAAAACAAAATTGTATAAAATACTTCAGATAAAGGTTTTAGAATAGAGTTGTTTCATTCATTTCCAATGGCCAAATAGTATTTTAATAGTTTTAAACAATTCAAATCAAATCTATGCTGATAAGGTGAACATATCGCTTATGAAGTTTATAGGCTATTTTAAGTGGAAACAGATCGGCCTACTTATTTATTGCAGTGTAAATACAATTGTCTGACTCGGTGCATCACTGACAAAGTATTTTAAAAAGAAAACATGCAAATCTTACTGTTTTCCTCAAATTATATCCTTCAAATACAGTGGTAATTGTTTGAAGATCCTTCCTGAAGACACCTCCCTGCAGCTGTGGTTATACAGTAAGCTATTATTATCAGATCTCTTCAAACTGTACAACGGACCATTCAACCACCCAATCCAGCAGCGTCTTCCATAATATCCAAGTTAGGTGTGCATCACTGATCGTTGTTCTCGCTAAAATATTTCATCATAACATCTGCAGTTTAGTTTAAAGAGGAATTATTGTGCTCCTAGCGCTCCTCGCTGTCATTAAAACAGCGTGAAAAGTGATCGAAAGTAGCACATCTAAATTCAATGTTTCATATAACTTCTCTGTAATGACTGCGTAATGTAATTTCAGTGCTTATCACCAATAGTGAAAATGTAATATTAATATAAATGTGTATATCAAAATGAAAACGTGAGTTTCCATGCGAGTTTAAATCATTCTGTTATTTATTTAAACTGTTATATGGTTTTCCTTCATCTGCTGTCAGTCCCTCAGCTCACCATCGGTGTCGCCAAACTGCCCTGTCTCCAAAATGTTTGTACACATGGGTCAGAGTCAGAAATTTTCCTGTCAAGTTTGTTTTTATAAATCACAACTTATGCATAAGAACCGTTCAGGCTCTGTTTTGTGTGTACTCAAAGTTTTATAAATCTGGCCTACATGGCACAATGATCTGGACCCCATGCTGCAATGAATTACGGTCCTGTGGGCCGCTTCTGTTTGCCAGATCTGGGCCACAAGCAGGCCACAGCAATGCCACATGTCAGCCAAGAACAAAGAAATAAACTGGACCCCCCATACCATTTTAAAATGTAACATTCTAGGAACCATTTTTTACTTTTACTTGTATAGCGCTTTTCACTATACATATAGTTTCAAAGCAGCTTTACAGAGAATGCATGTCAACATTACAATTTAGAGAATCTGGTATCAGAGGTGACTGTCCAATGTATGTAGTTTCAGAAATGTACATATAATCATGCAGTTAGCTAACAATGTAATAATTTAGGCAATTTAATTTACAATCACTGTTAGCAGTTTAATTGAAGGTAGAAGCAATGAGCTCCTGGAAATAATGAATAAATGAAATAACGGAAATAATGAAATAATGAGTTCCCGCAGCCATGGACTGGAAGCTCATTGTTTGGCCAAAGGGATGAAAAAATCACACAAAGAAGTGTTCTTTTAAGTCTTCAGGTTTACTGTAAAATGATCAGGGTTTATACAGACCACTTCACACACAACACGGATGCACTCCACCCACACAGAATCCTGTTTGTACAGATCTTTGCTTGCCAAGCAATTTCCCTTCATTTACAGAGCATCCTTCTTATATTCCCACTAAGCAAAGTTGACGTCTTTTCAGCGTTTTTGTCACAAAAGTCATACGTTGAAAAGACGTCCACTGAGGATCCAGAATGAAAGTTATGACGTCTTTTTTTTGTCATATTCTGAACATCTGATATAGACGTTCATTGAAACCCCATACAAGGTTAAAAAATAAAAGCCATGGATCCATCCGTAGGCAGTAAAACACACTTTCACAACTCTAGACAACTTAGCATCTGTAATTCACACATCTTTGGATACTGAGGGAAACCAAACCTGAAGGAAAGACTTTCTGGTTCAGCTGGAACTTGAACCAGAAACCTTCTTGTTGTGAAGATACAGTGTTTCCCACTGAGCCACTTGTGCTGCCCTTTGCAGTCTAGTTTTTCATGTTTATATGTAAAATAAAATAAAAGCATTTACAGGTACAAAACTCTTTTGTACCTCATCTTTTTATGAAATCATTGTAGTTGCTTCAATCTCTGGTACCTGTCCTCATTTTTTATTGTGCTATCAAAGAGTAAAATATGCATACTTACCCGGGAATTATTTGAGATTTATGCTGCCTTCGCATGCTTTCAGAACAGAGGGCAGTGGGCAGAAGACAGATATGCTGTTTTTCAGAGGGACGGTGTCTTTGATTGTATTATAATTTGATATTTCCGAAGTGATAAAATAATTTTTTTAGTAATATTTAGTGATTTTTAAGCATGAATCATATCACATTTTTACAGAAATGTCTGAATGATTGATAACGTCTAATGCACCACCAACAGCCACTGATAGCCTTTTGCTCTCCGTATGAATGTGTCTTTTGTTTTTATTTTGGCTGTGGTTTCTTTTTTCTTTCTTTTTGGCAGCAGGAAGTAGATATTTCAGATTGCAGGTCAGTTACAGTGATCTACTGCTGAAAAATATCAGCTGCAGACCAACTTCAGCTCTTTGAGTCTGAAGAAGTTGGTGACCCGATTCAGAAACAACTTTTTTAAAGAAATAAAGGCAAACTGGTCTGTAATAAGTGAAGCTGATAAAGCTGTTGTTGGAGTTGTTTAATCTTCCTCTGCTCGGATCTTGAGAAATGTCATTGATTTGATTTGCAGTTGATGTTTCAGGGGCTGAAATCAAATCAATTATTATTTGCAATAGAAATTAATTTAAATGGGAATAAAGTTCTCAACCGAAACATGGCAGAAACATTTGAAATACAATAATTATTTACAATTGACATTAAATAATTTAAATAAAACAATTACTTATTTAGTTGAATTAATAAAATAAGCCACATTAGGTTACATAAACATGAACTTTGGTATTGAAAATTATTGAACTGTAAGTTTAAATCACTAAATTTGTCAAGTTGAAAATACTTAAAATTCTAAGTAATTAAAACTTAAATAAGTCAGTGGAAATTAGTACCTCAAAAAGTTGTGAAAAAAAAAAAAAAAAAATCCAAACATATTTTACAGGGAATGTTTATACTGAAAATGTAAGTTTGCCTTAATTTCATAAAGTTAATCAAAGTAAACTTTAAACAACATTACATTTGTCAAGTTGAACATATTTAATATGCTATAATATGAGTCAGTGCAAAAAAAGATAACTCAAAAAGTTTTTTTTTTTTCAAAAATAATTAATATTTAGATTTATTTTATTATTATTATTTTTTTTTTTACAGTGCATGAAATCATCATAATCTCACAGTCTCTATTTTCTACAGTCACTCCAATGCCACTGTGATGCTGCCATGTGAAAATATTATTAATTCCTATCTAGTTAGTTGCCATAAATACAATTGTATTTAAAGGACCTTTAAAGGCCAAGTTTCACCTATTTTAGAGTTTTTGAGTTAATTTCTATGGCTTTTATATTACAATATGATCATGGGAAAATCCACACTTTGACTTTGACTACATTACATTAAATGTAATATATACTTTCAATAGTATGAGTGTAGCCTACAGAGTTTCAAAGTGATAATAAAAACCTAGATGTTTTTCTGAATGGAACCATTTACTGTCTAATAACCATTAAAAACACACACCTCATCTGTGAACACACACAGTACTGTACTGTAAGATTAAGTTAGAGAAAATAACAAAATCAGGAACCTTTTATGTGTGCAGAAATATAACATTGTGTCACTAATGTTTGAGAGGATGAAAAACGTTGCATAAAAATCCAATCATTGTTTTATGATTAATATGTCATTGTTTCCGCTTTTAAATGAAATATTTTAACATGTAATTATTTTTGTTTAATTTTTCAGTATGTTTTTGATTGCATATTCTAATGTATAGGATTTCCAGATGTCAAAACATTCACTTTTAAAAACCATATCATAATATTATGGAGTGAAAGTTAATAAATTATATTTGTGTGTTTTTGTCCTGTTTGGCAGGAAGAAGTAGATTTTTGGGTCAACTCTTCCAAGTCTAATGAGACTGGAGTTGGATAATGAACTAAGGAAGTTATCTGAACAGGGATTGTTCAAGTGGATTTATATTTATAGTTGCACTTTATAACACAAATGATAAATAAAATTGTTTGTACTGTATTTATTGAAAGGGAATGGTAGGTTTGTTCATATCCAGTGAGTTGGTCTGAGAGCAGGCAGTACTGCAGGGATCGAGGAGCTGATCTGGTCATTATCAACACTGAAGAGAAGCAGATGAGTTCATTGGGAAATAGATCTAATTTACAGCAATTCTCTTGTGAATGAACATATTTGAATACACTTGAATAAAAGGGGTGATGACTGAGTGAGTGAGATATTTAGACCAGTCAATTTTAACTTCGGTAAAGTTGGTATTCGCACATTCGGACATCCGTATTCAATAGCCTTGTTAATCACACTACATTGGACATTCAGTGAACATTCACAAGTAAATATGCCATTAAAACAATACTTGCCATTTTGATCGACTGTGAAAAATGTTGTAAGTTGACAATCGTTGGTTGTCAATATCATGTCGCTGCTTAAAATTCGCAAACATTAATTTATTGCACATTTATTGGAAAGTCTGAATTTATCAGAAGTCTGAATGTGCGAATATAAAACCAACTTTACCGAAGTTCAATTTTACTGGTTCACCTATTCAGACTGAACACTGAATAGTTTTTAACCAAATTAAATCAGCAAATCACAGTAAATGTGCCCCTTTACAACGAAAGTTAGAAATTGCTAAAACATTTTACAAACAATTACAAAAAATGGCAAGTAACACATTCAATTAAACATTAAATTTTGAAGTAGAAGAAATGAAATAGTATCTTCTTGAAAACATACTCAAATAATTGTTTTATTTACAACTTTGAAAAATAATAGCAATTACAATAAACTTAAAGGATTAGTCCACTTTTAAATAAAATTTTTCTGATAATTTCCAGGATTATTCTCCTTATAGTGGACTTAACTGGTGCTGCATTCGTTACGTAAGTAGAATAGGGAAGGTGTAGGACATACAGAGTAAGCTAGAAATCCACAATAAGGAGAATAATCCTGGAGTGTTTTCATCAAAAACCTTAATTTCTTTTCGACTGAAGAAAGAAGGACATGAACATCTGGGATGAAATGGGGGTGAGTACATTATCAGGAACTTTTTATTTGAAAGTGAACTAATCCTTTAACAGTGTGACTATTTATTTACCTGTATTTGGATGTTCCCCATCACAGTCACACCACACTTTTATTTTCTCATTTTCTTTAATTTCTCATCATTGTGTGCAAATGGGGAAATCACACTTATTTCTGCTTTTATTCACACGCAGAGGTTCGTACTGTAACTTCATTAGTAAAGGAGAGAGTGTGGATTGGTGTTACGACCCCTGAAAAGGTCTAGGGGGTACAGGGGCATAAGATTATAAAACTGACATTAAAATGAAACACATATAAGCAATGTATGGGGCGAAGAACCACGAAGCCGAAAGAACAATCATGCAATTATTTATTAAGTGTGAATACAAGGTAAGGGTATAAAGGTATGTTGGTAAGCGTAAACAGACAAGAATATTTGAAAATATATACAGTATTTACAAGAACAAACGTACAAGAGACAGGGAGGAAGGGAAGAAGGGACGCGGGCGGCGCCAAAGAAAAGAAAATAACAAAACCAAACCAGCTTATAAATATCCCCCCTAAGACTAACTAACAAAGAAAAATATGGAAAAGAAAAGTCTTCAGCGTCCGAGACGCCCTAACTATTCTACGCTGCCTAGTCAAAAACCAAAATACATGGGGTGGCACTCACCCCTAACCTAATGTACTATACAAAAAGCTCCTGTGTGTTGCAATGTATGTCACGTGACGTCCTTACCTGTCCGCTTTTTCCCGGCCTGGTAACACTCTGACAAGGGTTACATAAAAGGGAAAGAAACGAATATATCAAACGAGGACGAACGTAGCCTACACACAAAGCAGACAACATGAACAAAATGGGATACAGAGATTAAGGCAGATGACAGCAAAAACTAGTGATGTTGCGGTCTGTGCCGATGCTTCGGAGTGTGTGTCGAGAAATCCCGGAAGCTTTCAGTGAAACGCGAATCGAGGCTTGTATGCTTTAGATCAGTGACGTCATTGATGACGTTCGAAGCCTCGCCTCTGCCTGACTGGTTCGAATGGTTCGACTGGTTCGATCTTGGCGCGACATTTTGACAGACATAAACATGGGATACCCTCAGAATTTGTGGTTTTAGAATAATAATATCGCCCCTCCTGCCTGTTATGACCAAAGAATTTGTTTACACACATTTAATAGCCCCATTCATTTAAAAACCAATATGTTTATTACACAGTTATGTTATACTTACAATCATTACATACATACAGAAAATACACATTACATTCAAATAAATATATAAGTCTTTGTGGAAATTGATTTTTTCTTCACCGTTATTTCTAAACCATAACTGGTGAAAAATAAAGTGTATCACAGCTCACATCAGGTCATCTGTAATGTATTTGCTTGTTTTACACTCTTTGACCACCAGGTGGTATTGAGAGCAAATGAAGCCTCGAGAAATGAACACTTTTGTGAATCACTTGGCTGCAAAGCTTCAATGCTTCGTGAGACTTCTTCTCGCCAACACTAGCAAAAACTACAGCGCAAACAATCATCAGCATGGGGGGCTTGTGGGTGGTCTGGCGTGCTCTTTTATTAGCGGTGGTCTTTTGCGATTGGTGAAAGGATGGGCGGATGACGTCAGCGGATGATGAGTGACAGGTGGCTGAACCAATGAGCGGCGTCTAAGAAAGCGAAAGTGACAGGGAAAAGCGGAGAGAGGGAAAAAACAAATACACAGAGCACAATGTCTGACATTGGTTGATAATTCAATGCTGAATCAAGGGTATGTGCTAAAACATCTTATTTGTGCTTAATTTTTGAGTTTTGCTTCTCTCTCTCTCTCTCTCTCTCTTAAAGTGAGACCACCACAACTGAAGACACACCTGTTCTGCAACCACTTGAACTGCAAATACAAATGCACCTTCTATAAACATAACACTTTTCTCTTGAAAGAGTACTCTGTTACGACTCTGTTATAATTTAAATATGGGATCCTAATTTGATATTTGAAATTTGATACATGTTTTTCAGGTTTTGGCTCAGAGGTGGACCAAATGACCAAAGTGGAAGTGAGGACTGTATTGAACTAATGCCTGAAAATCCGGTCCTGAATAACTGGAATGATCTTCCACACCTAATTGTTGTGACACATTTGATAACATGTTCACTTTTATGTATTATTTTATGGAATCGTTTTTGTAATCACATCATTCCTGACTGAGGTTTCTGTCCAGTCAATGTCAGCTGATTTCACTGTATATATAAATTATCGAGTTGTTATTGTTTTATAAGTGTCTGTAATGTACAAAATGTGGATATTCAGATGACATTCTGTTAGAAGAGAAAAGTAAAATAGCCATTATGCAAGAAATTACATTGTTCTTTAATAAACTCACATCCAGTTTCTCATATGGTGAGCCTGTTATATTTATTTAGAGAATAAATGGCAGAACACTGACCCCTCAGTGTTTTGCCTGCCTGCTGTCTGACCTACGCTCGAAGCTTCGTGGAGTTTATCCTAAATCTTTCTCTTTATTCCTATTCACATAATATAACTTTCTTATTTTTCACTAGATTACTTAACCTATTGCATAGTATTACTAAACGGAACGATTTATTACTAGTAATCTACCAGCGTAATCACCTAGTGTCAGCCATAGCCCGCTAGCCTGCTAGCTACCGTCTATTTTTTTTCCTCTAAACTAACCTTCCTTGTCGATCTAATGGCGGATTTATCCGATGTATGTTATTCTGATCTGTCCTCGCCAGATCGGGAAGCTGTGGAGACTTTGCTGCCCGGCATTCATCGATCCACCGCGAGGTACAGCGTCCCGCACATCACCCTTGCCCCAGGCACCGGCAAGCGACCGAGACATCCAGCTAGCGAGTCCCGTGTGCGATGCAGCTTTTCGGACGGCGTACAAAAACACGGTCAGTCATGTCCGACGATTATCATGTGTATTAACTGCAACATGTACAGCTTAGCTCTTTCTGTCAGCAGTGAGACTTACACATGTGATAAATGCAGGGATATTGTCAGGCTGACAGAGAGAATCTCAGAATTAGAGACACGCATCCAAACTTTAATTGAGGATAGTGAGAATGAAAGGGCCTTAGATACTGCTTTGGATGCGACTAGCCTAGTAAACACTGCACATTCGGTTCCGGTTGTAGAAGCCACGCAGCAGGCTAACTGGGTGACTGTGAGGCGGCATAGTGGCAAGAACAAACACCACTCTTCCGTTCCGATTAGAACATCAAACAGGTTCTCCCCACTCAGTGACGCACCCACTGAGAATCCTGTTGAAAGTGCCCTAGTTATTGGCGATTCTATTACACGGAACGTGAAAATAGAGACACCAGCCACCATAGTCACATGTTTGCCGGGGGCCAGAGCACCTGACATCAAAGCAAATTTAAAAGTGCTGGCTAATGCTAAACATAAATATTCTAAAATCATTATCCACGTCGGCACAAATGATGTTCGACTTCGTCAGTCGGAGATCACTAAAATTAACATTAAAGAGGTGTGTGAACTCGCAAATTCAATGTCAGCAGAAGTAATTTGTTCTGGCCCTCTTCCTGTTCGTCGGAGTGATGAGATAGTTAGCAGGTTATCATCACTCAATGGCTGGCTGTCTAAGTGGTGTCCGCAGAATAATATAGGTTTCATAGACAATTGGAAAAGCTTTTGGGGCAGACCTGATCTGTTGAAAAGAGATGGTATTCATCCCTCCCGGGATGGTGCTGCTCTTCTATCTAGAAATTTGGCAAATAGTCTTAGAGCTAAACCATGACAAACCAGGGCCCAGATCAGGACGCAGACAAACTGGCTAAACCGACCGTCTGCTAGCCGCCTCACGTCACAGAACTCAAATAATTCACAGCACATAGAAACTCTTTCACCTAGATATTATCACATAGAGACTGTGTCTGTACCTCGAACTAGTAAATACAAAAAACTTCCGAAACCTTTTAAGGGTAAAAATTTAATTGATGTTCAAAAAATGAAAATCACAGATAAATTAGATAAACAAATGATAAAGCTTGGGCTACTGAATATTAGATCTATTTCTTCAAAAGCACTTATTGTAAATGAAATTATCACAGAAAATAAACTAGACTTGCTGTGTTTGACAGAAACCTGGCTAAAACCAGACGATTACATTATTTTAAATGAGTCTAGTCCTCAAGGTTATGACTATCGACACAATCCTCGACAGAAAGGCAAAAGGGGAGGTGTTGCTGTAATTTATAGTAATATATTCAGAATCATTCAAAAGAATTTCAAATATAACTCCTTTGAAGTGATGGTGCTTTATGTAACATTATGTAAGTTGACATTTGTGCTGGCTACTGTATACAGGCCACCAGGGCACCATACTGACTTTATCAAAGAATTTGCTGATTTTCTATCAGAGTTAGTACTGGCTGCGGATAAAGTCCTTGTTGTTGGTGATTTTAATATCCATGTAGATAATAATAAAGACGCATTTGGATTGGCATTTGCAGACATTTTAAACTCTATTGGAGTTAGACAACACGTGTCAGGACCCACTCATTGTCGTAATCATACCTTAGATCTAATACTGTCGCATGGAATTGATATTGATGCTGTTGAAATTCTACAGCAGAGCGATGATATATCAGATCATTATTTAGTGTCGTGTATAATACAGTTAGCCAAGGCTACAAAACCACCACCCAGCCATAAATATGGTAGAACCATCACTTCTACCACTAAAGATTGCTTTATAAATAATCTCCCCGAGCAGTTTCATCGCCTTAGTATACCTGACAACTTAGAAGAACTCGATGCTGCAACAGAAACTATTGGCTCTCTCTTTTCCAGCACATTAGATGCAGTCGCTCCTTTACGTCTAAAGAAGATTAAGGAAACTAATCCAACGCCGTGGTATGATGAGCACACTCGGGCTCTAAAACGAGCTGTGAGAAAAGCTGAACGTAGTTGGAAGAAAACAAAACTAGAAGTTTTTCGCCTTTCGTGGAAAGAAAAAATGATTGAGTACAGAACGGCTATAAGAAATGCTAGATCTACTTATTTTTCAAATCTCTTAATAGAAAACAAACATAATCCTAGGTACTTATTTGACACAGTGGCTAAATTAACTAGAAACAGAGATTCAACTGCTGACGTTTCCAAAGAGCACAGCAGTAATGACTTTATGAACTTCTTTACTTGCAAGATTGACAATATTAGAGAGAAAATTATAAACATGCAACCGTCTACAGTTTCGCTTCAGACAGTGCACTGTAGTGTCCCTGAGGTAAAACTAGAATCATTCGCCGCTATAGGAGAGGAAGAATTATCTAAACTTATCAAATCATCAAAATCAACAACATGTATGTTAGACCCAATGCCGACTAAACTACTGAAAGAAATGCTTCCAGAGGTCGTAGGTCCACTTCTTGATATAATTAATTCATCGTTAACACTAGGATACGTGCCAAAAACTTTTAAGCAGGCTATTATTAAACCTCTTATTAAAAAACCTCAACTAGATCCGAGAGATTTAGTAAATTACAGGCCAATCTCGAATCTACCTTTTCTGTCAAAGATACTAGAAAAGGCAGTTTCAACACAACTGTGCTCCTTTTTAGAAAGAAATGGAATCTGTGAGGATTTCCAGTCAGGATTTAGACCATACCATAGTACTGAGACTGCTCTCGTTAGAGTTACAAACGATCTACTCTTATCATCCGATCGTGGCTGTATTTCTCTATTAGTGTTATTAGATCTCAGTGCTGCTTTTGACACTATCGATCACAACATTCTTTTAAAAAGACTTGAAAACTATATTGGCATTAGTGGAATTGCTTTGGCATGGTTCAAATCTTACTTATCTGACCGTTATCAGTCTGTAGTAGTTAATGAAGAGATGTCGTATCGATCACAAGTTCAATATGGAGTACCACAAGGCTCAGTACTAGGACCGTTGCTTTTCACTCTGTACATGCTGCCCTTAGGAGAGATAATTAGGAAGCATGGTGTTAGTTTTCACTGCTACGCTGACGATACTCAGCTCTATATTTCCTCGCGCCCTGGCGAAACCTACAAATTCACAAAACTAACAGAATGCATAGCTGACATTAAAAACTGGATGACAAGAAATTTCTTATTATTAAATTCAGAAAAAACTGATATCCTAATCTTTGGACCAAAAACTTCCTCACGAAAAAACCTTGAATACTCTCTAACACTTGACGGGTGCTCCATTAAATCTTCGTCCTCAGTTAGGAACCTGGGTGTGCTCTTTGATACCAATCTTTCATTTGAAAGTCATGTTTCTAGTATCTGTAAAACCGCCTTCTTCCATCTAAAAAATATATCTAAATTACGACATATGCTCTCAATGACAAATGCGGAACAGTTGGTTCATGCATTCATGACCTCAAGACTAGATTACTGTAACGCTCTACTGGGTGGTTGTTCTGCTCGGCTTTTAAACAGACTACAGTTGGTCCAAAATGCGGCAGCTAGAGTTCTTACTAGAACCAGAAAGTATGACCATATTAGCCCAGTTCTGTCAACATTACATTGGCTCCCTATTAAACATCGTATAGACTTTAAAATCTTGCTACTTACTTATAAAGCTCTAAATGGTTTAGCTCCCCAATATCTAAGCGAGCTCTTGGTGCATTATAGTCCTTCACGTCTATTGCGATCTCAGAATTCAGGCCAGTTGATAATACCCAGAATATCAAAAACAACTGAAGGCGGCAGATCCTTTTCCTATTTAGCACCTAAACTCTGGAACAATCTTCCTAGCATTGTTCGGGAAGCAGACACACTCTGTCAGTTTAAATCTAGACTAAAAACACATCTCTTTGCTCTTGCATACACATAACACATTATCAATACATTAACATTTTTCAAATCCGTTAAAGGATTGTTACGCTGCAATAATTAGGTCGGCCGGAACCGAGAACATTTCCTATAACACTAGATATACCTGTACATCAGAATAAGAATGGCATCTACGCTAATATCTGTCTCTCTGCTTATCCTGAGGTTTTCCGGGTGCTGGATCCAGGCCGTATCCAGATCAGATGGAGAACCTGTGTCTGGACCTGACTACAACGTAGCCCAGGAGACAATGGGCCTACAGATCCAGTTCTGGCTGCATCTATAATTCAGATTTTTAAATCTCCGTATCCGCTTACATATATTTATATATAATCTATTTTTAATCTCTATAATAAAAATGTATAATTCAGATTTTGATCTCCATATCCATTTACATATATTATATATATCTTCCAAGGGGTTTTTTCCCTCCTAGGACTTTTTTCCCAGTGCTAGCACGCTGGGTTTTTCTCCTAGGGGGTTTTTTCCACCCCTGGGAGTCAGCCGACATTGGCTTAATGTAGCACCATCTTGTATATGTTACATATTACCACGCTTGCTTGTACAGCTTATTTTAACCATTTCTCTTTTTTCTGTGCTCCTAATATGTAAAGCTGCTTTGAAACAATTACAAATTGTAAAAAGCGCTATATAAATAAATTTGACTTGACTTGACTTGACCCCTATATACTGAGTAAATGCATGTTAATATCCTGTTGTCACCCACTTGTTTAAAGGAATCATGAACTGCGTTGTTTTATTGTTTTATAACGTTTCCTGGGGTGCATTTATAATGTTAGTATGATTTTTACATCAAACTTGTCATGATTTAGAAATAAAAGGCATTATTACTAGGCTGATTTTAGTCTTCTGATTTGAACGCTCTGTTTTAAGGGGCGTGTCTGCTGTGAGACTTCAGTGTAAATGCCCACTGCTGTGATTGGCTGACATATTTGCATATGAAACAGATAAGTATTACACTCTCAAAAACTTTTAGCACGTTTTTCCTATTACAACTCTCAAGGTTTACTAATCGTGAAAAGTGTTGCATTACATTTAGATCTATGGCATTATATTTAGATCGTGGCATGAAAGGTTGCAGAGATGAACATTGTTGCCGATCACAGACATGTTGAGCGCATGAAAGCAGTGATCTCGTTATTACATCTCAATTTCTGCACACTAACGAATACTTTCATCATAACTAAACGTGCAAATACAATGTAAGTAAGAGATTTGTTGAATAAGATGGGAGTTTTGGCTCGAGTCCAGAACTCAGTCATTAAAAACTTGCACTGTTTGATTGACAAAAGGGGTCATTCTTTGATCACTTTATATAATGTAACTATTTAAAAGTGTTTGAGTATGTACACAGAGAGTTTTAGAGAGTTTCAATGTGGGAATGAAATTATTTTGCTCTGTCTAAACCAATAAAGCCTAAACTTCCTGTTTAAGGTCAGCACTATTTAAAAGAAACCATGTCTATCATTCAACCACAGAGCTCATCTGTGAACACTTGCTGTCAGACATAAGAGAGAAAATGGAGTTAGAGGACATTTATGAAAATGTTGACAATCACCTCGAACACTGAATCACAGCCAGGATGAAGGAAAAGATCAAAAGTGCAGTAAGTAGAAAGTTTAATTTGAAGCAGAAATTAAAAATATTATTCATAATTTAAAAGAAAATTGTGTCCATGTTTCGGCTTTTTATATTTGTTAACATGGAATTATTTTTATTGAGCTTTTCTAGATATGTTCTTATTTGAATCAGATAGAAATTTCACTACCATTATTAATTTTTGTTAAAAAGGCCTGTGTATTATCTAAAAATAAAGGTGGATTTGAGCCTTTATTTCTAAAAAAAAAAAAAAATATGTAGTGAATTTTTTATTTGATATTTGTGTGTTTTCTCTCTGTTTGTCAGGAGGAAGCAGGTGTTGTTTGGTGTTGATGACAGTGTGTCTCGGGATCATTTGTGTTCTTCTGCTGGTCTTCATCATACTGCAGCACATCTCCATCACAGCAGAGAGAGAATCTCTGTTCAAGAGTAACAAGAACACAGTCCAAGAGTTCAATCAGACCATCAACAGCTTACAGCACACTGAACTAATGACTGAAAAAGACCAACTGAAGAACAACTTCAACTCTTTGAGTCAGAAGAAACTGGAGCTGGAGACCAGAGTCAATGATCTCACTGCTGAGGAAAACCAGTTACAGGGAAGTGTTGATTCTTTGAATCAGAAGAAACTGGAGCTGGAGACCAGAGTCAATGATCTCACTGCTGAGGAAAACCAGTTACAGGGAAGTGTTGACGCTTTGAATCAGAAGAAACTGGAGCTGGAGACCAGAGTCAAAGATCTCACTGCTGAGAAAAACCAGTTACAGGGAAGTGTTGATTCTTTGAATCAGAAGAAACTGGAGCTGGAGACCAGAGTCAGTGATCTTACGGCTGAGAAAAACCAGTTACAGGGAAGTGTTGATTCTTTGAATCAGAAGAAACTGGAGCTGGAGACCAGAGTCAGTGATCTTACGGCTGAGAAAAACCAGTTACAGGGAAGTGTTGATTCTTTGAATCAGAAGAAACTGGAGTTAGAAAGCAAAGTCACGTCTTTGAGTGATGAAGTGAAGATAAAAGGTTGTAAAGAAGGTTGGTACAAATCAGTTTGCAAGCTTTTTAAGTTTTTTTTTTTAATGTATACAGTTTTAAAAAGTTCAGTTTCTATTAGAATATCTGTGGAATCCAGATGGTTTGTTTATATCCGATGAGAGGAAGAGCTGGTCTGACAGCAGGCAGTACTGCAGGGATCGAGGAGCTGATCTGGTCATTATCAACACTGAAGAGAAGCAGGTGAGTTCATTGGGAAATAGATCATATAAAATCATACATACAAACAGTAATTAAAAGAAACCATCACACCAAAGTCTCTTGTTTTAAAACTTCTTGGAAAATAAATGCAAAGAGTAATATGATAACAAACATCTTTCATAAAACTGTTCTTGTCTTCTGACAGTCAACTAATACCAGATGAAGACTGCAAATTATGATTCTCACTCTTTTTATTTACATACAGAGGTTCATATCTTCTTTAGTCAAAGAGTTTGTGTGGATTGGTTTGTCTGACATTGAGAATGAGGGCAACATGAAATGGGTGGATAATTCACCACTGAGACAAGGGTAAGTGACAAAACACTCACAGAAAACCACATACTCTGTTCTAGTGAGTAATTACTTTTAGAGCTGTTCAGGAACTACATTTATAATTTATTATTTAATTGTATTATATTTGTATGTTATTCAGGTTTTGGGAAAGAAATGAGCCGAATGACGCTGGTAGAAATGAGGACTGTATTGAACTGAATCCTGCAAAACCCGTCCTGAGCAACTGGAATGACATCTCATGCTCAGTGATGAGAAAATGTGTTTGTGAGAATTAACATCTGTTCCTTCATCTTCATGATAGTTTTGACTCGTATCTTCCAGCTTCATTAGTAGTAATGATTTCTGATGAAGGTTACTGTCAGCATTTAATAAATAACCTTAGGATTAATTTTAAAAAAAAAATCTTTTTATGTAATTTTCAACCAAATTAACAATTTGATCTCACATGTACCACATCACACATCACATGTATCATGAGCTCCCATGATACATGTGATGTGGTCACAATTTGAGGTCACAGCTAGTGATCTAAAAGTGTAACCTCAAAGCGCACTCATTGTGTTCATACTCTGGTCACAATGTGTGGTCAAAGTGCACTCACTACACAAAGTACCCAGCATGCATTGCAGCATGAAGCTTTTGATTGTCATCATTGTTGAGATTCATACGCTGATTCTTAATGTCTCTTTGTGTCTAAATAACACAGCAGTTCAAAATGTTTGTGTCTTATCATGCTTTTAAAATCCTTCATAAATGATTATGACACTGCTGGATCTGAAATTGTATAATTACAAGATTATTATATTAAATATTTACAATTAAACCAACATCACCTGGATACATTCTCTTTTGACTTTCATTGTCATAACAAATGTGTCTTACAAACACAGTTACAACCGCCAGAGAAAATGTAACATTAAAAGTCAAGTGTCAAAAACCGAACTAAAGCAAACACTGATCACCATGGTGGTAACATCAAACCAAACAATAAAACCAACATCTAAACCTCTGTTAATTCTCAATAAGAGCTTTTGTAGATGTGTGACAGAAATAAAGTCAGTCTGGTTAGTAATAAGTGAAGCTGGTAATGCTGTTTGTGTTGCTTAACACAGTTGAGTTGCTTAATCATCTATCTAGGTGTGCATTTATACTATGAGCTCACCATGTGACATCACTGTGATATCACTGTGATAGTGTTGAGAAACAGGAAGTAGAATGTTCCCCCGGTGACCGATATTTGATCTGCCTCCTCTCAACCTGCTCACTTATTACTCTCACTGTGAGTGTCACTGTATGAGAATGGTGTGATGTCACTGTGATCATTGCATGATCTCATATAGGAAAACAAAGAGTAGCTATTAAGATGTATGTTAAGAAGACTGTCACAGACACGCCAGGCTCTACCCTCACACAGCACCTGACATCAATCTACACCCTCATCAGCAAATGGAAAATGCTCGTCTGTCTTCAGCTGAGTGGGAGAGGCGGCTGGCCCAGAATTTATGTCTGTATTGTGGTCATTCTGGGCATTACATCGCTGATGGTGAGTGTTATCATTCCTTCAATAAATAAGATGAAACCACTCACCACTGTTGTAAACCTTACTGCTGCCGGTTTTTGTCTTCCAGTTAATGCCCTCCTCAATTCTGGGTCAGCCGGGAACCTCATCTCCGGGGCCCTCTGCCGCCACCTCCAACTCAAGACAACGGCCATGCCTTCGACTTATCAGATCCACTCGGTAACCGGAAAACCACTACGTCAAGTGCGCTACAGCATCGGCCCCATTCAACTCCAAGTCGGCATCCTCCACATAGAGCAACTCCATCTGGTCTTGGAGCAGCACAACC
Organism: Megalobrama amblycephala; assembly: GCF_018812025.1. NCBI lineage: Eukaryota > Metazoa > Chordata > Actinopteri > Cypriniformes > Xenocyprididae > Megalobrama > Megalobrama amblycephala. Next base: position 11,315,487 of record NC_063050.1, on the reverse strand, counting down.
CGGTCATCTCATGGAAGACTAGGGAGATCCTGAAGTGGGGTGACAAGTGTTTCCTGGACTGTTTTCCTGAATTTCCTGTTCCAAGTTCTCTACATCCCGAAGAATTACCAGTCTGTGCTACTTCCATTGAAAGTCCCCTAGAGAATCGCTCCATGGAATTCCCTAAATGTTACTCCCACTTCAGCGACGTCTTCTGCCCCAAGAAAGCCTCCACGCTGCCTCCACACCAGCCATGGGACTGCGCCATTGATCTGCTTTCCGGTGAGCCAGTGCCCAAAGGAAAAATCTATTCACTTTCCATCCCGGAGGAGAAAGCCATAGAGGATTACATCAAAGAGGCTCTGTCCCAAGGCTACGTCTACTTCCCCTGCTGCTTCAAGCTTCTTCTTTGTGGCGAAGAAGGACAGAGGCTTGCAGCCCTGCATAGATTACAGAGCCCTCAATAAAATCACTGTAAAGTTTCGGTATCCACTTCCTCTCGTGCCACTGTGTTCACCAAGTTGGACCTCTGCAGCGCGTACAACCTCATCCGGATACGTGAGGGGGATGAATGGAAGACTGCGTTTGTGACCCCTACTGGCCACTACGAATACTTGGTCATGCCGTATGGACTTGTCAACGCCCCCTCAGTATTCAAGGATTTCATCCATGAGGTGCTCCAGGAGTTCCTGCACAAGTCAGTCTTAGTATACATCGACGACATCCTGATTTACTCCCAGAGCATGGCTGACCATCGCCACCACATTGCAGAGGTCCTGCAATGCCTGAGGGAGTTCAACCTGTTCCTGAAAGCAGAGAAGTGTATCTTCCACCAGCCCTCAGTGCAGTTCCTTGGCTACTACATCGTTCGCAGTGTCATCCGGATGGACGAGAGGAAGGTCTCTGCAGTCATGGACATTCCCACAACAGTAAAAGAACTTCAGAAATTCCTTGGATTTGCCAATTTTTATCGACGCTTCATTCAAGGTTACAGTATCACCCTGATCCCGACAAGCCCTTCGTCATGGAAGTCGACGCCTCGACAACAAGTCGACACTCCCTCTTGGAGTGGGAGCAGTCCTCTCACAGTAGCATGGGAACCCAAGTAGATTACACCCATGTGCCTTCTTCTCCTGCAAACTCAACCCGGCGGAAGTAAACTATGACACTGGGAATAGGGAGCTTTTGGCCATCAAGCTCGCCCCCGAGGAGTGGAGGCATTGGCTCGAAGGAGCCAAACATCCGTTTGTGGTCTTAACCGATCATAAAAACCTGGAATATCTTCGTGATGCAAAGAGACTAAACCCACGTCAGGCAAGATGGGCTCCGTTCTTTACCCATTTCAATTTCTCCATCACGTATCGTCCAGGATCCAAAAATGTAAAGGCTGACGCTCTCTCTCGCATCCATGGTCCTGATGACAACCCTGAAGTCCCTGAATCTATTCTGCCAGAGAAAATCTTTGTAAATCCCATTGTCTGGTCTGAAGAGACCCTTCCCGAGTCTAATGCCTCCACCAACGCTCCGCCGGGTTTTCCCTCAGGTTTGCTCTACGTCACCTGGACACGGCACACTCCCCTCATTCACGCATCTCACTCATCACTGGGCACTGGCCACCCTGGGGTCAATGAAACCCTCTTGTTGCTTAAATAACGCTTCTGGTGGCTGAACATGGCAGCTGACGTCAGGAGGTACATGCAGGGATGCAAGGAATGTGCCATCTCAAAGAGTCCACGCCATCTTCCCTCTGGCAAACTCCAGCCTTCGCCCGTTCCTAATTGCCCATGGTCACACCAAGGGGTTGATTTCATCACTGACCTCCCAGTATCAGACAACTGTACCTGCATACTTGTGGTTGTGGACAGATTTTCAAAGTCATGTCGTCTGATCCCTCTAAGAGGATTGCCTACTGCTATGGAGACTGCTGAATTAATGTTTAACTGTATTTTCAGATACTATGGAATTCCTGAGGATATTGTATCAGACCGAGGACCACAGTTTTTTCTCCAGGGTCTGGAAGGCATTCTTCAAACTCCTAGGTGTGACCGTAAGCCATCATCCTTATCTGCCAACGTATCCACTTGCATTAACTCACCTGCACTCTGTCTGCCGTCCTGGTTGTTATAATAAACTATATTACCAGTATTCCTGTGTCGCTGTCCTCTTCTGTGATTGTAACAAAGACAAGATTAAGTTTTTTTTTTCTTACTGCAAAATTAAATAAATTATGGATTTATTCTGTTTCTCATATTTTTCTGAAATACTAGACAATCACAGTTAATGACAGAAGTCTAAAGTTTCCCTGATTCACACTGTTATTCTGATACTGAAACTGTGACTGTGTTCAGTTGAATTGGTTCCCTTTAAATTAAATGGTCACTTTTAGTTTTACATTATTAGCATTGTAAACCCACAATATTATTGCTTTGATTTCATGTTTCATTCTTGTGTATGTGCTTTGCTGCACTATGGAGAGATTTCCTTCAGTCCAGCAGGGAGCAGCAGAGGACAGGTTTATCAGAGGTTAGTCGTCTCAGTGAGCTCAGCAGGCTATGGACCCTTTTCACATTCCCAGGGTTCTCAGAAGCAGAAGTCGTCATAGTTGGGAAAACTAGCTGTGAATGAGACGACAGCAACTATAATTGTATTTCCATTTGCTCCAATAGACAAAAATCGTGATAGTGTTTCCATGACTTTACAAAAGAGGGAAAAAAATATAAAGACTGAATAGAGCAGTCAGAAGAGAAAAATGTCAAATTTTCTGTCACTTCCTCAGCTGTATTAGAAACACCCTTGCATCAGCGTTTATTTATTTTATATATTTTTTATTTTATTTTATTTTTTTAATCATTTACTGCCAAGGTAATATAACACAAAGTATAGCTTTATAAATGTGTACTATTATTTTTTTTTAAATGGAAATATTAAAAACTTGACTAGATTTGCAATGTTGATAACTTTAAACTAGTGTGTAAAAGGTCCATTTTTTATATCACCAATTTAAGTGAATAGTCAAGTCAAGCCAAGTCACCTTTATTTATATAGCGCTTTTTACAATAAAATGAACTATACAATACAATAAAATACAATAAAATACATTTTACTGATGAAAAGATATAAGTAACCAATACTAAATTATACTATGATTTTATCGAAGTAGATGTATGAGATGTAACTGATTAAGTTGTTATTGCAGAGTTTCGTATTGTTTCTCTGAAACTAATGCTGCCTTCACATGCTATCGAAATTATCGTAAATATGAGCTTAAAAATGGGATGCCCTCTCAAGTCGTATATACCACTTGGAAGCTTGAGGATAATTACATGATACCCAAGTTCTCGAGTTTGGCTTTAAACATGCACAAACATGTAGAGTTCATATGGGAACCACCAGCATGGTGTTAAGGCAGGAACACACCAAGTCGACGCCGACGAACTAGTGGCAACGAAAGCAGACTGCGGGTTGGCTCATGTCGGCAGCATCTGTGTCCAAAGTTGCCCTGACACACCAAACCGACGCTCGACAGCCGATGGCCAAGTAACACGTCCGTTCTGTGCCTGCGTAAGATTAAATGCCTTTCCGTACCAGCAGGTGGCAGTAGCTGAATCCGAATGATCAGAGGGCCCGACGGACCGACGAGCTCCGAAAAAAGCCAACGAGAACCAACTTCAGCCGACGGTGTGGAACACACTGAGAAAACTTTGTCGGCCGACGAAGAAAAACTGCCTGATGGCCGACCGTCGGCTTGGTGTGTTCCTGCCTTTAAAGTAACACTGCAGCAATGTTAGAGTTAATTAGATACTTAAGTGAGTGATACTGAAGACACCTGATGATAACAGGCAGAATCACTGAAGGAACAAGAACTACAACTGACTTCAGCCACAGCCTTAGATGAAATCAACTGAAAAGACATTAAATCTCTCTTATTACAAACCAAACTGACTCGTCTACAGTTCCTTTTGAGAATTAACAGAAGTTTAGGTGTCAATGTATTATTGTTTTTATTGGCTCTGATTGGCCAAACGGCCCAATCAGTTGTGATTGGTTTACCGCGTACAGCGCAAACCGGAAACAAATGGCCACTTCACTCAAGAAATATGCAATTAAACAAATATTTAAAATATACCATCTTTATGTTGTTTCTACATTAATTTGGAAAGTAAATGTGAAATTATTACAATATAAAAATTCCAATGTTTTGAAATCGTGATTAATTACAGAAAAAATGTGTGATTAGGCCTACTTCATTAATTTTTAATCAATTGACAGCGCTATTTTTAAAACATTATTCTCAACATTATTTTTGCATTTGTAATTTTACCAATTCAGATGCAGTTTCTTTGTCACCTCTGCTGCGCAAATATGAATTTTGTTGTTAGTAATTTCATTTGATTGGTAACAGTGTCTATTATATATATATTGTATAGTGTTGTATTATTCTAATTGTATGTAATGATTAAAATTAAGACATTTCTCAGGGAGTAAATGCGGATCGTTCAGATGAATTTGATTAGTGCTGGTCTGGTCTTGGTCTTGCCGTGCCTTGGTCTTGGTCTCGGCCTCGACATGGTCTTGGATTATGTGGTCTTGACTACAACACTAGAATATGAATTATACATAATTCTAATTCATATAATAAAAATATAAAAAATAATTAGCAGCAAAAGATGAGAAATTTGTCTCTCCAGTGCTGTAGAATGCCAGGATTTTTATGATCACATAAAATTGGTATCAGAGATTAGACTCTGAAATCAGCCCACGTTGTGCTCACATTGTTCCACAAAGTTCCTTTGCTCACATTGTGACCACATGGTGAGATCACTGGGAGTTCAAATTGTTGACTGGAAATTGAACCACTTCCTGTTTAGGGTTAGCACTATTAAAAAAAAAAAATAATAATAATAATAATAATAATAAAACACTACTTATTCTGAGGACCACACCTCATCTTTGAAAACGCACTGTTCGACACAGTGAATTATGGAATTAGAGGAATTTTATGAAAATTATGAACCCAGAGATATTAAGACCACAACTGGACCTCAAACACTGAATCACAGACAGGATGAAGGAAAAGATCAAAAGCTCAGTAAGCAGAAAATTACTTTATAGTAGAAATGGTGTTGCAGATGGTGTTGTTAAAGGTGTCTCTAATGTTTTGAGGAAATGAGAACTGTTATGTACAATTTCAAATATATTTTCTAAGAACAATATGTCAGTGTTTCTGCTTTTACATTTAACAGAGAATTCTTTTTTTTATTTTTTACTTTTACACCATGTTCTTATTTGGATATACAGAATATACAGTAAAACCTCTATTTACAGCATTATCTAAATCCCTCCTGGAGGGTCTACATTCTTCAGAGTTTAGCTCTAACTCAGCTCCAAAACACTTGCCTAGAAGTTTGTACACAACAAAAAACCCAGTTAAATTAGACTCGTTTTAGAATGTGCCTCACCTCCACTGAAATGTAAGCGAAGGTAGGCGGCTGCAGCGAGGGGAGGAGTGAAAAAAGTGCAGGCAAATCGGACAGTTCTCTCATCTCATAGTGGATCAGACACAAGATCTAAGGCGGATATTGCGGGATTCACACTCATGCGCTGTGTTTCTAATAAATATGATGTTAAGTTCTTTTGCTGTTACATTATAATAAATATAATGAAAAAGATACCCAAAGTACTTATTTATTTCCATTCAAAAGATGTGTTTATTAATCATTTTTACATTAATACATGAATGTTTTTATATATTTTTTAGAAATATGATGACAATCCCAAGTCAGACCACACTCAGAAATGTTTCTAACCGGCATACATCTCACGGTGATCACCGGTGATCGATTCTGCACAGATTTTGCTCATCTCAAAAGAATCTATTAGGTGTGTTCGGCATCGGCTGTGGCTGGATGCAACCGATCGGCTAGAGTATCCGCGTGCAGTCGGGGTGGAGCTGAAATCGGAGACGTGAAATCGGACAATTTCTGCTTCCAATAGTGATGCTCGCACTGTGTTTGCAGACTTTATCACAGCTGAAGTTAAATAAATGTACTATATGACTAATACACAGACATTTTCATTCAGTACTTTATGCACTGCTCACAGTGTCTGTTTTTATCAATCATGTTCACATTGAATGCCCAATATAATGTAGTTCACCTCATGCAATGTTATGTCAGGACATAGGATCAGCAGATTTTAAACTAAAGCAATAGGCCCTGTGAAGCTGTGGTTTACAGTGAATTTATAACAGCTGAGGGGTGTTGTTAGGCACGATGCGGAGTGGAGTGCCTAAAACCCCCTTAGCTGATATAAATTCACTGTAAACCACGGCTTCATGGGGCTTATTGCTTTTATAAAATGGTTGCCACACAATACAATATTAAAGCCAAAAAAATATGTATCAATGCAACTTTCATGAAGTAGAATCATTAAAAGCCTTCCATTCCGCTGGAAAAAATAGTCCCTGACCATGAATAGCAACAGAAGTTAAATTTTTTATGCCATTAGATGGTGGCAAAGATTGTCTTTATGAGCGAGTCACTCAGTCGCAAAGACTTTTATATTGAAACTTGTTGTGAACACGGAACAAGACACAAATGACAAATGCTTTGACTAGCGCTGTCAGTGTCAGCAGGGCACGGGAAAATCGCAGTGGACATTCAAACAGATTTTTTATTATGAACATAGCAACATGCCTTTATAGGTCGTTTGTCATTTCCCTTAAATACAACCCATAGAAGCATTTAGTAAAGTTGTGCCCCATATCGACGACAGGACAATTTCATTTTAATGCATTGTTGCCTTTTATCTGCATCATATTTGGGGTTTCACATAGCTCAGTTGGCAAAGCATTGCAATATATAACAATGTGCAATCATGTGATCATACAATCGTGAGTTCGATCCCAGGGTTAGGATGCGTTCCGCATGTGCTCATAAAGTGTATATGCACTATAAATCACTTAGGGTAGGTTTAGGGATGGGGTGGGTGTAGTTGTTAATAAAAAAAAGAATTTTTTTTTTGAACACACATTTTGATTGGTAACGACAGTCATACGTAATTTCATGATGACAGACGTAACACTAGACTGTCATTATTGTCACGCCAGCTAGCGGGCGCATGACTTTAAAATGTAAATATAGGTTGTAATAAGGTGCTTGAAAAACGAAAAAAGTTCCTTTAAAAGTTCCTTAAAAGTTTAAAAGTTCATTTTCTCAAAGAAATAAAAACTCATTCAGACACACACAGACATCAAGAATCAGCGTATGAATCTCAACAGTGATTACTATAAAAAAAAGCTTTGTGTTGGAGTGCATTCCGTGAGCCACCAATCAAAACTCATTGTGTGTGTCTAAATGACACAGTAGTTCATACATTTTTGTGCAGAGTCTGATACTGTAAAGTCTCAGGGCTGTTATACAACCCAAATGTTGGGGTGTTTTTTAAATTTGAATAAAATGAAAACTAAAAGACTTTCCAATCACATTAGCCAATATTTTATTCACAATAAAACACAGAGAAATTTTACACTTTTATCCACTAAATGAGCTCATTTCAAATTTGATGCCTGCTACAGGTCTCAAAAAAGTTGGCACGGGGGCAACAAATGGCTGAAAAAGCAAGAGATTTTGAAAAGATTCAGCTGGGAGAACATCTAGCAACTAATTAAGTTAATTGATATCAGGTCTGCAGCATAATTAGCTATAAAATAGATGTCATAGAGAGGCAGAGTAAAGATGTAAGAAGTAAAGATGGGCAAAACTGTGAAAGAGTTTGTAAAAAGATTTTGGAAAACTTTAAAAACAATGTTCATCTTTGTCAAATTGTAAAAGCTTTGCAAATCTCATCATCAAAAGATTCAGAGAAACTGGAGAAATCTCTGTGTGTAAGGGACAAGGTGGAAGACCTTTATTGGATGCCCGTGGTCTTCGGGCCCTTCAGACGACACTGCATCACTTATCGGCATGATTGTGTCAATGACATTACTAAATGGTCCCTGGAATACTTCCAGAAACCACTGTAAACACAATCTGCCGTGCCATCTGCAAATGCCAACTAAAGCTACAGTTGGTTGATTTGAAACCTAATTTCTAATAATATGAAGGGTATACACTGATATCTGTGTGTTTTTGTCCTGTTTGTCAGGAGGAAGCAGATGTGTGGTGTTGATGACAGTGTGTCTTGGGCTCATTTGTGTTGTTCTGCTGGTCTTCATCATACTGCAGCACATCTCCAACACAGCAGAGAGAGAATCTCTGTTCAAGAGTTACCAGAACACAGTTGAAGAGTTCAATCACACCATCAACAGCTTACAGGACAATTACACTGAACTAATGACTGAAAAAGACCAACTGAAGAACAACTTCAACTCTCTGAGTCAGAAGAAACTGGAGCTGGAGACCAGAGTTAAAAATCTCACTGCTGAGAAAAGACAGTTACAGAAAAGTGTTGACTCTTTCAATCAAAAGAAATTGCAGATAGAAAGCAAAGGTTAGTACAAATAGATTTATGTGTAATATGTATATTTGGCATTTTACAACACATTAATAAATACAATTGTTTATGTTTATCGATAGGAAATGGCAGGTTTTTCACATCCAATGTTTTGATGAGCTGGTCTGACAGCAGGAAGTACTGCAGGGATCAAGGTGCTGATCTGGTCATAATCAACACTGAAGAGAAGCAGGTGAGTTCAGTGGCAAATAGATCTAGTTACCGCAATGTTGTGAATGAACATACTGTACTGAAATAGATTTTGTCACATACAAACAACCAAAGAACCAGATAGCAAATAATGATCGAAATCATGTAAAATCAATGTTAATGTGTCAACGTTAACCACATTGCATCAATATCACTTTTGCACCCACAATTAATGTTGAAAAGATGTTAAAAATTTCAACAAAAAAGCAATGGAAATGGCATTGAATCAATGTTACAATGTGATGTTGGTTCAACATCATTCTTGCACTCTCAGAAAATGAAACACAACTACATCTGACTTAAAGCCACCCAGCCTGAAATCAACTGAAGATAAAAGAAGACAATAAATCTCTCAAGATCTCAGCAGAAGTTCTTTTTGAGAATTAACAGGTTTAGATGTTGATGTTTTATTGAAAATGTTTGGTCACCATTCTGGTGGTCAGTGTTTCCTTGAATGATGTTGAACCAATATAACGTTGTAACATTTCAATGCCATTTCCATTGAATTTTTTTTTTTTGTTGAAATTTCAACATTTTTCAACATTAATTGTGGGTGCAAAAGTGATATTGATTCAGTGTGGTTAACGTTGACATATTAACATTGATTTAACATTATTTAGATCATTGTTTGCTATCTGGGCAGTAATTAAAAGAAACAGTCACACCAAAGTCTTGTGTCTTAAAACTGCTTGGAAAATAAATGCTTTATTCTTGCTTTTGAATATTCATTTTTAATGCTGGTAATTGTCTTTGATTTCTGTCCATCAAATAATACCATAAAGATCTTAAATGTTATGATAACCCGCACTCTTTAATTGTTTTATTTACACACAGAGGTGCATATCTTCATTTGTCAAAGAGAGAGTGTGGATTGGTTTGTCTGACATTGAGAACGAGGGCAGAATGAAATGGGTGGATAATTCAACACTGAAAAAAGGGTAAGTGACAAAACACTCACAGAAAATCACTGTTTACTTTTTGCATTTAGTTTTATAGCATGAGTGAGTAAATGCTTTTAGAACTCTTCAGGAACTGAATCTGATTGTTATCCAGGTTTTGGGAAAGAAATGAGCCGAATGATGCTGGTAGAAATGAGGACTGTATTGAACTGAATCCCGTAAAACCCGTCCTGAGCAACTGGAATGACATCCCATGCTCAGTGATAAGAAAATGGGTTTGTGAGAATTAACATCTGCTCCTTCATCTTCATGATAGCTTTGACTCATAGCTTCCAGCTTCATTAGTTCATTAGTAGTTCATTTAATAAATAACTAACTTTAGGATTTCATTTTTTAATCTTTTTTTTATATAATTTTCAAAACAAAGAGTAGCTATTAAGATGTAATTTGTTAGAAGAAAAGTATTTTTTTTCTAACTGCAATAATAAATGACAAAATTCTGTTTCTCATATTTTTCTTAGTAGTAGACAATCACAATAAATGACACAAGTCTAAAGCTACCCTGATTCACACTGTTATTCTAATACAGGATTACTGTGAAACTGCTTTTCAGTTCAGTTGGTTCCCTTTAAATTAACCCTCTGGAGTCTGAGGCTGATTTGGGGCCTGGAGAAGTTTTGACATGCCCTGACATTTGTGCTTTTTTCAGTTGTTCATAAACATATTAATGGAAAAAGTGTCATTACACTGTATTCATTACACTGTATTCAGCACAAACTACGTTACAATAAAAGGAACATGTATGTACATGTTTGTATTTTTTAAGAAATAACGTTTATGCGTGGTTATTGAAAAAACAAAAAAAAACTTAAGTCACTGAAATAAGGCCAAAAAACTAATGTTATATATGTGTTCACAAGACTTCTGGGTATTGAAGGTTGTAGACTAGAATTTTTGCTTCAACATGTAAAAATTATCCTGCCTACTCGTTCATTTATAACAATATATTGATTTAGTTTTTGTAAGACACTTTTTGTCAAGAAACACAGCATGCGTGGAGGCATGAATCTTCATGAATAATGCTGTGATTCACACCTGAGAAGACAAAAGATTTGCATAATGAGCTGTAATATGCTCTTTCAGTCAGGTAGGCTCTGTGAAAAAACCCTATGTGAACATGTCTCAAGCTCATCATGGTGTATATCAAACATACAGAAAAAACAACAATACTGTGAAATATTATTACAATTTAAAATAATGGTATTCTATTATATACTTTAAAATATAATGTATTTCTGTGATGAAAAATGTCTGAACAATTATGTTACCTCTTAACTTATATAGCCTTTTAGCACATTTGGAGAAATATTGATGGATTCTCATATGTTTATGTCAATTTTCTGTACAGAGGAGTTATATTTATTCAATATTTATTGTCATCACTATGAGCGCTGGATACTGTGTTTTCAATTAATACTTGCAGCTGGAGGGCGCTCTGTGCACCTTTAGTCCACAATTTACTCTAAAGAAGAACAGGCCATGTGACATTCCAGGAACTAACAGAGGCTTCCAGAGATTGCTAACCATGGCTATAACACACAGATAAACACTTTTCAAGACAATAAATACAAAATTGAGACGATGTATGCATGTATTGCCTCAGAATTTGCACATGAATAGCGCTCGCTCCGTGGGCGTGGCCGCATTAGTGGATAATGAGCTTAATCACAGGCGTCTGACATGTGTCTCTTTTCATAGATTACATAAACAGAAAATATTTGTTTTCGATTTGACATACACAATTTAAAACCTGACATTTCAACGTTTCTTTAGACATAAGTCTAATTTTTTTGTGATTAGTATTCACTAAGTTACACTTCATTTTCTGAGATCTATCAGATTGGACTTCGTTCAGAGGGAGATGACAGATCACACATCATTTTAGTTTTCTTTATTTTGCAAAAAGCACAACATTTTGTTTTTATTCTGAGTGTACACAAATAAAATAAGATATTTCACAGATTAAAATGGTGTATAACTCTTAATTGTATGTGCAACATTGACAGAATATTTTGAGTCTCTTTCACGCTGGTAAGAAAAAACCGAGGTGGTATCGCCGGCGATACCTCTGACTCGAGGGAGTTAAATGGTCACTTTTACATCATTAACATTGTAAACCCATATTTTTATTTCATGTTTCATTCTTGTATCTGCTTTGCTGCACTTTGGAGAGATTTTCTTCAGTCCAGCAGGGCGCAGCAGAGGACAGGTTTATCAGAGGTTAGTCGTCTCAGTGAGTTCAGCAGGCTATGGACCCTTTTCACATTCCCAGAGTTCTCAGAAGCAGAAGTTGTCATAGTTGGGAAAACTTCAAGCAGTGAATGAGACAACAGCAAATATAATTTTTGTATTTCCTTTTGCTCCAATAGCAAAAGACAAAATTCGTTATAGTGTTTACATGACTTTACAAAAGAGGGAAACATATAGAGAGATTGAATACAGCAGTCAGAAGAGGGAAAGATATCAAATTTCCCACATAGCAACATTGTGTCAGCCCAGATCCGGCCCACATCTGGCACATGTGGCATGATGAACCCACATGCTGTGTGGGCCGCTTCTGTTTGCCAGATCTGAGCAGGCCACAGTATTGCCACATGTCAGCCAAGAGCAAAGAAATAAACCTAAACAATACCTTATCTGAGCCACAAAATGTATGTATATTAACTATGGAGTCATCTCAGACTTAATAAGCCTGTTAACAAGCAGAATCACTGAAGGAAATAAGAGAACAGAAACAACTCAACAAACCGCATTACCAGCTTCACTTATTACTAACCAGATTGACTTTATTTCTGTTAAACATCTACAAAAATTGTTACTGAGAATTAACAGAGGTTTAACTCTAATGTGTTTCATTTGAAATCACCATAATGGTGATTAGTGTTTACATTAGTTGGGCTTTTAACTCTTATTATACATTTGATTTTTTCTGGTTGTTGTGATGGTGTGTTCATTGAACATGTTTGCAGTAACAAAGGAAGCTAAAGCAAAATAACATCAGAAAATGGTTGTCTTTTGGCTGTTATCATGAAATGGTCAGATGCCATTTGAATCTAACAACTGTGTTGTGCATTAATACATTTATGTTATAAACCCAGTGTTACTACAGCATGAGTTCCAGCAGTAATCAGAAGATTAAAAAAATGATGACACACACAGACATCAAGAATCAGCGTATGAATCTCAACAATGGTGACATTCGAAAGTGCCATGCTGCAATGCATGCTGGGTGTTTTGTACTATGCTGGTACCCAGCATGCATCCTGCTTTTGATTGTCGCCATTGTTGAGATTCATACGCTGATTCTTGATGTCTGTGTGTGTCATCATAACTTTTAGTGTTCATGACTGTTAAAGTCTTCTGATTGCTGCTGGAACTGTGTGATTCTGCTTGTTAACAGGCTTATTAAGACTCAGATGACTCTAGTTTAGGTTTATTTCTTTGCTCTTGGCTGACATGTGGCTCAGATCTGGCAAACAGAAGCGGCCCACACAAGGACCGTATTTCATTGCAGCATGTGGGCCGGATCTGGGCCGACATAATGTTGCTATCTGGGTTGCTGTCACTCCCTCAGCCAGATTAGAAACACCCTTGCATCAGCGTTATTTTTTATTTTTATTTTTTTCATTTGTCTGCCAAGGTAATATAACACAAAGTAAAGGGTCCTTTTTTATAGCGGTGATTTTAGTGAATCAAATTTAGATTGATTAATGTCTTATTGATTGATTAAATTATAATTGATTAATTAATTAGCAGATGTGGTGCACCTAGAAGCATCACAATAACATGGATTCCAAAAGAAAACTGAATTGGCAAGAGGAAGAAGCACTGAATTAGTCGAACAGCGGAAACATGTTATAAAAGACAAGTTCAGCCCAACATTAACCAGCACTGACAAGAAAAAGGCATGGGAGGACATCTCCAGACATTTAAACTCTTCACAGATCTCATGTACTCGATCACCATCTGACTGTGCAAAGAAATGGTGCGACATTCTCAGCAAAAGCCGCACTAAAAATAGCCACCTTCAAATCCAACGTTTTGTGCACAGGTATAGTTCCCATTTGCATGCCTGTGTCCTTTGCCATTAGCCTTAACTGATTTACTTGTAGTCAGTATTATAACTGATATTCAAACCGGAGGCCCCCCAGGCAAACCACTGAGCGCCCTTTGTGAGGTGGTGCAGCGCATACTTGGGGAGGACAATGCTGGAGTGGAGGGTAGCCAGGATCCTGCAGTAATGAATCTCGAAATTCTATCACAAAGGTACGACCCAAATAATTTTTGGTAACATAAAACCATGACAACAACATTCAATGTTTTATTTTTCATTTATAATGAAGATGCAGGGGATTTGCCTTACCCGATGTTGCATTGCAGCATGATACTTTATGTTTGTCACCACTGTTAGGATTCAGATGCTAATTCTTGATGTCTGTGTCTGAAAAAAAAGAGAGAGAGAAAAAAAAGACAGTAGTTCAAAAAAAGATTAAGCATTACACAATTTTAAAATTAATCTTAAAATGTAAGCATGAGTAATTTAAAAATTACACACGATAAATAATTGATGCATCACTCTTTGTTCTCATGTTGTAGTTTAACAGGGTTGGTAACACACACAAAATAGTGACTAGCAATTATCATTTAAAAAAAATCTGCTGATTTTACTGCTTTACTACATTATATACATTGTTGCAGAAAAAAACTAACTAGCTTGTAATGCTGTTTGTGGAGTTGTTTAATCAGATCTTCAGAGATTTAATGTCTTCTTTTATCTTGAGTTGATTTAATCTAAGACTGTGGCTCTCTCTTATTACAAACTAGACTGACTGTATTTCTGTCATTCATCTACAGTTATTTTTGAGAATTAACAGGTTTAGATTATGTATTATTGAAAATGTTTGGTCACCGCTATTGTGATCAGTGTTTCATTTAGTTGGGCATATACTCTTGGTTCTTATGTTAAGTTTCTGGTCTTTGTAACAGTGTTTACAAAACTCAATAAGAAAATAAAAAAAGACAGTCAGATGATATGGTTTTCTCCATCACAAAGGAAACTGATTATTTAGGCCTGTCAATGACAGACATGTTAAAGTGATTGCATGCATTGCAACTCCCCAGTGATTCTGCTCGTTATCATCAGGTGTCTTCAATAATCAAACAATCATCACTCAATTAATCACTGAAGTATCTAATTAACTCTAACACTGCTACAGTGTTACTTTAACACACTGTTGGTAGTTCCCATATGAAAACCGACCAGAATTGATTTGACACCGGTGGATTTACTGTGAACTCACACCTGCTTGGAAGTTTTCTAGTAATCCTGAAGACCTGGATCAGGTGTGTTTGATTAGGTTTGGAGCAAAACTCTGAAGACCGGTGGCCCTCCAGAAATTGAGTTTGAGACCACTGGATTATAATAAATGTAGCAAGGTTTGTTGCTCAGAGAAGGAGGAGGCGGGAACGGTGAATGTTCAACAACTTTAATGATAAAATAAACAAACACAAAACGAAAGTAAAAGCGGCAGCCCTCAAAGTAAAAACGAAAGAAAGTAAAAGCTGTCTCACAGCCCTCAGCCTCATCCTGCTTGACACAATAATGTTATCTGTTAGATTTTATTCGACGTCCATCGATCACCCTATCAGGCACGAGTCAATCTCTCTCAGTTCAGCTTGGCCAAAGGGAAGAAAAACAATCATACAGAGAAGTGTTCATTTAAGTCTTCAGCTTTAGACCCTTCACACACAACACAGATGCAGTCCACCCACACAGAATCATGTTTGTACACATCATGTTTGCTCTCCAAGCAATTTCCCTTCATTCATGTGCAGTATGGAATGCCAAAGCTGTTGAAATAAAAAACAAAAAACACATGAATATAAAAAGAAACGTAAAAAAAAGGGGAAAAAAGATAATAAATAAATATAGAAAGAAATGTGATAAAAATTATACCATCATTTCCTTATTTATGTATAATTGTCTTTTTTTCTTTTTTTATACATTTATGTGTTTCCACATTAATTAATTAATTAATTAATTAATTTATGTCTTAAGACAAAGACCATACAGACAAAGAAATGTAGAAATAATAAACGCAAGAATAAATAAATGTATCAATAAATAAATGCGGAAATAAATGAATGTATACATTCATTTATTTATTAATACATTTATTCTTGCATTTATTATTTATACATTTCTTTTGAGGGGGGTACAAAGTACAAAGCACAAAACTTGGCAAGGGCAATGACATGCCTTTGCAAGTCAAACAGGAAATTAATGACTTGATGAGAGATGGACAATATGTCCTATATCACAGTTTAAAGGTGCCCTAGAATTAAAAATTGAATTTATCTTGGCATAGTTGAATAACAAGAGTTCAGTACATGGAAATGATATACACTGAGTCTCAAACTCCATTTTTTCCTCCTTCTTATATAAATCTCATTTGTTTAAAAGACCCCTGAAGAACAGGCGAATCTCAACATAACACAGACTGTTACGCAACAGTCGGGATCATTAATATGTACGACCCCAATATTTGCATATGCCAGCTCATGTTCAAGGCATTACACAAGGGCAGGCAGTATTAACGTCTGGATGTGCACAGCTGAATCATAAGCAAGCAAGCGAGGACAACATGGGAGATGGAGCAATAATAACTGACATGATCCATGATAACATGATAGTTTTAGTGATATTTGTAAATTGTCTTTCTAAATGTTTCGTTAGCATGTTTTGCTAATGTACTGTTAAATGTGGTTAAAGTTACCATCATTTCTTACTGTATTCACGGAGACAAGAGCCGTCGCTATTTTCATTATTAAACACTTGCAGTCTGTATAATTCATAAACACAACTTCATTCTTTATAAATCTCTCCAACAGTGTGTAATGTTAGCTTTAGCCATGGAGCACTATCAAACTCATTCAGAATCAAATGTAAACATCCAAATAAATACCATACCTACGCGATTTGACATGTTGCATGACGAACACTTTGTAAAGATTCATTTTGAGGGTTATATTAGCTGTGTGAACTTTGTTTATGCTATTTAAGGCAAGCGCGAGCTCCGTGGGCAGGGAGCGTGAGCATTTAAAGGGGCAGCACCCTAAATTGGCTCATATTTAATGATGCCCCAAAATAGGCAGTTAAAAAAATTAATAAAAAAAAATATATGGGGTATTTTTAGCTGAAACTTCACAGACACATTTAGGGGACACCTTAGACTTATATTACATCTTGTAAAAAAACGTTTGATGGCACCTTTAAGTCATTTCATATCACCATAACTATATGTAAATATGGAGACAATCCCGGACATAGGCATGAACAATCACTGAGTCTGGATTTCTTCAGCAGTGGCTTTAGTTGTGCTCTTGACCCTTTGCTTTTTGATATTAGATTTTATCTGGCTGCTGTAGCTATGTGTTTATAAAGCACATTTGTTATGACAAGGACAGCCATGAGAAAATGTGGTCAGATGATGTTGGCTGTTTATTGATGATGGCGTTATCATCGTGTAGTTGCCTGAATCACTGAATTCATACAGAGTCTAATGAGTCAGATGGTGTAGTTAATCGTGTCACTATTTTAATTTAAAAAAAAATTTTTATAACAATGTATCATTATTTCTGCTTTTTTTATATAATGTGTTAACATGGATTTTTTTTTTATTTTTTTTTTATTTACCTTTTCAATACACTTATCTTTAGATATTTTGCAATACAGCAATGTTTATATAAAACACTATAATACAAAGGTAGATTACCTACGGTTGATTCAAAACTTAATTTCTAATCATATGAAGGGCATACACTGATATCTGTGAGTTTTTGCCCTGTTTGTCAGGAGAAAGCTGATGTTTGGTGTTGATGACAGTGTGTCTCAGGATCATTTGTGTTCTTCTGCTGGTCTTCATCATACTGCATCAAACATGAAATGGGTGGATAATTCACACTGAAACAAGCGTAAGTGCAAAAACACTTTCAGAAAAAAATAACTGCAAAATAACTCCTTTTTATTCTCATTTAAAAATTAGATCATCACAACCTTCAAAAATCAGATAGAGCTGTTCAACAAACACAATCATGCCCATACAGCAACAAAGGGCCTGTTTACACCTGGTCACTTCATGCATTTCCTCTGATCAGATAGCTATATGATTTATCAAAGCGATTCCATTTACACTTGGCCACATAAATGTGTCTCTGCAAAACAACTATAAATCCGATCTTCAGTTCCCGCACTATATGCAGATTTCATGGAACTCACGTCATTGAAAGCAACACATATGAGCTGCATTTTATTGATTATCAGCTAACATCAAAATCCAAGACTGCAATAACCCAGCTAACAGAATTTAGTTATAAGAACGTTCTCTAAATATTCAGTGTTGGTTCTGGGAACATTAAACAAGTCCAGTTTTCTTGACATTAGATTAATGTTTTTATAAGGTATAATGTTCCTCAAACGTTCTTTCAACTTAATTTTGATCTCAAATTCAACATTGTAGGAACGTTGATTTGTAACATTCCAAGAACATAAAACTGTCCAGTTTCCTTAAAGGATTAGTTCACTTTCAAATTAAAATTTCCTGATAATTCACTCACCCCCATGTTATCCAAGATGTTCATGTCTTTCTTTCTTCAGTCGAAAAGAAATTAAGGTTTTTCATGAAAATATTCCAGGATTTTCTCCATATAGTGGACTTCAATGGAGCCCAAACGTTTGAAGGTCAAAATGACAGTTTATAGTGATCCCAGATGAGAAATAAGGGTCTTATCTAAAGAAACCATCGCTCATTTTCTAAAAAATGTGAAAATTATCATTTGCAACACTATCATTATTATCTTTTTGTTTAAAACATTGTTTTGTGTCATTTATTCACTCACAGACATCAACATTCAGCATTTGAAACACAACAATGGCGACATGCTTCATGCAGCATACAAAACACATTCATGACTCCCAGCATGCATTGTGACATGAATAAATTATACAGCTGATTTTTTTTATTGTCACCATTGTTTAGGTTTGTATGATGAGTGCTGATGTCCAAGTGTGTCGTTTTTTAAATAGTTTTGAACAATCCAATATAAATCAGTTCAGTGTTAAAAAAACAAAACAATTTCTAACACAATTTTTTAGTTTATTATTTCCTTACCATATAACACTTCAATACTAAAAGTAAAGAAAACTACAATAAAGCAGTTATTAAACCACTTTATTGCAGTCATTTATCTGTTATTAAAACAGTCATGTTGATCTTCTTTATCAATGCAGAAATGTTTTTGGAGACACCTGCAATTGCTGATAAAGATACAACTCAGTAATAGTCAGGGCTCAAGAGCTCAACTAAAGTAAACGCTCATCTCCATGATGGTGACCTCAAACGAAACATCTAAACTTCTGTTAATTCTCATTAAGAACTTCTGTAGACGTGTGACAGAAATAAAGTCAGTCTGGTTAGTAATAAGTGAAGCTGGTAATGCTGTTTGTGGAGTTGTTTAATCAGATCTTCAGAGATTTAATGTCTTTTATCTTCAGTTCATCTAAGGCTGTGGCTGAAGAAAGTTGTAGTTTGTGTTCTTATTTCTCTTTCTTTCAGTGTTTGTTCACAGCAGGTGTTTGAATGATTGAAAGAATGTTTCAGGAACATCATACTAACCTTTAAATAACATTCTGCTAACATTAAGGAAATTGAACATTTTTATGTTCTTGGAATGTTACAAATCAACGTTCCAACAATGTTGAATTTTAGATTAAAATTAAGTTGAAAGAACGTTTGAGGAACATTATACCTTATAAAAACATTCCTGTAACATCAAGAAAACTGGACGTTTTTAATGTTCCCAGAACCAACACTGAATATTTAGAGAATGTTCTTATGACAAAATTCTGTTAGCTGGGAGGAGAGAGCGTGGCCACAGCACTGCTAAGATCATTAGTCTCATTACTTTTAATGAAGATAATTGTGTGCTGAGCGTCTGCAACTTACTTTCAGTTTCATATGCGGCAGTCTGCGTGTTGAAGAGATGCTCCATCTGCGGTGATGCATGGCGCAGATATGACACTGTCATATCTGTCTATAACATCTTATTTAGCCTATAACACATTCTCACACATTTTTTAGCATTTTTAGTAGGAGTTAAATTTACATATGTGGTTTCAATAACCAGATGCATTTAGACTTGTTCAGTTTTGACTGGAATGTGTCCCAGACCACCTTCCAAAGTGGTTTGAGTGAACAGATTTGTATCCCTCTCAAATGTGTTTTGGACTTTTCATGGTCTTTTCATGATCGGATAGCTATCTGATCAGAGAAAACACATGAAGTGACCAGGTATAAACAGGCCCATAGTGTGGCCCAGATCTGGCCCATCTGGTACATGTGGATTGCATGTGACAAGAACCACAATGAAAAAAACTTTCCAGTCCAATACTTTCCATAAAGAAATAAATTATATGGATAAACACTTCTCTCCTTTAATGTTTTTGCACTTTAACGTCTGTACTACTCTGCCATTGTGGTACCATGAATATTGTTGGCTCTTTTATGATGAATAGCTTGTTACACTTCTCATTGTTATTTGCCGAATGCATGGATTGTGGAACATATGAAATGAAGGGGATGAATGTTATCTGGACATACTACATTCATCAGTTACTGCCATTCACAAATCTTCTCCCGTGGCCTCATTCGGATGTGCACTTCAGAATCTTGCCAGAAGTAGATAATCTGGGTACTTTTTTGCCTATGAGTACTGTGAATTCATACATACTTCTTTTTCGTATGTTTTTTGCCTACTATATAGTAGGGAAGTATGTGATTTTGATTGCTGCCATTGTCTAAAAAAAGTGGAGTTAAACGCATCCAGTTTCTTCTTCTCTTATCCCTTCAGTTCGACAAAGCTGCTCTCTGCTCTCTTTGTCATCTCTGCTGTCAAGCATCAAGTACAATGAAGGAGATATGCATGAATGAAATGTGAAATTTTATTTAAAAGCACAAACAATACAACACAAAAGCAGTTTTACAGACACTCAATGATTCAGTGAATCGGGGCAGTCTGGGACACTTTAGACATCTGAGGCTGTATTCACAAAACATCTTAAGACTAAAAGTAGCTCTTAACTCTTAAAATAATGGACATGTAAGTCCTAATTTTAGGACTCCTAAATTTTTGTTCTAAGAATATTTAACAAAGTTTTTTAGTGTTAAACCTAGCTTCTAAATCTGTGAACAGTTAGGAGTAGTCAAGAGAACTTCTAAGTCACTAAGACCAAATCAAATCAAGGCAAATAGGTTGTTTGCACATGACGTCACAGTGTTGGGCAAAATGCAGATTGAGGGCAGGAAGTGATTTTCTACTTAGGGAAGCACTATGAAATACCTATGTTTTGCATTGTTTATGGTTGCTGTAATCAATCAAACAGAGAAACCACAAGGAGCTTTTATTGTGTACCAATAGCCGTTGGTAATGTATCAATGTTAATGGCATTTATTCAATACCACTTTGCACCCGCAATTAATGTTGAAAATTTTTTGAAATTTCAACAACAAAAAAAAACCCAATGGAAATGGCATTGATGTTGGTTCATCATCATTCTTGCACTCTCAGAAAATTAAATCTTCTTAAAAGATCTCAGCAGAAGTTCTTTTTGAGAATTAACAGGTTTAGATGTTGATGTTTTATTGTGTTTGGTCACCATTCTGGTGGTCAGTGTTTCCTTTAGTTGAGCAGTTTCACTCTTGGCTTTTCATGTGAGTTCTTTGTAACAGTGTTTTCCAAAACACATCATTTGTGCAAATAATAAAAAAATAAAAATAAAAAAAATGATCCAGTGATATAGTTTTCTATAGTTTGATATTAAAATATTATATTCACCAATAATACTTTCTTGGCACAGATCATGCTTCACAGATTCTTGCCATCATGATCATTGGGAAAATTTTTTTTTTTTTGACACACACAGACATCAAGAATCAGCATATGAATCTCAACAATGGTGACATCCTTCATGCCGCAATGCATGCTCAGAGCCACCGTAATATACAACTCCCATCATGCATTGCGGCATGAAGGATATCACCATTGTTGAGATTCATATGCTGAATCTTGATGTCTGTGTTACAGAATGGTGGTGTATCAAACACATGACGAGGAAGATAAAAGTTAAACAAGTCTTTTCTTGATAGTCCACAGAGAGAATCCAGATAAGAACATACACCAACTCAGAACAAACAAGACCCGACAAAGACACACCAACAGAACTGAACTGATATACACAGATTAATAAACTAAAATAACTAACAGCTGTGAT
Source organism: Megalobrama amblycephala (assembly GCF_018812025.1). NCBI lineage: Eukaryota > Metazoa > Chordata > Actinopteri > Cypriniformes > Xenocyprididae > Megalobrama > Megalobrama amblycephala. Next base: position 11,293,518 of record NC_063050.1, on the reverse strand, counting down.
GAATATGATTAGTGTCCATAGTAAAAGATTGTGGCGGGAAACTGAAACAAAGAAGCATGTGACAGAAGAAAACAAACAAACTGAAAGTTCATGTAAGAAGAAAGTATTGTTGGTGAACACAACCTATTAAAAACAAATACACACTTTTGATCAGGAATACAATTAGTAAATGATTTTGCTTCATGATGATGGAAATTATATCAACTGATCGTCATTGTCATTGCTGGCTTCTTTAAACAAAGACCACAAACTCACACAAAATGCTAAGAGTCAAACTGTCCAACTAAATGAAACACTGACCACCATAATGGTGACCAATAAATATCAAAATCTAAACCTCTGTTAATTCTCAAAAAAGACTTCTGCTGAGATCTTGAGAGATTTATTGTTTTCTTTTATCTTCAGTTGATTTCAGGCTGTGTGACTTTAATTCAGTTGTAGTTGTGTTTCATTTTATGAGAGTGCAAGAATGATGTTGAACCAATATAACATTGTAACATTGATTCAATGTCATTTCCATTGATTTTTTTGTTGAAATTTCAACATTTTTTCAACATTAATTGCAGGTGCAAAACACCCTGCTGGTGGTTCCCATATGAACACTGACTGGTGTTGATTTAACACTGGGGAGTTTACTGTGTGTAATCTACCTCATCAGAAAAATATTTATTAAGAAAATTTTACTGTGGCATAACAAGATTTTACTGGGGCACATGCCCCACTTGGCCGCTGTCAAGCACTTTTACTGTTATTTAGGATAACTCTTAATGGCACAATAAATTTTTTGTTAATACAGTCCCTGTACTTTACTGTGATTTAGGCATGTGACGGTATCAAATTTTCATGTTGCGATTAATTGCTGAAGAAATAAGTTGCAAAAAAAAAAAAAGTGTTATAGTATAACAGATTTAAGAACTATTTTTGTATTAACAAACAAACCTCTGAATGTTTAAATGCAATAATACAATATATTAAAAATATATAAAGTAAAATTTTCAAACAGATTAAAGTGCAAAAGAATTAGGCTATAAAGAACAACAGGCAACACTTTACAATACGTTTCATTATTATTATTTAATGCATTAACCTCATTATTTAATGCATTAACTAAGATTGAGCAATAGCTACATTTGTTACAGAGAGTATTATTTTTTGTTAATGTTAGTTAAGAAATACAACTGATCATTGTTAGTTTTATCTCAGATCCATTAAATAAGTTCTTTTGATTTTAGTAATGTTATTAAACAGTAACTAAGAAATTAACATTAACTAAGACTAATTAATGCTATATAAGTATTTTTCATTGTCAGTTTGGTAATAATGAATTAACATGTTAACTAATAAAGCTGTATGTTTCAAAGTTTTACTGAACAATAACAAGTAATCAGAACATTTCTAATCATTAGGGCATGTTGTAGTCCAGATTAAAATATAAACATTTTTAAGTTTGAAAATAAATAGCCTATTAAGTCTTTAAGTATTAAGTATTTGGTGCTGTGATGAACAACATTAAGATTACAAAAAAAATGAATGGCTGTTTGAAGCATTTTAAATACTCTTCATTAGAGCAGTTGCTTTGTTTGCGAGGATTCTGGGGAAACTGCTGCATTCTGCTGTTCCATCAGCGTCCTCTGCTGACAGAGGGTGAACGTGCACTTTCGCGCCATGTGCTTCTCATGCACATTGGGCTTGTTTACATCTGAGCGTGTGTTCTTTTGACGCAGAAAACAGCGGTGTTTGGGAACGGTTGATGGGGAAAGTGATCTTAAATGCATTATAAAAAATTTAATAATTGGTTATAAATTATTATTTACGGTATTTTGAAATGCCCACAATAACAATATTGTGCATATTCATTATCGCGATATCAGTGGTGTAATGTAACGAAGTAATAATACTTTGTTACAGTACTTAAGTATTTTTTGGGAGAATCTGTACTTTACTTGAGTTTTTCTATTTCTGTCAACTTTTACTTTTACTCCACTACATTTCCTAAATAAAATGTATACTTTTACTCCGATAAATTTTACCAAAGCAGTTTCGTTACTTACTACAAAATAAAGTCGAAAGAACACAGACTGCAAGGCAAGCAAGCATGTGCAAACAAGTGCTCGCACAACCGCAGTTTATTTCATTTTCTGGGTTGCGTGCGTTGCGAGAGCGACCTCTAGAGGTAAAATAAAAACTATCACTGATGCCTCGTAGAGTTTGTTTTGACACGTGATGTGAGGCTGCACGCTGCACAGAGTGGGACACTTCAAAAACAGATTTAAAACAGACAACAAAATGGTATGTTATACAGTGTACACTACAGTAGATGATTTCATATCATTATAAAGTAATTAGTTTGTTGACTAGATGCTGCATTAGTGGAGAACAGTAATATGTTTGCCATCGAGGCTGAGAGGATGCTAACATTATTAGTAGTACCTCAAGCGCTTAAAACAATATGACAAAAACACTGTTTAATGTCACGATTGTTACCATTCATTTGTATTAGTTTATATCCATTTGTTCACTATTATGCATTCGTTATCCAGCAAAGTTGCATATTTAAACTGTATTCTCATCATACAGCGACAGAAACATAAATCAGAAATGCATTCGATTTCAGTTCTTTTTTATCTGCAACACATATTTTGATTAGATAATCAAGTTTTCTAAAATAGAGGCAAATAATGTGTGAAAGTATACATATAATAGACCCATGCTATGTCTGCGTGTAAAGATGGTAATTTTTAGGCATGACCGTTTGGATATGAAATTGTGACACCACAATAATAGTCCATTTGTAACATTAAATAAGGTTAATAAAGGTTAATATTGTTCATTTTTAATTTCTACATTTACATTTTAACATTTTAAAGTTGTCTCTTACATTAGTTATAATGCACTATGACTTAATATGAACGATCAGTGTATAATTATATTAGTTTTTTTATATTTAAAAATTACAATGAACATTCAGCTATTTTTTAAATTCAAAGAAACAAAATGTAAGAAAGAGTTAAAATTGAACACAATCTTGCTGCTCAAACTGTGTATAGAACAATTTTTAATAATTTTTTTTGCTCTTTTTGTGTTTTACATTTACTTGTACTTTTACTTTCAATACTTAAGTACGTTTAATATATAAAAAAATACTCGTACTTAAGTACTTAAAACTTTTACTCAAGTAAACTTCTACCAAAGTCATTTTCTGGTAAGATATCTATACTTTTACTCAAGTATGGTTTTCAAGTACTTTATACACCACAGCGCGATATATCGTATTACCGAATATCGGCACAAGTCTACTGTGATTTTCACCTTAACATTTCAGACCAGCAAATGACGTATGATAACAGCTCAAATAAGGTCTAATTAAGCTTGTGATGGAGCAAGATATGAACACAGCATCAGTCAAACCAATCCACACACTCTCCTTGACAAATGAAGTTATGTGTCTCTGTGTGTGAATAAAAACAGGAATAAGTGTGATTCCTCTCATTCATGAACAGACTCTCACACAAACTCACCTGCTTCTCTTCAGTGTCGATAATGACCAGATCAGCTCCTCGATCCCTGCAGTACTGCCTGCTGTCAGACCAGCTCATCTCCTCTTTGGATATGAACAAGCCATCTGGACCCCACAGATAACCTAATAGAAACTGAACTTTTTAAAACTGTAAACATAAAATAAGACAAAAAAAGGAAAGAAAAGAAATGATGTACAGAAAAACAAACCCTGTTTAGAAGTGCCCCGAAAGTGCTGATATATGATAACAGCAATCAGGAAAAGACAGAGTATCCCGAGACACACTGTGATCACCACCAAACATCTACTTCCTGCCAAACAGGAACAAAACACAAATACTAATGAATACACTCCATATTGTCAGTTCTGTCATGGTAAATTTCTGCTACAACTGCTATAGCAAACAACAGGCAGGTATTTGAGAGTTGAGAAGCAAGCTTAATGGCTACTGATAGAGCAGCAACCAATCAGCTGTGCCCTATAGAGAATGATGTGATTGCAAGCCGGTTGACCTATCAGCTTGCGCCATCTAGAGCTTCATGACAGAACTATATACAGTGGGTACGGAAAGTATTCAGACCCCCTTAAATTTTTCACTCTTTGTTATATTGCAGCCATTTGCTAAAATCATTTAATTTTATTTTCTTTCCTCATTAATGTACACACAGCACCCCATATTGACAGAAAAACACAGAATTGTTGACATTTTTGCAGATTTATTAAAAACGAAAAACTGAAATATCACATGGTCCTAAGTATTCAGACCCTTTGCTGTGACACTCATATATTTAACTCGGGTGCTGTCCATTTCTTCTGATCATTATTGAGATGGTTCTACACCTTCATCTGAGTCCAGCTGTGTTTGATTATACTGATTGGACTTTATTAGGAAAGCCACACACCTGTCTACAGGGATGGGCAGTATTGCAGATACATGTATTTAAAATACGTATTTGAAATACAAAATACTATTTTGTATTTTGTATTTTAAAGCCTTTGGAAAAAATCAAATGTAATTTGTATTTAAATACATTTAAGATGAGTATTTTTGTATTTTCAAAATACTCAAAATACTCATTTTTTGAGTATTTTGTGTGTGTTAACTGTGTGTTAACTGTGTGTTCACACCGCCGGCGGCGGCGCCGCCGGCGGCGAGAGCGTCAAAGTGACGCTAGTCATTCATTTTCAATGAGAGCCGGCGGCGAGCTCTTGGACGGTGAGAGCGTCGAGGAGAGTTGAAATCAGGTTAACTTTATGGTAATGAGCTATGACGCGGTTCGGCGGCAACCAATTGGAATGTAGAGGTCCTCGCTTGAGAGGGTTCCGATTGGTTGACGCGACTTGTCATTTACTTTGACCCTCCCGTCGGCGGCGGTTTGAACGAACAGTACAGCGTTGTTGGCAGGGCGGCCAAGGCGACTGTTGACGCTCTCGCCGGCGGCGGTGTGAACGCACGGTTAGGCTTTTATGCTTGACGTGCTCTCCATTGTATAATTCTGTGAAAATCGACAGAGGGCGACTCTGAGTAATTGTTCTCCAAACCACCAAAAAGCAGCAATGAGAGGAAGTAATTTGCCGAATAATTTGTCAAACACCTCTTATACTATGTCAAACACTCGTCTCGTGAGAAGTTTGTGAATAAATGGATTTCTTCACATGTAAACTGATTAGGTTGTAGGTCATTTTGACGACACATGTGAAAAAGTTTTTTAGTACACTTCTTAAACCCTACCCAAATAATCAAGTTAAACCCAGTAAACTTGAAATTGTGACTTGAGACATTAGAACAAAACATATTAATATGATAACATATGTATAACACTAAATTGAACAATACTGTGTTATATATGTTTTTTAATTCATTAATTATTTTATTTCAATTAACGATTGTATTAAACACCGACCATTACTTTATTCATTATTTCTGCTATGCAGGCTCATTTTGTAAATGTAATCATTTAAAATTTTACAAACATGGTGCTTTATGAAAATCTAAATGGACACATTTCCAAATTCTGATTGTTTTTACCCATCTATGCAAATGTTTGTTTATGTAGAAACGAAATAATTAGGTTAATCATTGTCTGTCTCCATCAGTTTAGCGTAGTAATTGTGTGCATTTGTGATGACAATGATGAAAGATACACTACACTTTTAGTTTTATTGTTCACCAAAAAAAGTGCCAAATGATTTCTAATTAAAAATTTTTTTATTTTAGATAAACTTTATATTTTCTAATTATGTATATAGAAACAAATAAACTTTACATTAAATAAATATAAAAGATACTATACTACTTGCGTAAAAAAAAGCATCAAAAGAGTTTGAAATTCAGTTTTTGCTGTGGTATCAAAACTGATATTGATAATTGTGAAACCATGCCATATATTGTCATATCACCCATCCCTATTATTTGCTATATAGCAGAAAAGGTTCCCACAGTTTTACAGTTTTTTTTAATAGTGTTCACCATAAGTAATAGACTACATTGTAACCTTGTCAGAAGTAAGTATATAAATGGCTGCTATTTTGCACTACATAAGTTTTACCAGCAAGGAAGCAAGCACTTAAGAAAGAGAGAGAGAGAGAGAATGACAGAGAGAGAATGACAGAGAGTGCAGAAATGAGGTAAGGAATTAAAAGTCAGTAGGCCTATGTAGTTTCTTAATTCACAGTGACTATTTATAATTAGCTTAACAAATTACACATTGTCACATTGGCTTTTAATGATGGTGATAAAACATAATAAAAGTTAAAAATTAGTTTTTTGGGGGTTTTTTGTAGTTTTTTATTTCCTACAGGGCAGGGGAAGGGAAGAGGTATATAAAATTAAAGCGAAAGTTTCTAAGTAGTTGCACACATCTAAATGCTTTTTGGCATTCAGAATAGGCCCAGATAGATTTCAGCCTAATAGGGATACCTGCACTGAATCTTCAATTTCACATGTATTTTGTGTATTTTCAAAATACAAAATACTGTATTTGTATTTAAATACATTTTCCCACACAGTATTTTGTATTTGTATTTAAATAAATTTTTCCACACAGTATTTTGTATTTGTATTTTAAATACATTTCCATGTATTTATGCCCATCTCTGCCTGTCTATATGACCTTACAGCTCACAGTGCATGTCAGAGCAAATGAGAATCATGAGTCAAAGGAACTGCCTGAAGAGCTCAGAGACAGAATTGTGGCAAGGCACAGATCTGGCCAAGGTTACAAAAAAATTTCTGCTGCACTTAAGGTTCCTAAGAGCACACTGGCCTCCATAATCCTTAAATGAAAGACGTTTGGGACGACCAGAACCCTTCCTAGAGCTGGCCGTCCGGCCAAACTGAGCTATCGGGGGAGAAGAGCCTTGGTGAGAGAGGTAAAGGAGAACCCAAAGATCACTGTGGCTGAGCTCCAGAGATGCAGTCGGGAGATGGGAGAAAGTTGTAGAAAGTCAACCATCACTGCAGCCCTCCACCAGTCAGGGCTTTATGGCAGAGTGGCCCGACAGAAGCCTCTCCTGAGCAAGACACATAAAAGCCTGCATGGAGTTTGCTAAAAAACACCTGAAGGACTCCAAGATGGTGAGAAATATGATTCTCTGGTCTAATGAAACCAAGATAGAACTTTTTGTCCTTAATTCTAAGCGGTATGTGTGGAGAAAACCAGGCACTGCTCATCACCTGTCCAATACAGTCCCAACAGTGAAGCATGGTGGTGGCAGCATCATGCTGTGGGGGTGTTTTTCAGCTGCAGGGACAGGACGACTGGTTGCAATCGAGGGAAAGATGAATGCGGCCAAGTACAGGGATATCCTGGACGAAAACCTTCTCCAGAGTACTCAGGACCTCAGACTGGGCCGAAGGTTTACCTTCCAACAAGACAATGACCCTAAGCACACAGCTAAAATAACGAAGGAGTGCCTTCACAACAACTCCGTGACTGTTCTTGAATGGCCCATCCATAGCCCTGACTTAAACCCAATTGAGCATCTCTGGAGAGACCTAAAAATGGCTGTCCACCAACGTTTACCATCCAACCTGACAGAACTGGAGAGGATCTGCAAGGAGGAATGGCAGAGGATCCTCAAATCCAGGTGTGAAAAACTTGTTGCATCTTTCCCAAAAAGACTCCCCACACAGCAAAAGGACTCCGTGGCGGATCCACCGCGGAGGTATCGCGCAGAGGTGGAAAGTCCAGGGCTCAAAAAGTAAAAGTCCTGCCAAATTTTTTTTTCCACCAATGAAGCGGTGTTAAAGTTAATGAGATAATTAAGTAATTAATTGAGTGATGATTGACCATTATTGAAGACACCTGATGATAACAAGCAGAATCACCAAAGGAGAAAATCACAATTTTTAAGACACCATCACAGAGGTCAGGGTTTGCTTTAGTTGAGCTCTTGACCCTTGACTTTTTAATATTAAAATTTATTTGGGCAGTTTTAACTGCATTAAAACCAGCCAGACAAGCAAAGTTAAAAGATGATCAGGTGGTGTTGGTTATGTTTCCACATAATCATTATTTGATCTGAATCACTGAACACATTTAGAGCTCAATCTCTGAGTTAGATTTACATTATTGATTACAGCAGAACTTTGAATCTTCAGCACAAGATCCAGTTTTTTTTTTTTCAAAATAAATCAATCATTAAAAGTTGTTCTGAGAAAAAAGGCTTTCATTTAGACACAGACATCAAGAATCAGCCTGTGAATCTCAACAATGGTGAGAATAATAAAGCATGTTGCAATGCATTCTGGGTGCCACCAATCAAAACTCATCTACGGCTCCCATCATACATTGCTGCATGAATAAATTATGAGCTGAATTGTCTTAGTAATTTCTTTATTCTCACTATTTAAATTTTGCTGTTTTTCTGTGACTTTTTAGTAGCTTGTTTTCTAATGTTCAGAGTTGATCAGTTTATCAGAATATGTTGCTTGTCACCGTCTTGATGTCTGTGTGTGCCTAAAAATAGGGTTTTTTTTTTTTGTTGATCAGAACAACTTTTAAGAAATCCTTCATATTTTATTGATAAAACTGATCTTCTGTATAATCACAGTGCTGCTGTAATCAATAATGTAAATCTAGTGATGTGACGTTTGACACCGAAGCTTCGAAGCTTGTATCAAAAAAACGAAACATCTCACAGTGAAGCACTGTATCGGAGCTTGATTCGTTTTGCTATAACCACGTGATCGGTGACGTCCGAAGCTTCGTTTTCGCACACGACCACGTGACTGCTTCGTAATCTGATTCACATAACGTGAACCCTTGCGCAAATGTGAAGTGTCATTTGCATTTTAGCAAAAGAATATGCCATAATACGAATAAATATTTACAAGTGCTCAGTTTGTATTTATTCCCAGTTCATACTTCATTCTATGACAATCATTTATTTTGATAATATATGCCAAAGCTTGCCTATTTCTCCCCCGAAATTTTATTCAGACTCATTTATTCAAATTGTGTAAGTAAAATGACACGTGAAAGACTTTTTTATGTATAATAATAATTTACATTGTTTTATACGCTTTTCATAGCACAAACTGATTTATGCGTCTGGGTTTTTCTACCTTTTTCTACCTTTTGACCACAAGATGTCGTTAGTGTGCACCGTGTTGAAAAGCTTCGAGTAATGAACCTTTTCATGAAACACTTGAGGGGAAAGCATCGGTGCTTCACAAAGCTTCATTTCGCCATCACTATGTAAATCTAACTCAGAGATTGGGTTCTAAACGAGATCATATCAAATAATGATTATGTGAAAACAACCAACACCACCTGATCATATTTTCTCTTTGCTTGTCTGGCTGTTACAACTCAGTTACAGCAGCCCAAACAAATTCCAATATTAAAAAGTGAAGGGTCAAGAGCCCAACTAAAGCAAACCATGACCTCTGTGATGGTGGCTTAAAAATTGTGATTTTCTCCTTTGGCGAGTCTGCTTGTTATCATCAGGTGTCTTCAATAATGCTCAATCATCACTCAATTAATCACTTATTTATCTCATTAACTTTAACAGCACTTCAGCGGGTGAAAAAAAAATATAGCAGGACTTTTACTTTCTGACCCCTGGACTATACACCTCTGCCGCGAACGGACCCGTATCGGAGTTCACTTGCGCGCAGTGACGGATCTGTAACGAAGGCGGATCGCGGACCCCGCCTTGGCTCCGCGCTGCATCCGCGATTAAAACCTTACCTCCGCGGCGGGTCCGTTTGGGACCCGCAAATTGATACAACCGTTACAGTAAAGGCGCGTGCGCGTCCGCGGATCCAACATGGGTCCGCTCAAAACCCGCTGATTGACAGTAGAATTTATGGCGTCGCCCGGAGGCGGATCTGATCCTCTGGGCGGTGTCAAAACGAATGTGACAGTCACGCGGATTTGGCAATTTGAATGCGGATCCGCCTAGGAGTCCCCTGCTGTGTGGGTCATGGCTGTATTAGATCAAAAGGGTGCTTCTACTAAATACTGAGCAAAGGGTCTGAATACTTAGGACCATGTGATATTTCAGTTTTTCTTTTTTAATAAATCTGCAAAAATGTCAACAATTCTGTGTTTTTCTGTCAATATGGGGTGCTGTGTGTACATTAATGAGGAAAAAAATGAACTTAAATGATTTTAGCAAATGGCTGCAATATAACAAAAAATGAAAAATTTAAGGGGGTCTGAATACTTTCCGTACCCACTGTATATATTTAGAAGTGTATATATATATATATATATATATATATATATATATATATATATATATATATATATATATATATATATATATATATATATATAAAATTTTATTTATCCTATATTTAAACAGGAAGATCCCATTGAGATATCACAATCTCTTGTTCCAGGGAGACTTAGTCAAGACGGCAGCACACAGAGTTTCACACAAAAACAGTGTGCTAAAAAAAACACAGTTAATAAAAATAGGGTCAAGAAAAGCACTTACAAGACTCCTTTAAATCAGTTTGCAAAATACATTTAAAAGTATTCAAAGGTGACAAAAAAACTCAAACTAGAGTACCTTTTGCAAGTCATTCCATGCCCAATCAGGGAATAAAAGGAAAAGCATTCTGTCACATCCACACTCTACATGAACTTTCAGTTTGTTTGTTTTCTTCTGTCATGTGCTTCTTTGTTCTAGTTTCCCATCACAATCTGTTACCATGGACACTAATCATATTCATCACAGCTGTTAGTCATTTTAGTTTATTAGTCTGTGTATATCAGTTCAGTTCTGTTGGTGTGTCTTTGTCGGGTCTTGTTTGTTCTGAGTTGGTGTATGTTCTTATCTGGATTCTGGATTCTCCCTGTGAATTATCAAGTAAGGACTTGTTTAACTCTTATCTTCCTCATTGTATGTTTGATACACCACCGTCATGTAACACATACCATAACTGTTTGTATGAAAAGCTGAGAGTTTTGAAATATAAGAAGGTAATTTACTAAAAATAAGTTATCTACCTAAAATATAAACCTGAAATATGAATGTTCAAATCAAAATTATTATTTTTTTTACTACTGTAAAATATGCAAACAAGAAAATATACTGAAAAAAAGTAAAAAGAAAAAATGTGTTAATAGATATATAAAAAAAATATAAAAGTAGAAATATTGACATATTTGTCTTGGAAAAAAAATATTAAAATCTAACAGTTATCATTTCCTGAAACCTTCCTGATGCCTCAAATGAAATGCTTTGCTTACTGCGATTTTGAGCTCTTCCTTCATCCTGGCAGTGTCTCTGGAGTCCAGTTGTGTTCTTATTATTTCTGAGTTCATTTTCATAAAAGTCCTCTAATTCCATTATTTGTTCTTGGGTCTTGCAGTACGTCTTGACAGATGAGCTGTGGTTCTTAGAATGATGCCTACTTGTAAGCTAAACGTCTTAGCCTGGCATTCCTGTCTTTGTTTCTCTCTGGTCTTGGCTGCTGTTTACTGTGTTTATAAGGCAGATTTGTTATCAGATTCAGAAAGAGCTTTATTGCCAAGAGTGCTTGCGCACACACGGAATTTACCCTAATGTTGATGCTACCAGTGCACACATACAACAAGACACAATAACATTTAAGAATAAAACAAAGTATAAAGTCACTGACTTAGACAGAATAAACATTTTCAGATAATCAACTTATTTTCAGTATTGTGAATAATAATATGAACAAATAGGACTACATGATTTTACAAAGTAAATGATCAAATATTTAAAAAAAAAAAATGGTTCGAGTGAATGATTCAGTTACTCATAAACACTTGAGTTGTTTCATTACTGGATGAATCAGCATTTCTGATCAAATCTCTTGAATGATTCAATGACAAACACATTTTTATCAGTCACATGTCACCACCTACTGGTGTCACAATGTAATTGCCATATGGAGAAAAAACACAGAAAAAAATTGCATGTCATGTGACTTAACCAAAGCACATTATTGGCTAAACTAAGGTCTTCTCTTACCAACAAAAAAACCTAGAATGTTCTCTTCAAGAGACAGTGGCAAGGAAATGAACGCAAAGAGTATGTTGCCATATGGCAACACCATGCGGTAGAGGGTTAAAAAATAAAGTTTTAATGTCCCAGACCCCATAAGGCCCAGAAAAAATACCCTGGGGTTCCCCTGGTTTTTCATTAAAGAAATTTACTAGAAACATAATATATAAGGTATATATAACAATATATATATTTTTAATCAAATTGTTCCGCTGATGCTACCAATTTCATAAGAAGCTACTCCAAATTAGGTTAAAAATGATGAAATATGAAAAACACGATCAACGCCAAGATTATGGACATTCTCGTCTCAGCTGTCAGTAGTCAAACACCGCTCATTAATGTAAAAAATTTTTGAAATGACTAATCAAATCAAAGTAGGCAGGCTTTATGTTTACAGAAGCTGCTGAATGATGATCATGAATTCAAGCGAGACGCTTCGGTCATAAAGTGTGAGATAAACAAACTCAGCATTTAATATTTGTCAGCTGTTTTACAATAGAAATGTTAAACGACCAACAGAAGTATTCAGGGATGAAAACATATAAACTTTTGTTTAATTTAGCTATTTTTTTGTTGAAAATATAGGCTACGTGATTCATTATAATTCATAACTGTCAATGTGACGAGATATACTTTGTGACAATGTGATGAGATGAGAAAAAATAACGAAGCCGTTCATCAGGCATACAATTAAAAATGAATGTGCATGCGCACTCCGAAACAAGCCCAAACGGATGAGAAGAATGGCAACAGAACAAATCAAGGAGATGCGCTGAATGAAATTGCACATAACATTCAGTCTGTGACAGTAGATGGCGCTGATGGTACATTCAGCCGTAAGCCATAACAAAGCAGTTGCTGTACTTTGTGTTTTCTAAACAGTATTTAAATATGCTGTTTGGGGTAGCAACAAACCAACAGACATAAGTAGAATGCATATGGCTGTCACGCTGGAAGCTCATAATTTTATTTAATTTTGTTGATTATTTTTCCAGGTTTTCTAGTTTTTTCAGGACGCGTGGGAACCCTGTCTCTTCCAGTTCAGCTTTGGCCAAAAGGGAAGGAAAACAATCATACAGAGAAGTGTTCATTTAAGTCTTCAGCTTTATTGTAAAATTATCAGGGTTTATACAGACCCCTTCACACACAACACGGATGCACTCCACCCACACAGAATCCTGTTTGTTCAAGCAATTTCCCTTCATTAACAGAGCATTGTTACGAACCCCACTTTTAAAGAACTCGCTAGGGAAGGGGGTAAGCAACATAAAAGGACACGCAAGACAAAAGAGTAACAATTTATCCGTTAATTAATGCCGCAGCACTCGCGTATCACAGGCAACTGTTCAGATAGTATAGAACCAGCACTCTGATACAACGAACATGAAATAAACACACAGATCAACAAAATAAGACAACATAAAACAAAACAAACAGCTTCATAACATCAGCGGGCCATAAGGACGCACACAGAGCTCGTCAGGCACAACTGGCCGTCCGCGTCAGCTTACCACACGAGCCCTCTCTCAAGTGTGCGCCACGCTCACGTAGAGCTAAAGACAGTGGCAGTGGCAGCTACACGACAGGTGTTGTAGTCATAGGGAATTCCCAAGTGCGCACCATGCTCACATAAAGCCAAAGACAGTGGCGGTGGCGGCCTGGCATCTGGAGATGTAGTCGTTGGAATCTCAAGTGTGCACCACGCTCACATAGAGCTAAAGACAGCGGCAGTGGTGACCTGGTGACTGGAGTTATGATGGAGGCAGCACAAGTTCGACACTCAACAGCACACCCCCGCGTCTACACGCTCCCGTCTTATATTGAACCCAGCGCGTCGTAAATGAATGAGGCGCAGGTGCACAGGGGCGGAGCTTACCCTCGGGGGAAGAGAAAGACACAAATTAATATAAAGAAAGAATACACACCACACTAAATAATAAATACAAAGGCTTTGGCCGTAACACTTCCCCCCCTGAAAACAGAAACAGATTTCCTATTTTCTCCTTATAGCCTGTTGGAGAGACAAGGGAAAAAAAAAACTGTTTCTGAGTATTAAAGATAAAGCCTAGCCCCGTGACAAGACATCGGCGACCACATTCTCAGATCCCTTTTTATGACGGATCTCTAGGTTATACGGCTGCACCATTAGTGACCATCTCATTAAGCGCTGACTGTGATTGTACATCTTACTGAGGAAGACTAGTGGATTATGATCCGATAAACTATAACAGGGAAAATACTGGCTCCAACGTAAACATAAAAATGCTGCAATGCCAGTAAGAGTGCTAAGGTCTCCTTCTCGATTGTCGAGTAGTTAAGCTGATGACAGTTAAACTTAGCCGAAAAGTAGGATACTGGATGAGCTATTCCGTCAGCACCCTCTTGTAGAAGAACAGCTCCCGCTCCGACAGCACTGGCATCCACCTCCAGCTGGAACGCCCGAGTCACATCCGGAGCCGAGAGAACAGGAGCACTGCACAGGAGAGATTTTGCAGACAAAAATGCCTGTTGGCAGTCACTAGTCCAACTAAAATCCACTTTAGGGCTACACAAATGAGTTAGAGGAGCAACAGCACTCGAAAAGTTCTTGAAGAAACACCGGTAGTATCCTACCATTCCAAGGAATCTACGCAGCTCTCGCCTCGTAGTAGGTACCGGGTACTCAAGAACAGCAGTCACTTTTACATCCAAGGGCCGAACCTGCCCGTTTCCTACCTGTTTTCCTAGGTATGTGACCGAAGCTTTAGCGAATTCGCACTTTTTCAAATTCAACGTAAGAGATGCAATGGATAAGCGATGAAATACATCGTGCAAAGTCAACAAGTGTTCAGCCCAGGTGGATGAATAGATGACTACATCATCCAGATAGACGTTACACTTGGGCACTTCGCCCAAAACCATGGACATCAAGCGCTGAAACGTCGCCGGTGCGTTTCGCAGGCCGAAAGCCATCCGTGTGTATTGAAGGAACGAATCTGGAGTAACGAACGCGGAGATCTCAGAAGCGCGTTCGGTTAGAGGCACCTGCCAATAACCTTTTAATAGATCTAGTTTTGTGATATATTTCGCTACTCCAAGATTATCAATACAGTCATCGATGCGCGGCAATGGAAAAGCATCAGGCACAGTGACAGAATTAACCTTCCTAAAGTCAGTGCAAAAACGGACGGTCCCATCAGATTTTGGCACTAAAATGCATGGCGAGCTCCAAGGGCTGGCACTCGGAACAGCAAAACCATTTTGCAAAAGATACGTTACCTCGCGTTTCATTTCTTCCCGTTTACTTACCGGACAGCGGTATGCATGTTGCTTAATGGGTAATGCACTACTAACATTTATATCATGCGCAATGATATAAAAATTTCGTTAAGGCCTTCGTCACAGATTTGGCAGTTATGCTTCTCAAAGAAATCGCTTCTGGGAACCGAGTAGCCACTCACATTATCGTCAATAAGTATTGACAACCAGACTTGGCGCGGGGAAGTGGACCCACACAGTCTACCAAAACGCGCTCAAACGGCTCTCCTACGGCAGGAATAGGACAGAGAGGAGCGGGTGGCACCACCTGGTTAGGTTTT
Organism: Megalobrama amblycephala; assembly: GCF_018812025.1. Lineage (NCBI taxonomy): Eukaryota > Metazoa > Chordata > Actinopteri > Cypriniformes > Xenocyprididae > Megalobrama > Megalobrama amblycephala. The sequence continues at coordinate 11,277,927 of NC_063050.1, read as the reverse complement.
CCCCCAACCTGGCAAATATGGCATGTTTTACAATACTTGGAGACATCAGTTTTTAATCCTGGCCAGAAGAAATGTTGGAGCACACGATTATAGGTTTTATTAATTCCTAGATGTCCAGACCAAGGATGATAGTGGGCTAAACTTAATACCTGCTGTCGAAATTGCGAGGGAACCACAATTTGATGCACCACGTTCCAATCATCTGCCTGCTCAGCACACAACGTACTGCTCCATTTGCGCATCAGCACTGCGTCACTCCAGAAAAAACTTTGATTACGCGGCGACATCGAACTGTTCTCAGCACTGGCACGACACTTTCGTAAAGTCGGATCGTTTTTCTGCGCCTCAATCAAGGCTTCACGTGAGATTGACGCATCAGCAGCCAAATCAAAGTAAGCGTGTGAACTCTGCATTACTTTAGCCTCATCCAAAGATTCTGGAGATACATCATCTCCTAGAAGCTCTGAAAAAATAGTGTCACTGAGGTTAGTATCTTGAACGTCACGTTTTGCTTGTGCTCGTGTCGTAACAGCACTTATTCAAAACACATCAGGTAAAGTTGCAGCGAGTACATCAGACTGCGTATCTCTGCACGGAGCATCAGTCACTTTTACGACCGGCATAACCTGGCCACCAGCGATATCATTCCCCATTATAAAATCAATACCTTTCACAGGCAAGGATGGGCGAACTGCGACTTCAAAGCACCCAGATGCCAATTCAGAAGTTACCCATATGCGATGAAGAGGAACAGTTACGAACCCCATTTCAATACCCTGCACAATCGTGCTGGTTTCACACGCGGAGCCCGCAGAGAAATCTAAAACGTCCGACAATATAAAAGACTGAGATCCTCCAGTGTCACGCAAAATTCGCACTGGTTTACGACTTTCGACATCATTCAAAGATACAAAACCGTCAAACACGAAAGGCTGGAAACAGGGATCCAGAGTAGAAGTAGTGCCGGAGGAATAGAGAGTTTTAACCAAAACGGTACCTCGAGGTTGAACAGAGAAAGACTCTTGTCGCTCATGCTTTCGTTTTAGGCTATGACAATCAGCCATTACATGTCCAAGTTTGTGACAATAACTACACTCTTTACGGGACTTCGGAGCATTAGGAACCCATTTACATTTACCATCAGAGACCATCTCATTCTCCTTTGGTACTGAACCTCCAGAATCACTTGAACGCTTAAAAAACACCGGTTTGTGCATCAGAGCATATTCATCTGCGAATACAGCAGCCTGCTGCACCATACTGACTTTTTGTTCGTTTAAATACAAAGCAGTGCGCTCCGGAATGCAGTTCTTAAATTCCTCAATCAACATTAACTCTCGCAGAGAAGTGTAGTCTGCGACCTTACACGCTTTAATCCAGTGGTCAAACAACATTCCTTTCTCACGAACAAACTCGACATAAGTTTGAGACGCGGATTTCTTCATGGTACGGAAACGTTGTCGGTAATGCTCGGGGACCAACTCATACGCCCTCAGAATCGCATTTTTCACGGCTTCGTATTGAACGCTCTCGTCTAACGAAAGAGATGCACACACGTCTTGTGCCTTACCTGTTAGTTTACACTGTAACATCAAAGCCCAAACTTCAGTTGGCCACTTCAGAGCACTCGCGATTCGTTCAAACGCTTGAAAGTAAGCTTCCACTTCTTTCTCCCGAAAAGGTGGGACTATCGAGATATTTTTAGCCACGTCGAAATGAGGAGACGATACAACTACAGACTCGGATACATTACCTGACGGAACAGAATTATTAGAGACAATATTCGAATTTGATGGACCAGCAGCTGTCTCAGAGCAATCGTTCAAACTAGATGTTTTAGGAATCGTTTGTTTAGAGAGATCTTGAGCAGCCTGCAACTCCACCTGCCGAAGTCGCACTTTTGTATCAGCATCAATTCGATACATCTCAATCTGCCATTTTAAATCATCTTGTCTCGCCTGAGCTCGATCCTGAGTCTCTAACTGTAGACGAGCTAAACGAACTTTTAAACGCAAATCCGAACGAAATTCAGGCGATGCCTCTGTAGAAAGAGAAATCGGTTCGAATTTAGGCATTGAAAATGGTGCACTCACCCCTGCACCAGTAGTCACTGGAGTGGACTGATCACCAACCGGCACTCGTGAAGGACTTCCTGCAGCAGTTATCGCGGGACCAGCTGCTTCCCCAGAAACTGCTTCCATCGAAGGAAACACCCCTTTGTCAACCAAAGCAACCAAAGCAGACGCAATACAGGCTTTTATTTCCGCTTTACGCTGTGTTTTAGAAACAGAAATCTCATAACGCTGAGCAATCAGAAACAGATCATTTTTTCGACACGCCTCTAACCCCTCAACACTAGGCTGATCTATGAAATGAAAATTTTAAAATGAATTTGTTCAAATCAAAAGTTGCCTTTTTTTTTTACAAAACCGGTGTGGAAACAAATAAGGAAAATCCACACACACTCCGGACCTACCTACCTACCCAGAAGTCTAACTACCTCCTATAGCTAGTCTTCGGAGGGTACCGATTAAGAGATTGCTCTCTCCCCCGGAATACCTCCAAACAAAACAAACTAAAATAATAAAGAAAACAACAAACAGTAAACCGTAGCCAGAACTGGCGCTAAGCACAGCCCTGTTGGCTTACTCTGACTAACCGGAGAATGTGTAGGACAAACCTGATCCGCTCCACACCAAACAAATCACGTTAATTACTGGCAGCTAAATTCTCGGGAAACAATACTTACAAAGGATCCCGGACGAGCCCCCATTTATGTTACGAACCCCACTTTTAAAGAACTCGCTAGGGAAGGGGGTAAGCAACATAAAAGGACACGCAAGACAAAAGAGTAACAATTTATCCGTTTATTAATGCCGCAGCACTCGCGTATCACAGGCAACTGTTCAGATAGTATAGAACCAGCACTCTGATACAACGAACATGAAATAAACAAACACACAGATCAACAAAATAAGACAACATAAAACAAAACAAACAGCTTCATAACATCAGCGGGCCATAAGGACGCACACAGAGCTCGTCAGGCACAACTGGCCGTCCGCGTCAGCTTACCACACGAGCCCTCTCTCAAGTGTGCGCCACGCTCACGTAGAGCTAAAGACAGTGGCAGTGGCAGCTACACGACAGGTGTTGTAGTCATAGGGAATTCCCAAGTGCGCACCACGCTCACATAAAGCCAAAGACAGTGGCGGTGGCGGCCTGGCGTCTGGAGATGTAGTCGTTGGAATCTCAAGTGTGCACCACGCTCACATAGAGCTAAAGACAGCGGCAGTGGTGACCTGGTGACTGGAGTTATGATGGAGGCAGCACAAGTTCGACACTCAACAGCACACCCCCGCGTCTACACGCTCCCGTCTTATATTGAACCCAGCGCGTCGTAAATGAATGAGGCGCAGGTGCACAGGGGCGGAGCTTACCCTCGGGGGAAGAGAAAGACACAAATTAATATAAAGAAAGAATACACACCACACTAAATAATAAATACAAAGGCTTTGGCCGTAACAGCATCCTTATAGTTAATCTGCACATTTGCAGAAGGAATATGTGGAATATTAGTTTCAGAGAAACAACAGATTGCTGAGCCAATCAGCAGTAGGGGTGTGTTCACTCATGATGGAGGAGGAGAGAAACTGAGCCAATCAGCAGTAGGGAGGGTGTGTCCAGATAAATGGGGGAGGAGAGAGAGTGAGCAAGAGTGAGATTTGAAGAAAGACTAAGTTTAGATGGCTGAGAGCCATTAGAAAAAAAAAGCTCAGAGGAATATGACTGAAAAAAGAAGGGTTACGATCATTCAAGAGCTTTAGGACCTGTGGTAATAGAAAAGTTATGTGAACTCAACAACTGAAACAGAACTCAGGTTGAATGAGTTATAGTAAATTTATAGTTACCAGCATGATAATTGTATAATAATTGTATGACTAAGTGATTAATTAAGTGATGATTGAGCATTATCAAAGACACCTGCTGTTAACAAGCAGAATCATGGAGGAAAGGGGAACAAGAAGAATGGAAAAATCATCGTAAATAACTTCTAAAACTTAGGATAACCTCCCAACTATGAAGTCAATATAATGCCACATATATTTGCAAAAGAATAAAGTAAATAAATAAAGTTTTGCAAAAGAAAAATAAAGTATTGAGAGAAAAAATATGTTTTGCAAATAAAAATAAATCAATGACTGCTGTAAAAGAAGCGCATCTCTGCAACATTTTGTTTTGCAGAGATGATTTTCCAACACTTCTCTGTCCGTTTCAGTTCATGGCATTGTTTTGACATGGGGGCGGGAACAGATTAATTTTGCACCCCTGAGAGGAACTGTATTATATGGGCGCTTCATTCAAACTGACCTGAAGTGCTGTTTGTGTGGTTTCCAAAAGTTTATTGGACACTAAGGTTTCTTTATATTTCCATTAGGAAAAACTCAAGATTATACACAAATGTGACCTGGACCACAAAACCAGTCATAATTCGCACAGTTATACTTAAAGGGTTACTTCAGGATTTAGCATTAAGCTTTGTATTAGTAGAATACCACCAGTATTTTCGAATTACCGTGCTTTCCCCCTTCATATCAGCCCGAGATGAGAGATTTATGCATTTTTATTCTGTAAAAAAGCCTCTGATGACGCAAAAATCGTCATTTTGCGTCATCGGAGGCTTTTTTGGCCAGAGGCTTAAAACTACAGCCAGTAATAGCAAGTAGTTCGACATTTTTTCGCCACGCCCATATGCACGTTTGAGGTTACTCACGGACATAGATCAAAGATTTTATCAAAAGTGGGTGTCAGTTATATTTTTAACATTATTTTGTTATAGTCTGCACTACATCAGTGGTAATTCTCGCAAATTCATCGGTCTCTGCAGTCATCTCAACCAATACAGCAACAGGCTTTTGTGGTAAGTTAGCATAAAGGGCAGCGAAAGAAGTGCATTCTGGGAGTTGTTGTCTTTCATCCACATTAGTCAAAAATACATTTTCTGCCTTTTCTCAGTCTAGAAAGCTCCAAATTCAAAAATAATTTCACATTTCTACTACATAAATGACCAATTTTAAATACACATTCATCTTTCCAGGGGTGAAGTACTCCTTTAAAGCAATAGCCAACAATAGGTCAAAATATATTATTTTTCTTTTATGCCAAAAATCATTAGGATATTAAAGGTGCCCTAGAATTAAAAATTGAATTTATATTGGCATAGTTAAATAACAAGAGTTCAGTACATGGAAATGGCATACAGTGAGTCTCAAACTCCATTGTTTCCTCCTTATATAAATCTCATTTGTTTAAAAGACCACCGAAGAACAGGTGAATCTCAACATAACACCGACTGTTACGTAACAGTCGGGGTGTATGCCCCCAATATTTGCATATGCCAGCCCATGATCAATGCATTAGACAAGGGCAGAACCTCTGGATGTGCACAGCTGAATCATCAGACTAGGTAAGCAAGCAAGAACAACAGCAAAAAATGGCAGATGGAGCGATAATAACTGACATGATCCATGATAACATGATATTTTTAGTGATATTTGTGAATTGTCTTTCTAAATGTTTCGTTAGCATGTTGCTAATGTACTGTTAAATGTGGTTAAAGTTACCATTGTTTCTTACTGTATTCACGGAGACGAGCCGTCGCTATTTTCATTTTTAAACACTTGCAGTCTGTTCTTTATAAATGTTCTTTATAAATCTCTCCAACAGTGTGTAATGTTAGTTTTAGCCACGGAGCACTATCAAACTCATTCATAATCAAATGTAAACATCCAAATAAATACAATACTCACAGGAATCGATGTATGCATGCAGCACGCATGACGGACATCTTGTAAAGATCCATTTTGAGGGTTATATTAGCTGTGTAAACTGTGTTTCTGCTGTTTAAGGCAAGCGCGAGCTCCGGGGGTGGGGGAGCACGAGAATTAAAGGGGCCACAACCTATATATCGGTGCATAGTTAATGATGCCTCAAAATAGGCAGTTAAAAAAATGAATTAAAAAAAAAATCTATGGGGTATTTTGAGCTGAAACTTCACAGACACATTCAGGGGACACCTTAGACTTATATTACATCTTTTAAAAAGAAGTTCTAGGGCAACTTTAAGTAAAGATCATGTTTGATTTTTGATCATGTTTGATCACATTTTGATCCAAATGTCCATCAGTGATGTGACAGTACGAGTCTCAGCATCACTGCAGTATACGCCTACTGGGGTTTTGCATAATGCAAATAAAATTTTTGCAATGCTGAAAAATACAAATTTGCATTTGTTTTGGATGCTGTAATTAACTCAAAAACTATTAAGTCTGACTCATATGAAATATTATTTGTGTGATCAAGTGTTGTCTGCTGGTCATTTCACTTTTAAATGCATGATACCCTATAAGCAAAGTTATGTCCAGAAGATGTCTTGGCACACATTGAGAAGACATCCACTGAGGAGCCAGAATGAAAGTTTTTATGATGTTTATTTCTTGACATCTTCTGAACGTCCGATATAGATGTTCATGAAACCCCTATACAAGTTTTTAAAAAAGATAAAAAATAATGTTTCTAAGAGCAGCTCAAGTGTCTCAGTACCATCTCCTCACAGCAAGAAGGTCTCTGGTTTGAGTCCCAGCTGAGCCAGAAAGTCTGAGTCCAAAGACTGTTCTGCCAGTTTCCTTAAATACCCAGACCAGAACAAAAGATTTGTATATATATTTCACAAATATTATGCCCCAAAGGGTTGAACCTGGTTTCGGGGGAGAAGAGCAATGATTATCAGAAGGACGACCCAAAAAGGAGAACAGAATTCCATTTTTTTTTAAGCTTTCACATAATATGATGAATATCTGGTGAAATTGAGACCATTTTATCAATCACACTGAGACAAAATGATACCAAACATGAACAGGAAAAAAACAAGATATTCACAAGATACATCGGTAGCACTTTATTTTACAGTACGTGTACTTTCCTGGTACATATATAGTAATTATGCTGTACGTACAGGTAAAAGAGTGGTAACACAAGGTACTTACCTGACATGTATGTACATGGAAACTAATAAGAAACACTGCTGTACTTTACAATGGTACATACATGGTAATTACTTTGTACCTATAGACAAGTGTTGGGTAATAACAGGTGCTTACTTATAGTGTCCGTATATGGTAACTAACAGACACATTACTGTACTTACTAATGGTGTTTACATGGTAACTATGTAGTACTTACGGACAAGTGTGGGTAATAACAGGCACTTATGTGTGGCAACTAGTAAGACACATTAATGTACTTAGTAGTGGTATATACATGGCAACTATGTTGTACTCACAGACTAGTGTGGACACACATAACAGACACTTACTTACAGTGTGTGCATGTTAACAACAGTACAAAACAGAGGCTTACCAATAGTGTTTTCCCACTGATGCCATTTAAAAAACATAATTCTCAAGAAATAAAGTAATTGTTTTGCTGCACTATTTATGTACTTTATTTAGTGTTTTATGCACTGTTAATAATAAATTGCTCTCCACAATAGTGCATCTTACTTTGCAGTCCTTACTAGTTAATATGCTTAAGCTTATTATTACAAAGGTTAAAGAGCTGGTAATTCCTATGTAATGTTTATGTACAAGGGTGCACTTTATTTTACAGTCCTATTTCCATGTACTTACTATGAACGTACTAGTGAATATACCAAATAGTTAATGTGTAAGTTACACCTGTGGCCGGTTGCATAAACTTAGCCTCTAAGTTAAGACTGTGACTTAAGATCTAGTTTGACCAACTAGCACTTAGTTAGGGCTAATCAGTCTTACTTTTCTGATTAGACTGATCTACCTTTTTATGTAACTGACTTTACAAAGTTAGTACCAGTCAAAAATAGATGATTTTAGTTTTAAGACTAGTCTAAGCAGTTTATGCAACTGGCCACTGTAAGAGCTGGTAATTCCTATCAGTGATGCGGGGGTCAATGTATAAACAACCCGCACCCGACCAACGTTTTCAACTAACCCGCCCGCAACTCGGACCGCAAAAAAAAAAGAAGGAAAGTATTGTACCCGACCCGCTTCCTGACCCGCATTTTTTTAAAAGTAGTAAATGCTCATTGTAGTGTCATTGGGCCATAGACGTAAGAACTAGGGGTGCGGGGGGGGTGTGGCTGCCCCCCTCCCATACGCCCCCCATCAGCCTCTCTGGCCAATAATATCCATTAATCCAGCCTGTGTAGGAGAGAAATGTTTCAGGACCTGACGTGGTGCGCTCAGAGGTGCAGCGGCGAGAGCAGGCAGTTCTTGAGGCGGCCAATAATTTTCCATTTCAGCTGTCTAGAGATGCATATTATTGATGAATGCGATGTTTATGTTTCGACCCTACTTGAAGAATTAATCAGCAGGTCAACTGAGAGAAGGCCCACTTTTGGAAAAGTGTGAAAGCCCTTAGGAGCGCAAACTGTTCTTTTTCTGAATGTTGTATGATATAGCCTAGTGTTATATAATAAAGGCTTGATTTATTCATTTTTTTCGTTTCATTTTCTTAACAATTAAGATGCTGCATGTGTTTATCCAGTCTAATCGAAGTGTGCATCTCTCCCCCGGACTTTCCCAACAAAAATCCCGCCCCCTCTCAGAAAATACATAAAACTGACATTACTGAGCTTAAAAGTAGCCTATTAAAATGGTACAATGGCATTGCTCAGTTCAACGTGTTGGGAAATCGGGCATTTTGTCCCACGTCAGCATTTATTCAAAAGTTAATAACGCTCAACATTCAAAAGGTAAATAAGGATTTCCCACTTGTATTAGTAGGCTTAGGCTATTTCGCCACGTGAATGCCCAATTGAAGCTCTCACAAACACAAAATGCAGGGATAGAATATGTTAATAAAGTATTTATTAACGCATTTTAGACGAACAAAAACAGGTAGGCTAAGCCAAAGACTGAGGCTACAATATCCATAAATAAATGTTCACAAATACTCATGAAAGTAAAACTGAAACCTTTAGTAAGTAAAACTGAAAATTACAAAGGTTTAATTGGCATCTTTATTTCAAACGACCCGACCGACCGAGACCCGAATATCATTAAAAATATTTTTGGATGACTCGTAACCGCGGGTGACCGCAGGCACCCGCTCATTTTGGATCAACCCGCGCATCACTGATTCCTATGTAATGTTTATGTACAAGAATGCACTTTATTTTACAGTCCTATTTCCATGTACTTACTATGTATGTACTAGTGAATATGCCAGTTAGTTAATGTGTAAGTTATACATTACTTAGATTGGGGAGGGTCCTGTTATTACCCACAATTGTCCGTAAGTACTACGTAGTTACCATGTACATTCATTAGTAAGTACAGTAATGTGTCTGTTAGTTACCATATACGGACACTATAAGTAAGCACCTGTTATTACCCAACACTTGTATATAGTTACAAAGTAATTACCATTTACTTTACCATTGGAAAGTACAGCAGTGTTTCTTATTAGTTTCCATATACATACATGTCAGGTAAGTACCTTGTGTTACCACTCTTTTACTTGTAAGTACAACATAATTACTATATATGTACCAGGAAAGTACATGTACTGTAAAATAAAGTCAAATGTTTTTTATCAACATTCTTAGTGAATTTTCAGTGACTTGAGTCAGGGGGAAAGGATCTCCCTCCCTCCATAGATGGGCGAGGTGAGAAGACTGGGCAAGGTGGTCCTTATTCTCCAGATGAATGTGTTTTATTGTTCTATAGCACAATGTTTGATTCCATGTTCTGTCTTAGCAGGAAACCCAGTCTTACAGTACAGACCACAGCTCATCTGTGAACACATAGGCTGCTGTATTGCAGGACTGTGAGCAAATAATGAAATCAGGCAGGTATACTTTAAACACAGTTACTGGAGGCACAACTGAATCTCAAACACAGAGTCTCTGCCAGGATGAAGGAGAAGCTCGAGTGTGCAGTAAGCAGAAATTTATTCTAAAGTTGAGACGGAGTTGGTAATTGAGCAATAATGTTTTTTTTTGTTTGTTTGTTAGTTTTTTTGTTTTTAAAAAGATATTTAATTTATAAGCATATGTTCTTGTTTGCATATTTTACAACCAATTACAGATATTTATCATTATGAAATTATGTATCTAAAGACAAATACTTAGAAAGGTTGATTAAAGGGCAATGGTTATTAATTGATATTTGTGTGTTTTCTCTCTGTTTGTCAGGAGGAAGCAGGTGTTTGGTGTTGATGACAGTGTGTCTCGGGATCATTTGTGTTCTTCTGCTGCACTGTTAAAAATAAATGTAAATTTACAGGTAATGGTCTGTATTTTTATTTTTTTTTTTTTTTTACAGATTTTTCCCGTTTTGTCATTATACACTGAAATGCCTGTTGTTTTACTGATATTTGCTGTTATTTATTTTGCACTATTAAATTTAAAGGGAATTGCATGTATTTTAGTATTACATTAAATTTCTGTTTTTTAAAAGAAATGTTCTGTATTTTTACAGAATAATGTGTAATTTTACATAAAATGTTGATTAATATTTTACAGATTTTTCTGTATTTTGAATATTCTGTAAAATCACAGAAATATAATGTAAATTTACATATCTGCTGTAAAATAATGTGGAAAAACATGTACCTGTGAAATAACATAACATTTCCGTTTTTTTATTGGACTTAATCCGCTTGTCAAAGTAGTTCTGCTGCGTTCAATGTTTAATTTCGTAACGAATTTCTTTTCATAACATCATCTACAATAAACATCAGTTAACATTTTAGAGTCCTTTCTAAATAAAGTCTCATGACATGGTCTTGAAAAACATGTAATAAAACTCAGAGTTTTAAACCTATCATCTTCAGATTTGAAATATAACATGGTCAGACACGTGGCTTTAGCTGCAGTGCATTTCTAGATTGCCACAAGGCCAACTTCACTTTTATTTTCATAAATATATTTCATAAAAATTAATTTCTAATAACTTTTCAAAATTTCAAAGCTATTTTTAACTATTTTCTTCATTGTGACAATAATTAATTATGAGTTTAACATAAACTGCAAAGTGTCTGCTTTCAAATGAGACCTTACTTATGCTTTTAGTGCAAAGGGTTCATGAACTGTATCCGTTTTAGTTTGGGTATGTCATTTTTTGGGATTTTCCAAAAGCGGGGGTGCTGGCTAACAGGTTAAAGTAATCTTGTTGAGGACTCTGTAATCAATGCAGGGCCGCAAGCCTCCATCCTTTTTCGCCATGAAGAAAAAGCGGAAGCAGCAGGGGAAGTAGACAGGCGGATGTAACCTTGTGACAGAGCCTCTTTGATGTATTCCTCCATGGCCTTCTTCTCCGAGATGGACAGGGAGTAGATTTTCCCTTTGGGCACTGGCTCACCCGGAAGCAGATAAATGGCGCAGTCCCATGGCCGGTGTGGAGGCAGAAGACATCACTGAAGTGGGAGTAACACTGGGGAATATCCACAGAACGATTCTCTAGGGGACTTTCTATGGAAGTAGCACAGACTGGTAATTCTTCAGAACAAGGGGAACTTGGAGCAGGAAACTAAGGAAAACAATCCAGAAAACATTTGTCACCCCACTTCAGGATTTCACCAGTCTTCCATGAGATGACCGGGTTGTGCTGCTCCAACCATGGGCACCCTAGAATCGCGTCAGTGGTGGATTCCTCCAGAACCAGCAGATGTAGTTGCTCAATGTGGAGGATGCCGAGTTGGATGGGGCCGGTGCAGAAGCGCACTTGTCTTCAGCTTAGTGGTCTTCCAGTTACCGAGTGGATCTGATAAGTCGACGGCGTGGCTGTTGTCTTGAGCTGGAGCTGGCAGCAGAGGGCTCCGGAGATGAAGTTCCCGGCTGACCCAGAATCGAGGAGGACACTGACTTGAAGAGATAAACCGGCAGCAGTAATGTTTACAACAGTGGTAAGTGGTTTCATCTTAATAATCGAAGGAATTATCACACTCAACATGGGCTGAGCTGGGCGAGTGGGGCATTCAGAGATGTAATGCCCAGATTGACCACAATATAAACAGAGGTTCTGGGTCAGCCGTCTCTGCCACTCGCCGTAGATAGAGGAGTGTTTTCTATTTGCATGGGTTCGTTGGCTGGTTCTGGGGAGCTGACAGATTCTGGTCAGTGGAGTAATGATGGGAATAACGGCTGGCCCTGGTGCTCTTCGAGACATGATTGCATACGAGTGGCGAATCTGATGGAGAGTTGAGTTAAGCGCTCGAGCCTGATGGAATCCTCGTATGCAGTGAGATGCAACGGCACGCGTTGATCCAATCCTTGGCGATATGTGGTGATGAGGGTCTGCTCGTTCCAACCGCTACAGGCAGCAAGGGTTCTGAATTGGAGAGCATAGTCGTTACAGACAGGGAACCTTGTTTTAACTGACATAATTTCTCACCAATCTATGAATCCCAAGCAGGTTTTCCAAAGACTTCTTTTAAGTGAGCGGTGAAACTGGAGAGAGACTGGGTGATGGGATTTTTCTTAGACCAGAGCGGTTCAACTCAGCGAAGCGCCTTGCCTTCTAGTTGAGAAATTATAAACGCTACCTTAGCGTGATCATCAGGATACAAATGCAGTTGCATCTCCAGGACCAGCGAACACTGCAGGAGAAATCCGTTGCAATCCTCCGCCGAACCAGAGAAGGGCGTCGGTTTGGCCATGGGACTGGCAACCGCAGGTGGTGAGGGAGAAGAGGCGGTGACTGCGGAACTGTGCGCTGGTGCAGATGCCAGTTGAATGGTGGTGAGTGCTCGGCGTAGTACATCTACGAGCTCTTGGAATGGATCTGGAGCACTCATACTGGCTGTTCAGCGGTGTTGGTCCAGTCTTCTGTTACATGTACAGAAGGGGACAGCGACAGGAATAATGGAAATGATGTTTATTGAACAACCAGTATTGATGACAGAGTGCAGGTAAGTGAATGCAAGTTGATACGATGGCAGATATAGATGTAGAACTGATACTTGTCTTGTTTTGCAGGACAGGTAAGTATCTTCGGAGGAGTCCTTAAAGGTCCCATTTTTCATGGTTTTTTGAAGCTTTGATTGTGTGTATAATGTGCAATATAACGTGTTCATGTTTCGCGTGTAAAAAAACACAGTATTTTTCACATAATTTACTTATCTGTATACCGCTGTTTTCACTGTCATAAAAACGGGCTGATGACTTCCTTGTTCTATGAAGTCCCTCCTTCAGAAATACGTAACGAGTTCTGATTGTGCCAGCGGTTCCTGTGTTGTGATTCGACAGCTCTGAGCGCACCGTGCCCGGAAAAGTCATGCCTCTTACCATAACGTGGAGATGCATGCGCTCAGTGTTATTGTAAACATGTCTTTAATTTTACCCTATCAATTTGAGCCGGAATCAGACCCGGTGATTGGACTGCGGGATGAAAATAACAGCGTTTCGACGACATGGCGACAAACACACTCTACAAACGCAACTCTTGTGTATTCCTGTGGGCGGAGGTTAGTCAAAAAACTGTTTAAAAAGTAGAGGGATGTAGTCCAAACTGGCCGTTCGATGTAGGCGACTTCTGTTAAATAAAATATCTCGTTTGGCATTGAACTTTGAGCTTTAAAATTTTACAGATTTTATTTATACTCTAACAACAACATTACACACTAACTAAAGTTTGAAACATGGGATCACGAAGAACGGGACCTTTAAGGTAAGCAGATTGGTAAGAACCATGTGCAAACGAGACCGGACAGTGACTGCGTGAGAGCGTGAGTCTTTTATGGTGCTGCTGATGAGGGTGTTGATGGGTTGCAGGTGTGCGTGATTAATACTCCGGTGACGACATACGCTGTGTCTGTGTGAGGGTAGAGCCTGGCGTGTCTGTGACAATACTAACCTTCTTTAAAAGATTTTGTCTCCAGTTTCTTACTCAAAGACGTGACTCTGGTCTCCAGCTCCAGTTTTTTCTGACTCAAAGGGTTGAAGTAGTTCTTCAGTTGGTCTTTTTCAGTCATTATTTCAGTGTAATTGTCCTGTAATCTGTTGATGGACTGATTGAACTCTTCAGCTGTGTTTTTGTAACTCTTGAACAGAGATTCTCTCTCTGCTGTGATGGAGATGTGCTGCGCTATGATGGAGACGAGCAGAAGAACACAAATGATCCCGAGACACACTGTCATCAACACCAAACATCTACTTCCTCCTGATAAACAGGACAGAAACACAAATATCAGTGAATACTCTTCATACCTTAGATAATTTGTCTTTAGATAATAGACAGGACTTTTTAAATAGTATGTTATTTCATAAAACAAATATCTGGAATTGCTGTGATAAACAATCACAATAAAGTCATACGTCACGTCCTGTTTGTTGCTGCCGCGTTGTTTGAGCTAGAGCTCCGTCGAGCTGATTCCTAATTGTTTGTTTTTGCCTCGTAAAATCTAACTTATAATCTATCACTCTTTCTTTTTCGGTGGGGGAACACATCCCCAACATTATTTTATATAAAAAACATTTGGATTACCTTGATATCGCTAGTTTTATCCGACTTCCCGAACTTTCGCTACTAGCTTTAGCCCGTTAGCATTAGCGGCGTGCCACGCCCACGCTACGCTAGCGTTTGTACTCTTCTCTCTCACAATATTATTGTTTCATCTAAGTTACTCTAATGGCGAGTGTATTGGATGTTTCTCTACCTTTGTGTGCAGGTGAGGACACGTTTGAGCTGCATACGGTGCAGTTGGAACTGGAGGCCGTGGAGCGGCAGATCCGGATCCTTCTCGAGAAGCAGGCCGAGCTACGCGAGCGGCAGACAGCGCTGGAAACTTCTCGCGCTGACGCTCACCAACCCTCGGTAAGTTTGCAGCGCGATATTAACACTCCTGCTTCCTCTACGCCGTGTGTTTCTCTGCACAGGGCCCGAGCACCAAGAACGCGTTCATCCCAGCCCTCGTTCACTCCGGCGCCGTCACACCAGGGACCTTGGGTGCTTCAGCAGCGGAAGACGCGAGCCAGGCCTCGGACCAGGACCTCTCCTCCGCCGCCCCCGGTCTTCGACGTCTCGACACGGAACTGCTTCTCCCCTCTTCGCGAGGCAGAACGCGACGCCGTGGTCATCGGAGACTCCATCGTCCGCCACGTCCACGCTTCCACAGCCAAAGGTAAGGTGCGCAGTCACTGTTTTCCTGGTGCTCGTGTTCTCGATGTCTCTGCGCAGATTCCCGCGATCCTCAACGGTGCCGAGACCATCGGAGCTGTAGTGCTGCACGCGGGGGTGAACGACACCAGGCTGCGGCAGACGGAGGTGCTGAAGCAGGACTTCAGAAGCCTGATCGAGACGGTACGAGCCACATCGCCCGCGACGAAGATCATCGTGTCCGGACCGCTTCCGACGTACCGACGAGGACATGAAAGGTTCAGTAGATTATTTGCTTTAAATGAATGGTTGATGTCTTGGTGTAATGAACAGAAGCTGCTCTTTGTAAATAATTGGAATCTTTTCTGGGAGCGTCCTAGGCTTTTCCGTGCTGATGGCCTGCACCCCAGCAGCATCGGAGCTGATCTTCTGTCAGAGAACATCTCCAAGACGCTTCGCACCATATGACTAGTAAGTCAAACCTCAAATCACAGCCTGTGTTCTGCCCACTTCATTGATAGAAATGTGAGTGTAGTACAGTCTATAGAAACTGTGTCTATTCCCCGAATAGTGAGGTTTAACAATAAAAATAAAGGATCTAGAAAAAACCTAATCGTGATCAAACCAGATTTTTGTAAAATTACTGAACAAAAACAATCTCTAAAACTAGGGCTACTAAACATTAGATCGCTGACACCTAAGGCAGTTATCATAAATGAAATTATCACGGATAATAGTCTTGATGTAATTTGCCTTACTGAAACATGGCTTAAAGCAAATGATTATTTTGGTCTTAATGAGTCTTGTCCACCTGGCTACCGTTATAAAAATAAATGCCGCCTGATTGGCCGTGGCGGTGGTGTAGCAACAATCTATAGAGAGATACTTAATGTTACTCAGAGAACAAACTACAGGTTTAATTCATTTGAAATTCTTATGCTAAATGTTACACTTTCAGATATAAGTAAAAAGTCGCTACTATCTCTTGCTTTGGCTACCATTTATAGACCTCCAGGGCCTTATGCTGATTTCCTAAAAGAGTTTGCAGACTTTCTCTCAGACCTATTGGTCAACGTTGATAAAGCGCTGATTGTTGGAGATTTTAACATTCATATAGACAATATAAATGATGCATTAGGGGCTGCGTTTACAGATTTACTAAACTCATTTGGGGTCAAACAAAACGTCACTGGACCCACTCACCGTCTTAATCATACTCTAGATTTAATTATATCACATGGAATAAATCCTACTGATATAGAAATTCTACCGCAAAGTGATGACGTCTCTGATCACTACCTTGTAACATGCGTACTGCATACTGATGATATTTGTCAAATTGCGCCACGATATCGACTAGGCAGAACAATTCTCCCGACAACTATAGATAAATTCACAAATAATCTGCCTGATCTGTCTCAGCTGCTCATCGTACCCGAACACGCAAATGATCTTGAGGAAATGACTAGCAGTATGTGCACCATTTTTACTAGTACATTAGATACTGTTGCACCGATGAGATTAAAAAAGGTTAGAGAGAAAAATACTGTTCCATGGTACAACAGTATTACTCGCGCTATGAAAAGAGAAACTCGTAATCTAGAACGCAAATGGAGACAAACTCGTTTAGAGGTCTTCAGAATCGCATGGAAAGACAGTTCGTCCCGCTATAGAAAGACTCTAAAAGCAGCCAGGGCTGAGCATCTTCGCAAACTTATAGAGAATAACCAAAACAATCCACGGTTCTTATTTAGTACAGTAGCTAGATTAACAAATAAACAGATATCACCAGAACAAAATGTTTCATTACAGTTTAGTAGTGATGACTTTATGAATTTCTTTAATGAAAAAATCGAAAGTATCAGAAATAAAATTGTAAATGTACAACCTTTGACAGAGTTTTATGATTCAGCCTCAATTATCACCCCTCAAGAACAGTTGCAGTGCTTTACAACTATAGGACAGGAAGAGCTAAATAAACTTATTACTGCGTCTAAACCAACAACATGTTTATTAGATCCAATACCCACTAAACTACTGAAAGAACTGTTACCTGTAGCAGAAGAACCTCTTCTCAATATTATCAACTCGTCTTTATCTCTAGGTCACATCCCACGACCGTTCAAGCTAGCAGTTATTAAGCCTCTCATTAAGAAACCACAATTAGATCCAAACATATTAGCAAATTACAGACCCATTTCAAATCTTCCATTTATGTCTAAAATACTAGAAAAAGTGGTGTCGGTCCAATTGTGCTCCTTCTTGCAAAAAAACTCTATCTATGAAAAATTCCAGTCAGGATTCAGGTCTCATCATAGCACAGAAACTGCGCTCGTTAAAGTTACAAACTTGCTTCTAGCTTCTGACCAAGGCTGTGTCTCAATGCTAGTGTTACTTGATCTCAGTGCTGCGTTTGACACTATAGATCATATAATACTCTTAGATCGACTACAATATTACACTGGTATTCAGGGACAGGCATTACGGTGGTTTAAGTCGTACCTATCAGACCGTCACAATTTTGTTTATATAGAAACGGGGAAAAATCTAAGATAACGATAGTAAACTATGGAGTGCCGCAAGGATCTGTGTTAGGCCCTCTGCTATTTTCAATTTACATGCTGCCACTCGGCAATATTATAAGAAAACATGGGATTAGTTTCCACTGTTATGCCGATGATACTCAGTTATATATTTCATCACGACCAGATGAAATCTCTAAATTATCCAAACTGACAGAGTGTGTTAAAGAAGTAAAACATTGGATGACTAGTAATTTTCTTCTATTAAATTCAGATAAGACTGAAGTATTACTTATTGGACCAAAAACCTGTACACAGAATCTCTCAGACTACAATCTGCATTTAGAAGGATGTACTGTTACTCCATCCTCGACAGTTAAAGACCTAGGTGTTATATTAGACAGCAACTTGTCCTTTGAAAATCATATTTCATATGTTACAAAAACAGCCTTCTTTCACCTCAGAAACATTGCTAAAATATAGCTGCAAGCAGCAATTCGGGGCCAAGCCCCAGAAGGGGCAGTAGCGCAATACGGAGCAGGTAGAGCAAAAACAGCAGAAATTGAATGTACATGCAAAACAGCTGGTTCAGAAGGACAGGTGGAAATGAAATGAAAATCAATAGAAGTTCAGATGAGAATGAACACAGAATGAACTAAAAACACTTGTATCTAATTCAAGAGGAATAAAGATTAGTACAATGCTTATTTGGATAAAAAAGGAATCAAAATGACTCATTACACACAATTGCATAATGACCACCCAACACGGGATTCGAACCCACAACCTCCAGATCCAGTGTCCATTGCGCATGTCATTGCACCACTGTGCAGGTGACTGTTGACACAACTGCCGAAGTTCACTAGTTTATGTGAAAATGGACTCAAAAAGAAGAATTTTTATGAAACTGCACTGAATGTTATATTTAATAACTTTACTTTAGATCATTCTGCAGCTCATCATGCTGTAGCGCAATACAGAGCAGGAAGAAGAAAAACAGCAGAAAATGAACAAACATGAAACACCTGGTTCAGAATTATGGGCGAGAATGAACTCAGAAAGTACAGAAGCTTAGATGAAAATGAACACAGCACGAAACAAAAAGCATTTATTTCTAATCTAGAGGCAATAACGGAATCAAAACACACAATTTCATAAAACCACTCCACCCGAGATTCGAACCCACTATCTTTAGGTACAGGGCTCGTCAGGTACCTGGCTTTACACATTGAGCTACATTATGACACATGTTCAACATGTTGTGGAAGAGAACTTTTAGTGTAACAAAGAATTTACAAAAAAAACATTTCTTAGCATGCTAACCATATTAGCATGCCAAGCTAACTTAATGCTAATGAAGCTCATGGTTAACTTGATAGCTGAAGAGCCACATTAAAAAGAATGACAACTGGTTAGCATGCTAAGCAATTAGCATGCTAAGCTAACTAGCATAAGATAACAATCACAAGGAAGGTCACATTCAGAGACAAATATCTCGGGAACGGTAGCGAATATCAAAAATCCGTTCAGTCATTTCTATGCGGCTCGGTCCAAAGATCTTCTGAGCTGATTGTGGACAAAATAGGACAAAATTTGTGGGAGGAGTAGCGAAAAAACTGTTTTTCATTTATTTCAATATGGCAGACAGGTACATTTAAGGAAAATGACAAATGACACATCGTTGGAATTGGCATTAGCCAGGGAATAAAATGACATAAAGTATACACGTTTTGGAAAGTGTTTTCAAAAGTTATAAGCATTTTTCCAAAAAACATTATATCTGTGGAACAGTAGGTGGCGCTGTGTTGAAACTTCTCAGGTACCTTCGGGACCTGCTAAAGGTCATACATACTAATTTTTGTGAAGATATGTCAAATAGTTTAAAAGATATTGAAATTTATGACAAAATTCAAAATGGCGGACATGCTTTTCATCCGATGTTGACAAATTCAATATCCCCGGATTCGGCATGGCCCAAGGAATCCATAGACACCAAGATCTTGATTTTCTAATAAAGTGTTCAAAAGTTATTGGCCAAAATATCCATTTTACAGATCTCATGACCTGTAGGTGGCGCTGTTCCCAAATTCGGCAAGGAACCTCAGATCATGGTCTTGATCAAGTGTACGAATTTTTGTTTTGATCGCTCAAAGTTTGGCTGAGATACAGCCTTTATAGCAATTTTGGGTAAACCTCATTAACTTCGTGACATCATAACTTTTGAACAAAGATGAATAAAAAAAAATCTGCTCAGTCATTTCTGTGCGGCTCAGACCAAAGATCACCTGATCAAAGTCTGGACAAAATTGGACAAATTTTGAAGGAGGAGTAGCGAAAAAACGGACTACTGTACTTTTCAAAATGGCCGCTACTGTAATGGGTGGAGACTTAATGTAAGAATTTGAATAGAATCAGCATGAAGAGACAAATCAGATGTACTAAATTGTATTTTTCTAGAGCAAATGGTTCAAAAGTTATAACCTTTAGAATGTTGAATTTTTGAACTGGTGGTGGCGCTATAGAGTTGGTCCTTGAGACTCCAAAATTGGTCAGATTTCTAGACATGACCATCACTACAAGTGTGCCAAATTTCATCATTTTCTCATGTTCCGTTGATAGGGCTGCCATAGACTCCCATTCGGGAGGAAGAATAATAATAATAAAAGGGAAAACGTACAATTACAATAGGGGCTACAGCCCCTTTGGGGCTTGGCCCCTAATAATAAAAGGGAAAACGTACAATTACAATAGGGGCTTGGCCCCTTTGGGGCTTGGCCCCTAATGAAAATCAATAGAAGTTCAGAGAATGAACACGGAATGAACTAAAATACTTGTATCTCATTGAAGAGGAATAAAGATTAGCACAATCCTTATTTGGATAAAAAAGGTATCAAAATGACTCATTACACACAATTGTATAAAGGAACCCCACACGAGATTTGAATCCACGACCTCCGGGTCCAAGGTCCATTTCTCATCTCATTGCACCACTGTGCAAGTGAATGTTTCCACACCTGCCGAAGTTTATTAGTTCATGTGAAAATGAACTCAAAATGAAGAATTCTTATAAAGCTGCACTTTAGATCATTCTGCAGCTCATCATGCTGTAGTGCAATACAGAGCAGGAAGAGGAAAAACAGCAGAAAATGAACAAACATGAAACAGCTGGTTCAGAATTACGGGCAAGAATGAACTCAGAATGTACATAAGCTTAGATGAAAATGAACACAGCATGAAACAAAAAGCATTTATTTCTAATCCAAGAGGCAGTAAAGGAATCAAAACACACTATTTTATAAAACCGCTCCACCTGGGATTCGAACCCAGTAACTTCGGATACAGGGCTCTTCAGATAACTGGCTTTACACATTGAGCTACTTGAGGATGCACTTTCAACAGACTGTGGAAGAAACCTTTTAGTCTAACAAAGAATTCACAAAAAAAGCATTACTTAGCATGCTAACCATATTAGCATGCTAAGCTAACTTAATGCTAATGAAGCTCATGGTTAACTTGATAACTGAAGAGCCACATTAAAGAGAATGACAACTGGTTAGCATGCTAAGCAATTAGCATGCTAAGCTAACTAGCATAAGACAACAAACACAAGCAAGGTCACATTCAGAGATGAATATCTTGGGAATGGTAGCGAATATCAAAAATCCATTCAGTCATTTCTGTGCGGCTCGGTCCAAAGATCACCTGAGCTGATTTTGGACAAAATTGGACAAAAATTGTAGGAGGAGTAGCGAAAAAACTGTTTTCCATTTATTTCAATATGGCGGACAGGTACATTTAAGGAAAATGACAAATGACACATCGTCGGAATCGGCATAAGCCAGGGAATAAAATGACATAAAGCATACACATTTTGGAAAGTGTTTTCAAAAGTTATAAGTGGTTTTGCAATAATCATTACATCTGTGGAACAGTAGGTGGCGCTGTGTTGAAACTTCTCAGGTACCTTCAGGACCTTCTAAAGGTCATACATACCAATTTGTGTGAAGATATGTCAAATTGTTTAAAAGTTATTGCAATTTATGACAAAATTCAAAATGGCGGACACGTGCTTCATCCGATGTTGACGAATTCGATATCCTCGGATTCGGCATGGCACAGGGAATCCATAGACACCAAGATCTTGATTTTCTAATAAAGTGTTCAAAAGTTATTGGCCAAAATAGCCATTTTTCAGATCTCATGACCTGTAGGTGGCGCTGTTCCCAAATTTGGCATGGAACCTCAGATCATGGTCTTGATCAAGTGTACCAATTTTAGTTTTGATTGCTCAAAGTTTGGCCGAGATACAGCCTCTATAGCAATTTTGGGTCAACCTCGTTAACTTCGTGACATCATAACTTTTGAACAAAGATGAATAAAAAAAATCTGTTCAGTCATTTCTGTGCGGCTCAGACCAAAGATCACCTGATCAAAGTTTGGACAAAATTGGACAAATTTTGAAGGAGGAGTAGCGAAAAAACGGAATACTGTACTTTTCAAAATGGCCACTACTGTACTGGGTGGAGACTTAATGTAAGATATTGAATGTGATCAGTATGAAGAGAGGAATCAGTTGTATTGACATTCATTTTTCTGGAACAAAGGGTTCAAAAGTTATAACCTTTACAAAAGTGAATATTTGAACTGGTGGTGGCGCTATAGACTTAGTCCTAGATACTCCAAAGTTGGTCAAATTACTTTTAATTACTATCACTACAAGCATGCCAAATTTGATAATTTTCCTTCTTATGGTTCATTGATTACCATACAGGGGGAAGAAGAATAACTACGAATTTGGACATAAAGGAATTGCATGTGATAGCTTCAGATTAGACCAGTTTTAGGCAGAATGCCTAGAACAGACACAAGTTCTGCATCTTTTCCTGCCACAGTACCTCATGCGGTCTGGGCATGTGTCACACTGAGTTTCGAACCCACGATGCAGAGCATTCGGGATCCGTGGCGTAACACATTGAGCTAATCAGCCATGCAAGTTCATCAGTATGCTAAGCAGAGGTTTCAGTGTGAGAAAGAGTTCACAAAAAAAAAAGCTTCATAGCATGTTAACCATATTAGTATGCAAAGTTATTTAATGCCAACTAAGTTTTGGTTAACCTGTTGACTGAAGACCACATTAGAAAGAATAGCAATAGTTTAGCATGCTAAGCAATTACTGTGCTAAGCTAACTAGTATAAGACAACAAACACAAGCAAGGTCACATTCAGAGATGAATATCTTGGGAATGGTAGCGAATATCAAAAATCCGTTCAGTCATTTCTGTGCGGCTCGGTCCAAAGATCATCTGAGCTGATTTTGGACAAAATTGACCAAAATTTGTGGGAGGAGTAGCGAAAAAACTGTTTTTGATTTAATTCAATATGGCAGACAGGTACATTTAAGGAAAATGACAAATGACACATCGTCGGAATCGGCATAAGCCAGGGAATAAAATGACATAAAGCATACACATTTTGGAAAGTGTTTTCAAAAGTTATAAGTGGTTTTGCAATAATCATTACATCTGTGGAACAGTAGGTGGCGCTGTGTTGAAACTTCTCAGGTACCTTCAGGACCTTCTAAAGGTCATACGTACCAATTTGTGTGAAGATATGTCAAATTGTTTAAAAGTTATTGCAATTTATGACAAAATTCAAAATGGCGGACACGTGGTTCATCCGATGTTGACGAATTCGATATCCTCGGATTCGGCATGGCACAGGGAATCTATAGACACCAAGATCTTGATTTTCTAATAAAGTGTTCAAAAGTTATTGGCCAAAATAGCCATTTTTCAGATCTCATGACCTGTAGGTGGCGCTGTTCCCAAATTTGGCATGGAACCTCAGATCATGGTCTTGATCAAGTGTACCAATTTTAGTTTCGATTGCTCAAAGTTTGGCCGAGATACAGCCTCTATAGCAATTTTGGGTCAACCTCGTTAACTTCGTGACATCATAACTTTTGAACAAAGATGAATAAAAAAAATCTGTTCAGTCATTTCTGTGCGGCTCAGACCAAAGATCACCTGATCAAAGTTTGGACAAAATTGGACAAATTTTGAAGGAGGAGAAGCGAAAAAAACAAATACTGTACTTTTCAAAATGGCCGCTACTGTAATGGGTGGAGACTTAATGTAAGAAGTTGAATAGCATCAGCATGAAGAGACGAATCAGATGAACTAAATTTAATTTTTCTATGACAAACAGTTCAAATGTTAAAACCGTTAGAATGTTGAAATTTTGAACTGGTGGTGGCGCTATAGAGTTGGTTCTAGAGACTCCAAATTTGGTCCAATCACTATTCATGAGCATCTCTACAACTGTGCCAAATTTCATCATTTTCTCATGTTCCGTTGATAGGGCTGCCATAGACTCCCATTCGGGAGGAAGAATAATAATAATAAAAGGGAAAACGTACAATTACAATAGGGGCTACAGCCCCTTCGGGGCTTGGCCCCTAATAATAATAAAAGGGAAAACGTACAATTACAATAGGGGCTACAGCCCCTTCGGGGCTTGGCCCCTAAATACGGAATATGTTATCTATTTCTGATGCAGAAAAGTTAGTTCATGCTTTCATGACATCTCGACTAGATTACTGTAATGCATTATTAGCTGGTTGTCCTGCTTCCTCAATAAACAAGCTACAATTAATACAAAATGCAGCTGCTAGAGTTCTTACCAGGTCAAGAAAATATGATCATATAACACCAATCTTATCATCTCTACACTGGTTACCTATTAAGTTCCGTATCGATTATAAAGTATTGCTAATGACCTATAAGGCTCTAAATGGTTTAGCTCCTGTGTACTTAACCAATCTTCTATCGCCCTACAATCCTTCACGCTCTTTAAGATCACAAAACTCTGGACTTCTGGTTGTACCTAGGATATCTAAGTCCACTAAAGGAGGGAGAGCGTTTGCACATTTGGCTCCGAAACTCTGGAATAGCCTTCCTGATAATGTTCGGGGCTCAGACTCGCTCACCCAGTTTAAATCTAGATTAAAGACGCATCTCTTTAGCCAAGCATTCACATAATGCATCTCATACCAGATCAACTGCACATGACTATCTTTGCTTAAAGTTATGAACAGCAGCTACGCTAATTATTCTCCTTTTGCTTTTCTGTTTTACCTCGGGACACCCGCCCTGAGGTGACTAGAGAGTACATCAGCTTCAGTTTGGATCCAGCCTCTTAAGAAGACCTCAGATGACCATCACCTGTGAAGAGACGGCGCCAGCTCCTGCGAGGACTTCAGAAGACGCAATCATCTAGATCAACATTCACATTGCACAATCTCTATATCCTAATTTATTGTTAATGTAATTCATTTTCCAGGAGCTCATTGCTTCTACCTTCAGTTAAACTGCTAACAGTGATTGTAATTACCTAAAGTATATTATTTGCTAACTACATTCTTTAAATTGTAATGTTGACATCCATTTTCTGTAAAGCTGCTTTGAAATGATATGTATCGTGAAAAGCGCTATACAAATAAATTTGAATTGAATTGAATAGAATAAAGTAAAGTTTAAAAAGTAATTCGAAAAAAATCCATGTTCATTTAAAAGCAGAAACATCCCTTATATAAAGAAAATATATTTCCCTATATATGAATGATCAATATATTAAATTATATAACAGTATATTTGAAAATATACAGAATAATATATTGAATAATACATAAGGAATTGCTTTTCATATTGAAAAATAGTGACAAAATATTTAAAAATATATCATAATGTATGTAACTTTATATTCATTAATACACTTCATAATATATAGATGTATATGTGATCAGATATGATACTGTTACGTGTTGCTGGTAGAGAGACGAGGCAGATACGGATTTCCACAATCATACGATATCTTTAATTCACAACAGGCAAGGAGTACCACACATACACTTAACATAAACAGAGAACGGACAAGGAGTGCAGGGAGTGAGTGCAATATATAGGGAGTGCAGATAATAGAGTCCAGGTGCAGGTGATCCGTGATGATGAGGAGCTGACGAGGGAAGTGAGTGCAGGTGAGGAGAACAGGAGGATCTTGGGAAATGGAGTCCAGGGAAACAAGGGATCCGTAACAGTACCTCCCCCTCCCGGTAGGCGCGTCCTCGCGCCGTAGATGTAACAACCGGGAGGGGGGCGGGCGCCCTGGAGACCTCATGCCGGTGCAGGGGGAGGAGTAGACTGGAGAGGAGGTCTCCAGGGCAGGCTCAAACACCATGGCGGGTCAGGAGCCGTGGGCAGCCATGGCGGGTCAGGAGCCGTGGGCAGCCATGGCGGGTCAGGAGCCGAGGGCGGCCATGGAGGGTCAGGGGCCGAAGGCAGCCATGGCGGGTCAGGAACCGAAACCTTCCAGCCGTTGAGCCCAGGCGGCGCTGAAGGACCGGCGGGAGATGGCGGAACCAGCGGCTCCGCCGACCGAAGCGCAGCCGGGGCTCCAGAAGGCCGCAGTTGAATAAGGACGACAGACAACAAAAGTGAACACCAGGGGGAGTGAGGAAGCCAACTGGAAACGAGGGACGGAGGGACGGAGCAGAGACGGAGGAGTGTAGTCCAGAGGGGAAGGCAGGCTGACGAGGGACCAAGGTGTGAGCGGAGGCAGGATGGAGACTTGTGAGGCTGGAGGATTGATGGGCCATGGTGGAGACGAGGGAGGTTGGAGCCAGGGTGTAGGTAATCGCCCAGAGGTCCGAGGTGGAGATCTGGGCGAGGGGGCTTGAGGTTGAGGTGCAGTGTAAACACAAATGGATGGAGGTGGGAGAGGGAGGCAGGGAGGGTAAACAGTCTTAGGGCTGGAGACTTCTACAACACAGTTCATACTAGGAGCGGCTGGCTCGGCTGGAGCTGAGGGCTCGGCGGCGGCTGGAGCTGAGGGCTCGGCGGCGGCTGGAGCTGAGGGCTCGGCGGAGGCTGGCGCTGCTTGCTCGGAGGCGGAGGCTGGCGCTGCTTGCTTGGAGGCGGAGGCTGGCGCTGCTTGCTCGGAGGCGGAGGCTGGCGCTGCTTGCTCGGAGGCGGAGACTGGCGCTGCTTGCTCGGCGGCGGAGACTGGCGCTGCTTGCTCGGCGGCGGAGACTGGCGCTGCTTGCTCGGCGGCGGAGACTGGCGCTGCTTGCTCGGCGGCGGAGACTGGAGATGCAGGCTCGGCGGAGACTGGAGATGCAGGCTCGGCGGAGACTGGAGATGCAGGCTCGGCGGAGACTGGAGATGCAGGCTCGGCGGAGACTGGAGAACTCGGCTCGGCGGAGACTGGAGAACTCGGCTCGGCGGAGACTGGAGAACTCGGCTCGGCGGAGACTGGAGAACTCGGCTCGGCGGAGACTGGAGAACTCGGCTCGGCGGAGACTGGAGAACTCGGCTCGGCGGAGACTGGAGAACTTGTGTGATCTCGATGTGATCTGTCTACTTTTATTATTAAATTAATATTGCGTTTTTACTTTCAGTTTCTATAGTGAATAGGCCTAATTGACTCGAGTTTGAGATTTCTTCACCCGCATAACTCTCACGCAAAGTTTACACACTGTTTGTGTGATATCAACTGGCTCGCCTTCATGGTTTAAAATGGAAATATTTTCAATATTGCGACGTGGCATTTTTCTTTATCATCAGTTCAATTATGGACACTGATTCACATATTGTCCACGTCATGGAATTATTGTGGAATGGAATCATTAGTGAATTATTAAATTAGTGAATTATTAAATAAATGAGTAAATAAACAACAAGCAAACTTAAACTTGTTTGCTTAAAATTTCTGCGAATAATTTGCTCATGCAGGTACAAAAAACGTTTTGTACTTGCAAAAAAAAAAAATTCTTGCCTCCCCACCTCGAGAGTCAAATGTCGCCCATGTATATATATATATATATATATATATATATATATATATATATATATATATATATATATATATATATATATATACACAGGCTGATTCTTGATGTTTGTGTCTGCCTAAAAGAAAGATTTTTATTTTTTTTTAAATCAACTTTTGTGAAAATCCTTCAGATTATATTGATAAAGCTGATCTTCTGCTGTAGAATCACAGTGCTGCTGTGATCAATAATGTAAATCTAACTCAGAGATTGGGCTCTAAATGAGTTCAGTGATTCAGATCAAATAAGGACTATGTGAAAACATAACCAACACCACCTGATCATCTTTTCTCTTTGCTTGTCTGGCTGTTATAATTAAAATTACAACAGCTCACACAAAATCTAATTGTAATAAGTCAAGGATCAAGAGCCTAACTAAAGCAAACCCTGATCTCCACGATAGCAACTTAACAATTGTGATTTCCGTTGGTGATTCTGCTTGTTATCATCAGATCACCTTCCTGACACATTTACTGTGTTAAAATCATCACACAATGAATGTTTCAAAATTAACACAACAAGTGTTGTCCCTAAACTCACACACTGATGTGTAAGAATTTAGCCAATTTGAGTCGGTTTTTAACAAATGCTTTTTGACACATTCTGAATGTCTGTGTTTGACACAGAGAATGTGTAAAAATGAACACAAGTGTTTTCCCAAAACACAAGCATAGACGTGTAAGACTTTTTTCTTTTCTTTTCTTTTTTTTTTTTTGCAAGTTTGATCTTCATGTTCAGAAGTAGCACAGGTGTTTTATTTGTTGTCGTTTTCCTCTTTCCTTCAATGATTCTGCTTGTTAACAGCAGGTGTTCATCACTACTGCTTGATTAATGACTTAATTATCTCATTAACTTCCCTCTTGAATGGTCTTGGTCTCGGTCTTGGAGGGTCTGGTCTGGACTACACCTCTGGTTAATTGATGATTGACCATTGGTGATGAACACTTGCTGTTTATAAGCAGAATCACTGAAGAAAAGAAAACAACAAGAGCAGAAAAATTCGAGATGAGCAGAAAACCAGAAACACAAGAACTACAACTGACTTCATCAACAGCCTTAAGGCCCTTGCAGACTGAACATGAAAATACAGTGTGAATGTTCGGAGCTAGAATGCTCTTGAATCAAAACAATAGATCCCTATGGGGAATGTTCACACTGGGCGCAAACATTCGCTACACAAAAAAGCAAGGATTTTTTTTCTCCTTCAATGATGGGCCGTCCAATTAGATTTGTGCCTTAGATTACATGCCTGGAGCAGCTGCTGTTGCACAGAAGGGAGGGAGTGGTGGCCCTGTTTTGAAAACTAGTGTAAACACAGAAAAATAGTATCCCGGAGGAGAGAAGAGAGTGGATGCTGAGTAGGCTACTTGTTATCACTGGTATCTGAGAACAGATTTATTCTCACATGTTCTTCATATATAATATCATTTCTGTTCATTGTTAAGACCCTGAGATATTTTATCTGTATCAACTGTCCTTGTGTGTATACTCTCTCTCTCTCTCTCTCTCTGTATAGACAAGTTTGTGTTCCAGGTGGCCGTTACCTCTAAAGAATACAGTAACTTTTACTAATGGAACATTTTTACTAAAGGAAAATTAATAGCATTTAATGAGGAAATAGCTGGTTTAAAGTGGAACGACATACTATCTTCTAAGGATATAGATTATGGTTGTAATACATTTTTAATAAAATTAAATCTGTAAGAGATCAATTTACTGTTAGAGTTCAGAAAAAAAATCAAGAATAAAAATAATTTACCGTGGTTCAATGAGACTTTATGGAAGCTGATGAAAAATAGGGATTCAGCTTTAAAGAAAGCTATTAAGTCTGGAAGAGATATAGATAGGCTCTGTTATAAGGTTATAAGGTTTGCAAAATAAAGTTATCCGAGAGATGAGAGTAGCTTAATCTAGTAATTATCTTCATCTAATGAGCGAGGCAAAAGGCAATAGCAAGCTAATTTGGAAAAACATAAAAACTCCTTTCCAGAAGGAGCCAACTTTTATAGAAGATTTTAAGCTTAAAGTTCAGGGAAAGCAAATTGAAGATGTTAGTGAATTAAGGGAAAAATTGTAAGAAGGGAAATAAATATGTTTCCAACTGCTGATGGGAGTAAAAGTTGTAATATTACCAAGACTAATGAAATGCAAGTTAACAAAAAACATATAAATGTAAAGATGTTCATCAATTGGACACCATGTTTGTAAAAACTCACAATGCTATTTTAACTCCTGTTATTACTCACTTAATTGATTTGTCATTTGAATATAGTGTTTTTCCTACTGCATGGAAACAAGCTATTGTTACTCCTATTTTTAAATCTGGAGATCATTATGAAGTTAGCAATTATAGACCCATAAGCATATTGCCAGTACTTTCAAAGGTTGCAGAGAAGATGTTTTTGAACAACTGGCATCCTATCTTAACACAGTTAAGTCTGGTTTATACTGTATGGAGTTTGGTTTAAGAGTAAATTATTCTGCTGAAACAGCTACTTTACTTTTAATAGAGCAAACAAAATCTAAAGTTGACAAAGATGGAGTAGTTGGTGCTATATTTTTAGATCTGCGTAAGGCCAGATAGTGGACAATGTTAAACCTACATATGAGATACATACATGTGGAAAAATGCTTTTATGGTCGGTGCAACCTGTGCATGCATGATTTAGAAGAGGGTGATCAGTCATTTTTCGCATGCAGTGTGAAGGTCAGTTTGTCAGCGCTTTTTCACAACGCGCTTAATGTGAAAGGGCCTTTAGATGAAATCAACTGAAGACAAAAGACATTAAATCTCTTAAGATCTGATTAAATAACTCCACAAACAGCAGTTATACCAGCTTATAACTTTAACTTTAAACTGTGATATAACTAATAAACAGATTTACTTTATTTCTGTCATGTATCTACAGAAGTTCTCGTTGAGAATTAACAGAGGTTAAAGATGTTGACATTTTATTGTTAAGTTTGAAGTTACCATTATGGTGATCGGTGTTTGTATTCGTTGGGCTCTTGACCCTTGACTTTTTAACATTACGTTTTCTCGATTTGCTGTAACTTGAGTATTTATAAAACACATTTGTTATGACGAGTCTCTTGATTCGCTGATCTCATACAGTGTTTAATCCTTTATCAAAAGAGTGTTATATTATTATACCCTTAAATTCTATTTTACCACCACAGCAAGACTTCCACCTGCAAGTTATTCAAGTAACCTATTGTTTTGAAGCTAAAGTTTATATTAATCTCTGATCACTTCAGTGTGTGCTCTGCTGGACTGAAGACATCTCTCAGTTGTTATGCATCAAGTACAGTGAAACAGATACACAAGAATAAAACATGAAATTATATATATATATATATATATATATATATATATATATATATATATATATATATATATGAAAAAAAATGAAATGTATTATATGACAAATTATTAATAACGTTTTTATTTTAATTAAAAGAGAAAGCAAATAAACCCAAATGCAGTTTTACAGCACTCAATATCTTAACGCTGAATAATAGGGTGAATCAGGGCAATCTAAAACACTGTACACTTCTATACTGTGATTGTCACTTCAACACTTCAGACCAACAAATGAGACATGATAACAGCTAGAATAAGGTTATACTGACATAGAGCTGCTTGTGGAGCAAGACATGAACACATCAGATGAAGTGTGCAGCACCACCCTTTCACATGAAAGCAGTTCATGCATAGGCGTAATTTACGGGTGGGATGGGTGGGACATGTCCCGACCACTTTTTGAAAGGGTCGATATTGTCCCGACCACTTTTTGAAACCTCTCGTGGCACGGATATGTAATACAAAAAAAACAGCTCTAGTTGATTATCCGTTTGAGTTAATAGTAGGCGATCTGGTGCTAGAATGTGTTGTTTTTGAAATCTTGTTGAGTGCTCGTTGTTGCTGCTATCAGAGGCGCAACAGTGTTCTCTTGGCGCTCGTGCACACTGCGCAGTGTTCACACGGACGAGCACTTCAATCTATCGCTCTGTTGCAGAGACTCTCTATTTTTTTAGGTTGAAATCACAAAACAAAATAGCTACACATAAACGTATCCCTGCTCTTGATATACAATCTTAATGAACATCTTTGGTTTTAATAAATAAAAAAAAAATCATACATGGTTGGGGTTAGAACCCAGAACCTCTTGCACGCTAAACAAAAATGCCACCACTAGTCCATCAAGACAATCTGATGTCAACTGCGGATCCTCGTATTTATTAACTAATATACATACTCTCGGGACTAATGGCACATACACATTCCTGTCCCACCCACTTTTTAAAACAAAGTTACGCCACTGAGTTCATGCAATTAAATCAACTGATATTGTCTTAAAAGACAGGAATTGTAATAATGAATTATGTGATAGGAGCCATATTCACAAAACATCTCAAGACTAAAAGTAGCTCCTAACTTGCTGATTTAGGAGAACTCTTAGTGGTAGGATAAAATGTTTTGTGAAAACAGCCCCAGAATAAGATTAAAAGATATGCATGATGAAACCCTATTTTTCACAAATCCCTTTTCTCATCTGAGAGCATGTGAGATCATTCCAGTTGTTCAGGGTGTGTTTTGTAGGATTCAGTTCAATGCAGTCCTCATCTCCACCACGATAGTTATTCGGCTCACCTTCAATCCAAAACCTGAGTAAAATGTGTCAGATTTTAAATTATTCAGAACCACAAATGTTCAACCAAAATTTTTATCCATTCAGAAAATTACAACTAAAGAATGTCACAAACAATTCATAAATCATGAGTACTTCCACTTGCACAATGACAGTTTCTTAGTAAATTTATTATAGTAGCTCAAGCAGAAGCGAAACTGCTGAAAAGTAAAAACATTATTATTATTTTTTTTAATAGAATTTATTTTTTAGGGAGTGTATTTTGGGTTTTGCTGCTTGGGTTTGTGGTAAAGCTGTTTTCAGAAAATTTCGGGAAGATTTGATGTTGTTAATTTTTAAAAACGAGAATCAAGAACAAATAAATACATATGATTTTTTTGCACTTACCCATGTTTCAGTGGTGAATTATCCACCCATTTCATGTTGCCTTCATTCTCTGTGTCTGACAAACCAATCCACACACTCTCCTTGAGGAATGACGTTATATGCCTCTGTGTGAATAAAAACAGGAATAAGTGTGATTCCTCTCATTCATGAACAGACTCTCACACAAACTCACCTGCTTCTCTTCAGTGTCGATAATGACCAGATCAGCTCCTCGATCCCTGCAGTACTGCCTGCTCTCAGACCAGCTCATCTCCTTATTGGATATGAACAAGCCATCTGGACCCCACAGATATCCTAATAGAAACTGAACTTTTTAAAACTGTAAACATAAAATAAGACAAAAAAAAAGAAAAAAAAAAGAAAAGAAATGATGTACACAAAAACAAACCCCGTTTAGAAGTGCTCAGAATGTGCTGATATATAATGGCAGCAATCAGAAGAAGACAGAGGATCCCGAGACACACTGTGATCACCACCAAACATCGACTTCCTGTCAAACAGGAACAAAACACAAATATTATTAATGAATACACTCCATATTGTCAGTTCTGTCATGGTAAATTTCTGCTACAAATCCTATAGCAAACAGCAGGCATGTATTTGAGAGTTGCGAAGCAAGCTTAATGGCTACTGATAGAGCAGCAACCAATCAGCTGTGCCCTATAGAGAATGATGTGATTGCAAGCAGATTTACCTATCAGCCTGTGCCATCTAGATCTTCATGACAGAACTATAGGCCTATATATATTTAGAAGTGTGTATATATAATTTTTCCTTTATTTAACCAGGAAGATTCCAATGAGATATCACAATCTCTTCTTCCAGGGAGACTCGGTCAAGACGGCAGCACACAGAGTTTCACACAAAAAAAAAACAAGGACAAAAGTGTGCTCAAACAAAATACATTTAAAAGTATTCAAAGGCGACAAAAAACGTCTCGGTTACGTATGTAACCCTCGTTCCCTGAAGGAGGGAACGGAGACGTACGTCAGTAGTGACCGACGAATTGGGATATCGCTTAGAGAGCCCTATCAGCTTCGTGTAAACTAAAACAAGCCAATGGAATTGGCGTGCGATATTTGCATAATGCGCACCGCCCCCGACAGGTGAATATAAATAGGAAGCAGATGCAATCGCACTCTGTTTTTCGCTGAGGAGACAACTGGTGTCCGCGCTACAGCGAGGGTACAGAAACTGTGGCGACGGGACGTACGTCTCCGTTCCCTCCTTCAGGGAACGAGGGTTACATACGTAACCGAGACGTTCCCTTTCAGTCGGTCACGTTCGACGTACGTCAGTAGTGACCGACGAATTGGGATCCCAACTAAAGCGCCACAGTTACGAAACCCCTTCCAGTGCCCAGCGCAAGCTCAGCCGCCCATAGCACCGGCTGACGGTGAAGGGGGCGAGCTTACACCGAGAGAGTCTACTGCTGTCTAACCACTACCCACTAAGTAACTAGACTACACTGGGGAAGCGAACCCGTAAGGGACGCTGCGGAGACCACTACCTACCCAATGGGGGAGGAGTTTACGTGGGAATACACATATGGACTGGCCCGGGGGGCAGTACGCATATGGAGTCCCTGGGATGGCTCCACCTGGTTAGGGGGAGACTCATCTGACAGGTGACAGCAGAGCTGGCTCTGCTAAGGGAAAGACACGGACTCGGCCCGTAGGGAGTTTTAAACCGTGGACAATTACACATATGGGACTGCTCACGTAGAGGGGTCACGACATATGGGCCCCAGCCAACAGACAGCGTCAGCGACGGATGTAGGCCTGGCACCAGACACTCCGCAATGTCCGAGCCGAAGGGGGAGGCGGAGGAACTCGACAGGGTTCGCCAAGCGGGGAACTCAACTGGAGTGAAGTATGCACGTATCCGGCCAGTGGCGGGAATGGCATTGCAAGCCGACACTTAGAGCAGGTACAACACGTCTACCGACTAGAGGATGCGAGTACACGTGAAGATACTGGCTCTACACGTAGGCTATAAAACCTAGCGAACGTGTTAGGTGTCGCCCAGCCCGCAGCTCTACAAATATCTGTCAGCGAGGCGCCATGAGCCAGCGCCCAGGAAGAGGCCACCCCTCTGGTGGAGTGGGCTCTCAACCCGAGCGGGCAAGGCACGCCCTGGGATTCATACGCCAAGGCGATGGCATCCACTATCCAGTGGGCCATCCTCTGCTTGGAGACAGCCTTTCCCCTCTGCTGGCCTCCGTAACAGATGAAGAGCTGATCTGAGGTCCTGAAGCTTCGCGTTCTATCCACGTAAACGCGCAGAGCGCGGACGGGACAGAGCAAAGCTAGGGCTGGGTCTGCCTCCTCCGAGGGCAGCGCTTGCAGGTTCACTACCTGATCTCTGAAGGGAGTGGTAGGAACCTTGGGCACGTATCCAGGCCGGGGTCTCAGAATAACGTGAGAATCACCGGGCCCGAATTCTAGGCACGTTTCGTCGACCGAAAATGCATGCAGATCCCCTACCCTCTTCAGGGAAGCCAATGCAACCAGAAGAACCGTCTTAAGAGACAATAGTTTCAGGTCGACTGATTGCAAAGGCTCAAAGGGATGACCCCGGAGAGCTGTGAGAACCAGGGTCAAATCCCAAGAGGGTACGGAGGAAGGGCGAGGAGGATTTAATCTCCTCGCTCCCCTCAGGAATCTGACGATCAGATCGTGTTTCCCCAGGGACTTACCCTCAACTGCGTGGTGATGTGCGGCGATAGCGGCAACATACACCTTCAGGGTGGAGGGAGACAGCCTTCGCTCCAACCCTTCTTGCAGGAAGGAAAGCACGGATCCGACCGAACATGATCGGGGGTCCTCTCGGCGAGAGGCGCACCATTCGACGAACAGGTTCCACTTCAACGCATAGAGACTCCTAGTGGAAGGAGCTCTAGCGGAAGTGATGGTGTCTACAACCGCTTGCGGGAGATCACTCAGAACCTCCGCATCCCGTCCAGGGACCACACGTGGAGGTTCCATAGGTCGGGACGCGGGTGCCACAGGGTGCCCCGTCTCTGAGTCAGGAGGTCCTTCCTCAGAGGAATCGGCCAGGGAGGGGCTGTCGCGAGGAGAATGAGGTCTGAGAACCAGGTCCGAGTGGGCCAATACGGAGCCACTAACAGAACCTGCTCCCCGTCCTCCCTGACCTTGCACAGGAGTTGTGCGAGAAGGCTCACTGGGGGAAACGCATATTTGCGCAGACCCGGGGGCCAGCTGTGTGCCAGGGCATCCGTGCCGAGCGTGCCGCCGGTCAGGGAATAAAACCACTGGCAGTGGGCAGTTTCCGGGGAGGCAAACAGGTCTACCTGGGCCTCGCCGAAACGCTGCCAAATCAGCTGGACCGCCTGGGGGTGGAGCCGCCACTTGCCCGCAAGTGGAGGCTGCCGTGACAGCTCGTCGGCTGCACGGTTGAGCACACCTGGGACATGAGTGGCCCGAAGGGACCTCAGATACTTCTGACTCCACAACAAGAGATGGCGGGCGAGTTGCGACATGCGACGGGAGCGTAGACCACCTTGACGGTTGATGTACGCAACGGCCGCAGTGCTGTCTGAGCGGACTAGAACGTGCTTGCCTGACAACAGCTTCTTGAAGCGGACCAGCGCAAGACGTACCGCTAGCAACTCGAGGCAATTGATATGCCAATGCAGCTGAGGCCCCGTCCAAAGACCTGCCACTGCATGCCCGTTGTACGTGGCCCCCCATCCCGTGGCGGAGGCATCTGTGGAGACCACAGCATGCCTGGACACTTGTTCGAGGGGTACTCCGGCCCGCAGGAACGAAGGGTCCGACCACCGGACAAGGGTGCGACGGCAGCTCGGTGTCACGGGGACACGGAGCGTGCCGCACTGCCACGCCCATCTCGGGACCCGGCCGCGGAGCCAGTGTTGAAGCGGTCTCATATGAAGCAATCCGAGCGGCGTGACCGCGGCTGCAGATGCCATATGCCCCAGGAGCCTCTGAAAATCTTTCAGTGGAACCGCTGTCCTGCGCTTGAGCGAACTCAGGCAGTTCAACACCGACTGGACGCGCGCCTCGGTGAGACGCGCAGTCCGTGCAACCGAGTCTAGCTCGAGACCGAGATAAGAGATCCTCTGCCCGGGGGCGAGTTTGCTCTTGTCCCAGTTGACCCGAAGACCCAACCGGCTGAGGTGAGCTAAAACCATGTCCCTGTGTTCGCACAACTGCTCTCGCGAGCTGGCCAGGATCAGCCAGTCGTCGAGATAGTTGAGAATACGAACGCCCTGTTCCTTGAGGGGAACAATGGCCGCCTCCGCAACCTTCGTAAAGACGCGGGGTGACAGGGCCAGCCCGAAGGGTAGGACTTTGTACTGATATGCCCGACCCTCGAACGCAAACCGGAGGAAGGGTCTGTGTCGAGGCAGAATCGAGACATGAAAGTACGCGTCCTTCAGGTCTATTGCTGCAAACCAATCCCGGGGACGGACGCATTCGAAAATGCGTTTCTGCGTGAGCATCTTGAACGGCATCTTGTGAAGATACCGGTTCAGGACGCGCAGATCCAGGATTGGCCGTAGCCCACCACCCTTCTTTGGTACAATGAAGTAGGGGCTGTAGAACCCCGACTTCATATCGGCTGGAGGGACCGGCTCGATTGCATCCTTCGCCAGGAGGACAGCAATCTCCGCCCGGAGAACAGGTGCACTGTCCAACGACACCTGAGTGAAGTGGACACCCCTGAAAACCGGGGGACGCCGGGCGAACTGAATCGCATAGCCGAGTCTGATAGTGCGAATGAGCCAGCGGGACGGGCTGGGAAGCGTGCTCCACGCCTCCAGACTCCGAGCCAGCGGGACCAAAGGCACCACAGACGCACCGGGGGTGGGGCAGCAAGGCAGAGAGGGACCCGACTCGGACGGCATGGAAGCGGCCCGGAGTGAGGTCGGACTCTGCGAGGCAGCAGTGCGAATGGG
This sequence comes from Megalobrama amblycephala, assembly GCF_018812025.1. Classification (NCBI taxonomy): domain Eukaryota; kingdom Metazoa; phylum Chordata; class Actinopteri; order Cypriniformes; family Xenocyprididae; genus Megalobrama; species Megalobrama amblycephala. Next base: position 11,240,401 of record NC_063050.1, on the reverse strand, counting down.
AGACGGCGCACGGAACGCGGTCTGCGCCACCACACTGTCGCCTACTGGCGGAATGGGAGGGGGTTGCGAGTGGCGAGGCGGGGCCTGGCACACTGGCAAACGCGCCCTCTTGTGACCTGGAGTTTGAGGAAACTGCTCTTTTTGTGGCAAAGTGGGTACCGCTGGACTCCGGAGAGCCAGCGGCGGTAGATGGACAGACGCCACAAAATCCCCCCGGCCCTCCTCCGGGGATGGGAGAGCAGATGGAATACTCTCCCGAAGGGCAGGAACCTTCCGCTCCAGGTCGCCCGTCTCAGGGCCGAGTTTTCCCCGACCGCTTGCCACCTGGCTTGGCAGAGACGGGCTGGGCACCACGTCCGCGACCGGCACCCTGCTGTTTGGCTGGTGTAGGCTGCTGCTTTGCCGACTTAGCAGGGGCGGAGGAAGACGCAGGCGGGCGCCCTCGGCGACGAGCGGGCTGAGGCTGAGCCACGGGCGGCTGGGTGGAGGCAGCAGCGGACCGCCGTGGCCTGACATGTCTGAAAGCCTCAGCCTGCTTCTGTGCAGCGGAGAACTGTTGGGCACAGCTCTCCACCGCGTCGCCGAAAAGGCCGACCGGAGACACGGGGGAATCCAGGAACCGATGTTTGTCGGTCTCCCTCATGTCTGCCAAGGTCAGCCAGAGGTGGCGTTGCTGGACTACCAGAGTAGACATCGCCTGGCCAACAGAACGCGCTGTCACCTTCGTTGCCCGGAGGGCAAGGTCAGTGGCAGCGCGCAGCTCCCCAAGCAGCTGTTGGTCAGGACCTTCCTGGGGCACCTGCGACAGCGCTTTTGCCTGATAGACCTGCAAAAGGGCCATCGCGTGCAGGGCAGAGGCAGCCTGCCCACAGGCACTGTAAGCTTTCTCAGTCAGACCGGCTGAGAATTCACAGGCCTGGGACGGGAGACGCGGCTCACCGCGCCAGCCAGCGGCCGTTGGACACAACTGCATCGCAACAGACCGCTCGACTGGCGGGATCTTCGCGTATCCCCTGGCTTCCCCGCCGTCCAGGGAGGTGAAGGCGGACGAGGGACCAGGCCCTGTACGAGCCCCATACGGAGCTTGCCAAGACCTGGTCACCTCATCGTGTACTTCCGGGAAGAAAGGCATTGGGGCGGGACGCTGGATTTGACCAGCGCGACCCCCCCCAAGTACCAATCGTCCAACCGAGATGGGCCGGGACAGGGTGGAGGGTTCCACTCAAGCCCGACGCACAAGGCGGCCCGGGAGAGCACAGCCGTGAGCTCGGGATCCGACTCGGGCCACGCTACCGTCCCGGGCGGCAGCGCGTCCGGATCTTCCTCCCCCGAGGACTCAGGCTCACCTTCCGATGCAGCGGTCGACATCCGATCCGCCGCCGGCACACCAAGGGTAACGGCTGGACAGTCCGTAGAGGGCCCAGCGGAAACCAACGGTGGCACGATGGGTTGCGGTGCTGATGAGGCGGCAGGGGCCCGAGGAGCGTTTCCGCTCGGCGGGGAAGCCCTGACCGTAAGCCTCAGGTCACCCTTCCTATACACCGCCGAACCGTCATCCCGGCCCGGGCCGGAAAAAACGGTCGAACGGGGCACAGGGGAGGGGGCCCCCGCTTCCTGAGACTTCAGGAAGGAGAGTCTCGACCTCAGCACCGCGATAGTCATGTTCCCGCAATGGGAACATGAACCATTCACAAAAGCTGCTTCAGCGTGCTGAATGCCCAAACACGAGATGCAACGATTGTGCCCATCAGCAGGGACCAGGGAACGACCGCACCCATTAACGCACAGACGAAATGACATACTGTCAGGGTTCGTCTGTAAAGCTCTTTTAGAAGGGGAAAACAGTCAACTCGCTCGTGCCGAAGCACACAGGGAGTGACGCGATGTGCCAGGTACACCACTCCCTGGACACACCGAGGAACCGGCCCAAATCGCAACACACACACTTTCACTCTAGGCGTGTGCTGTGAAAACAGCAGTTGAGAGCTATAGCTCGGATCCTCGGGAGCTCGCGACCTCGCTGTAGCACCGTTACACCGGCACACACGGCTTGCTGTGAATCCTCTTCGAGGCAGTTTAGTTCACACAAACAGTCTTCTTAAACAGGACACCACTGAATGGCTCCGAAGCGAAAGACAGAGTGCGATTGCATCTGCTTCCTATTTATATTCACTTGTCGGGGGCGGTGCGCATTATGCAAATATCGCACGCCAATTCCATTGGCTTGTTTTAGTTTACACGAAGCTGATAGGGCTCTCTAAGCGATATCCCAATTCGTCGGTCACTACTGACGTACGTCGAACGTGACCGACTGAAAGGGAACTCCATTTTAAGTATTTTAAGTTTTCTCGTCATTCCATGCCCAATGGGGCATAAAAGGAAAAGCATACCATAACTGTTTGTATAAAAAGCTAAGAGTTTTGAAATATAAGAAGGTAATTTAAAATATGCAAACAAGAACATATGCTGAAAAAGTAAAAAGAAAAATATATATGTGTGTTAATACATATAAAAATATAAAAGCAGAAATATTGACATATTTGTCTTGGAAACAATGATTAAAATTTAACAGTGGTCATTTCCTGAAACCTCCTTGATGCCTCAAATTAAATGCTTTGCTTACTGCGATTTTGAGCTCTTCCTTCATCCTGGCAGTATCTTTGTGGTCCAGTTGTGTTCTTATTATTTCTGAATTTATTATCATAAAGCTCTAATTCCATTATTTGTTCTTGGGTCTTGCAGTACATCTTGACAGATGAGCTTTGGTTCTTAGAATGATGCCTACTTGTAAGCTAAACGTCTCAGCCTTTCCTGTCTTTGTTTCTCTCTGGTCTTGGCTGCTGTACACTGTGTTTAATAAGACAGATTTGTTATCAGATTCAGAAAGAGGTTTATTGCCAAGAGTGCTTGCGCACACACGGAATTTACCCTAATAGTGAAGCTACCAGTGCACACATAACAAGACACAATAACATTTAAGAATAAAAAAAGTATGAAGTCACAGATTCAGACAGAAAAAAACACTTACAGATAATCGACTTATTTTCAGTATTGTGAATAATAATATGAACAAATAGGACTAAATGATTTTACAAAGATTTACAAAGTTATTGCACTAAACTGTGGGGTATTGCACTTGGAAGGCATTTAACTGTTCAAGAGAAAAATAGCCTGTGCAAAGAAACTGTTTCTGTGCCTAGATGTTCTAGTGCCCAGTGATCTGAGGCATTATCTGAACGGCAGTTCAAATAGTTTCTGGCTGGGGTGAGTGGAGTTTGTGTCTTTTGCAATATACAATTTTACAAAATATACAATATATGTACAATATACATATTAATATGCATAAATATAAAGGCTACTATTTATTAAAAACAGGCTTACATAAAAGAAAAGGCTTTTGTATTGATTAAGTAGATCTGCACGATCCTGGATAAAGTGAGAATCACATTTTTTTTTTTTTCCTTTTTTTAAGAGGCCACAATCCTCCAACGATTCTGAATAGACAACTAAACAAAATAACATGTAATTTACTAGAGGATGAAAAATTGTTAATTAAAATGATCTAATTATGAAAAAAATGGTTCGAGTGAATGATTCAATGACTCATAAACACTTGACTTTCATTACTGGATGAATCAGCATTTTTGATCAAATCTCTTAAATGATTCAATATCAAATGCATTTTTTTCAGTCACTTGTCGCCACCTACTGGTGTGACAACGTAATTGAGACAATCTTTATTTGAAGTGTCAAGTTACTTTCAAAAGGTGATTTATTTTGATCGATTCCGTAGACATCAGTGTTTATATCCCAACTATAAATTTGTATCCCAGTACTTCTGTGATAATCTGAACTATTGTAAGACAGAAATAATGATACTGTGTGGTTAAAATAGACTGTTAGTGAAGCTATGTCTATTTATGACAACTGTTCTCTCTGGTTAAGCGGTAGCACCATGCACGATTAATCGCAATTGCATAAAAAAAAAGAAAAGAAAAAAGTTTTAATGTCCCAGACCCCCATAAGGCCCAGAAAAAAGACCTTGTGGGTCCCCTGGTTTTTCATTAAAACTAGAATACTAGAAACATAATATATAAGGTATATATAACAATATTTTTTTTTAATCAAATTGTTTCGCTGCTGCTCCCAATTTCATAAGAAGCTACTCCAAATTAGGTTTGCATATGAAAAACACGCTCAAGTGTGCCACAGCCGTACGCAGCACCCACCATCAGGGTCCACGAGGTCCGGACCTCTGTATTTAATAATGAGGTGTAGATATAATAAAGGTTGTGAAATGATTGTCTAATATTAACTCTACTTTGGTGCTGCACGGGTATATTGCACAACGCTAAGATTACAGACATTCTCATCTGAGCTGTCAGTAGTCAAACACCGCTCATTAATGTAAAAAATGTTTGAAATGACCAATCAAATCAAAGTAGGCAGGCTTTATGTTCACAGAAGCTGCTGAATGATGATCATGAATTCAAGCGAGACGCTTCGGTCATAAAGTGTGAGATAAACAAACTCAGCATTTAATATTTGTCAGCTGTTTTACAATAGAAATGTTAAATGATCAACAGAAATATTCAGGGATAAAAATATAAACTTTTGTTTAATCTAGCAATTTTTTGTTGAAAATATAGGCTACATGATTCATTATAATTCATAACTGTCAATGTGACGAGATATACTTTGTGACAATGTGATTAGATGAGAAACAATAACGAAGCCGTTCATCAGGCATACAATTAAAAATGAATGTGCATGCGCACTCCGAAACAAGCCCAAACGGATGAGAAGAATGGCAACGGAACAAATCAAGGAGATGCGCTGAATGAAAATGCACATAACATTCACTCTGTGACAGTAGATGGCGCTGATGGTACATTCAGCCGTAAGCCATAACAAAGCAGCTGCTGTACTTTGTGTTTTCTAAACAGTATTTAAATATGCTGTTGGTTGGTAGCAACAAACCAACCACGTAAGTCGAATGCGTATGGCTGTCACGCTGGAAGCTCATAATTTTATTTTATTTGAGATGTGCGCAGTGTTCGAATTGTGTCAAAACTCTTGGGGGTCAAAAAACTGTTTGTTCTTCATTGGATTTTTTTTTTTTTTTTTTTTTTTTTTTGGACAAAATAATTTTCCAGGACATTTGATGTTTTCTCTCATTTCCCATGTGTTTTTGTTGTGGTTTTGGTCATTATTTTTTCCAGGTTTTCTAGGTTTTTCAGGATGCATGGGAACCCTGTCTCTCTCAGTTCAGCTTTGGCCAAAGGGAAGAAAAACAATCATACAGAGAAGTGTTCATTTAAGTCTTCAGCTTTATTGTAAAATTATCAGGGTTTATACAGACTCCTTCACACACAACACGGATGCACTCCACCCACACAGAATCCTGTTTGTACAAGCAATTTCCCTTCATTAACAGAGCATCCTTATAGTTCCTCTGCACATTTGTAGAAGGAATATGTGGAATATTGGTTTCAGAGAAACAACAGATTATCTTTTCACAGGATAATGGAACTCTTAATCCATAACAACTTAATAAATTACATTGTATGTTTCTTGTTAACCCATTCATGATATTCATTTAGTAGTTTTTTTTAGTTACTTGTCTATGTTTTTTTTTTTCAATAAAATATATTTTATTCACTAAAATCACTGACATAAAAAAATTACCCTTTTCACGGTCTGTGGTGTTATCAACATCACAAATCTAGTAAACGTTTTAATATTTTTATTTAAAAAAAATAAATAAAGGTGTAGTAAGCAATTTTTGAAAAACACTGTTGAAAGTGTATAGGACAGAGCACCACAACAAACTTGTACCCGATCAGCAGTAGGGGGCGTGTCCACTCATGACGAGCCAATCAGCAGTTCACTCATGGTGGGGAGGAGAGAAAGCGAGCCAATCAGCAGTAGGGGGCGTGTCCACTCATGGTGGAGGAGGCGAGAGAGAGGCCAAATCAGCAGTAGGGGGTGTGTCCACTCATGATGGGGGAGGAGAGCAAGAGAGCCAATCAGCAGTAGGGGGCGTGTCCACTCATGATGAGCCAATCAGCAGTATGGGTGGGTTCACTCATGGTGGGGAGGAGAGAAAGCGAGCCAATCAGCAGTAGGGGTGTGTTTACTCATGATGGGGGAGGAGAGAAAGTGAGCCAATCAGCAGTAGGGAGGGTGTGTCCAGACAAATGTGGGAGGAAAGAGAGTAAGCAAGAGTGAGATTTGAAGAAAGACTGTAAGTTTAGATGGCTGAGAGCCATTAGAAAAAAAAAAAAGCTCAGAGGAATATGACTGGAAAAAGAAGGGTTATGATCAGGCAAGAGCTTTAGGACCTGTGGTAATAGAAAAGTTATGTGAACTCAACAACTGAAACAGAACTCAGGTTGAATGAGTTATAGTAAATTTGTAGTTACCAGCATGATAATTGTATAATAATTGTATGATTAATGATTAATTAAGTGATGATTGAGCATTATCAAAGACACCTGCTGTTAGCAAGCAGAATCACAGGGGAAAGGGGAACAAGAAGAACAGAAAAATCATCGTAAATAACTTCTAAAACTTAGGATAACTTCCCAACTATGAAGTCAATGTAATGCCACATATATTTGCCAAAGAATAAAGTAATTAAATAAAGTTTTGCAAAAGAAAACGAAAATATTGAGCAAAATAAAAGGTTGCTTTGCAAACAAAAATAAAGAAATGCAAAAGTAAAATAAAGTATTGAGAGAAAAAATATGTTTTGCAAATAAAAATAAATCAATGACTGCTGTAAAAGAAACGCATCTCTGCAACATTTTGTTTTGCACAGATGACTTTCCAACACTTCTCTGTCCGTTTCAGTTCATGGCATTGTTTTGACATGGGGGCGGGAACAGATTAATTTTGCACCCCTGAGAGGAACTGTATTATATGGGGGCTTCATTCAAACTGACCTGAAGTGCTGTTTGTGTGGTTTCCAAAGGTTTATTGGAGTTTAAGGTTTCTTTATATTTCCATCAGGAAAAACTCTGAAAAACCCTGGACCACAAAACCAGTCATAATTTGCACGGGTATACTTAAAGCAATAGCCAACAATAGGTCAAAATATATTATTTTTCTTTTATGCCAAAAATCATTAGGATATTAAGTAAAGATCATGTTTGATCACATTTTGATCCAAATGTCCATCAGTGATGTGACAGTACGAGCCTCAGCATCACTGCAGTATACGCCTACTGGGGTTTTGCAAAATGCAAAATGCATGTCTGACTCATATGAAATATTATTTGTGTGATCAAGTGTTGTCTGCTGGTCATTTCACTTTTAAATGCATGATACCCTATAAGCAAAGTTATGTCCAGAAGATGTCTTGGCACACATTGAAAAAACATCCACTGAGGAGCCAGAATGAAAGTTTTTATGATGTTTATTTCTTGACATCCTCTGAACGTCCAATATAGATGTTCATGAAACCCCTATACAAGTTTAAAAAAATAAATAAAAAAAACTCAGATCCATCCATAGACAGTAAAACACACGTTCACACCTTCAGACAACTTATAATCTGTAAATCACACTTTTTTTAAATAATTATTTTATAAGTATGTGTATATTCTATTTGTTTCTAAGAGCAGCTCAAGTGTCTCAGTACCGTCTCCTCACAGCAAGAAGGTCTCTGGTTTGAGTCCCAGCTGAGCCAGAAAGTCTGAGCCCAAAGACTGTTCTGCCAGTTTCCTTAAATACCCAGATCAGAACAAAAGAGTTGTATATACATTACACAAATATTTTTGGGATTTCTTGGACCAACTCTCATGCCCCAAAGGGTTGAACCTGGTTTCGGAGGAGAAGAGCAATGATTATCAGAAGGACCACCCAAAAAGGAGAACAGAATTCTCACATTTTTTTTTTTAAGCTTTCACATAATATGATGAATATCTGGTGAAATTGAGACCATTTTATCAGTCACACTGAGACAAAGTGATACCAAACATGAACAGGAAAAAAACAAGATATTCACAAGATACCTCAAATGTTTTTTATCAACATTCTTAGTGAACTTTCAGTGACTTGAATCAGGGGGAAAGGATCTCCCTCCCTCCATAGATGGGCGAGGTGAGAAGTCTGGGCAAGGTGGTCCTTATTCTCCAGATGAATGAGTTTTATTGTTCTATAGCACAATGTTTGATTCCATGTTCTGTCTTAGCAGGAAACCCACTCTTACAGTACAGACCACAGCTCATCTGTGAACACATAGGCTACTGTATTGCAGGACTGTGAGCAAATAATGAAATCAGGCAGGTATACTTTAAACACAGTTACTGGAGGCACAACTGAATCTCAAACACAGAGTCTCTGCCAGGATGAAGGAGAAGCTCGAGTGTGCAGTAAGCTGAAATTTATTCTAAAGTTGAGATGGAGTTGGTAATTGAGCAATAATGTTTTTTTTTTTTTTTTTTTTTTTAAAAAAAGAAAGGTTGATTAAAGGGTAATGGTTATTAATTTATATTTGTGTGTTTTCTCTCTGTTTGTCAGGAGGAAGCAGGTGTTTGGTGTGGATGACAGTGTGTCTCGGGATCATTTGTGTTCTTCTGCTGGTCTTCATCATACTGCATCACATCTCCATCACAGCAGAGAGAGAATCTCTGTTCAAGAGTAACAAGAACACAGTTGAAGAGTTCAATCAGACCATCAACAGATCACAGGATGAGAACACTAATCAAATGACTGAAAAAGACCAAGTGAAGAACAACTTCAACTCTTTGAGTCAGAAGAATCTGGAACCGAAGACCAGTGCCAAAGATCTCACTGATGAGAAAATTCAGTTACAGAACTATTTGAACTCTTTGAGTCAGAAGAACCTGGAGTTGGAGACCAGAGTCAAAGATCTCACTGCCAAGAAAAGCCAGTTACAGGGAAGTGTTGATGATTTGAATAAGAAGAAACAGGAGTTAGAAAGAAAAGTCACATCTTTGAGTGAAGAATTAAAGAAGGAAAAATCTAAACAAGGTCAGTACAAATATGTTTTTAAGTAGATTCTGTTTCATACCTCTCTTTTCTTTATACATAGAGTTTGTTAAAAGGTAGTTTCTGTTAGGAAATCTGTCTGGTCCTGTTTGTTTGTTCAAATCCAATGAGTCAAAGAGCTGGTCTGAGAGCAGGCAGTACTGCAGGAATCATGGTGGTGATCTGGTCATTATCAAAACTGAACAGAAGCAGGTGAGTTTGTGTGGATGTGTTTATGTGTTAAAGGAGAAATAAGAGGATCACAATTATTCCTGTTTTTATTCACACACAGAAGTCCATATCTTCATTCATCAAGGAGAGTGTGTGGATTGGTTTGTCTAAGACTGAGAACAAGGGCAACATGAAATGGGTGGATAATTCAACACTGAAACAAGGGTAAGAGACAAAACACTCACAGACAATCAATGCAAATGTATCTTAAACATGAGACAATCACAACCTCTAAAAATCAACTGAAGACACAACTCATCCACAAACACCAAAACCAAATTTTTTTTTTTTTTACCAAAACGCAACACTTCTCTCTATTACGTTTGCTCTTGCTTCAGTTCTAAGTTCACTCTTGCCAAATGTCATTCAGGTTTTGGTATGAACAGCCAAATAATGCAGGAGGAAATGAGGACTGTGTCGAACTGATGCCTTTAGACACCATCCAGAACTGGAATGATCTCTCATGCTCTGAGAAGAGAAAGGGGATTTGTGAGAAATAGGGTATTGTCATGTTTTTAATTGCATTATTTTATGGAATTAATCTTATTGTGACAGTACAAATTCTAAATTCTGCTTTTATGATATCAATTTAATTTTATTAATACAATTTAATTTTCTATAACATACAAAACTGCAAATGGATATAAAATGAAAATGTAGAATGTCAAAATATATGTATATATAGATATTGCTTTAATAAACTTAATAAACTTTTTAAAACATTTTTTTAAATTATTACCATTATTACCAAAGCATTTTTTTATGTAATCACTGAAGTGTGTTTCACGATTTTGGAAAACAGAGTTTCTGAAAAAAAAAAAAAAAAAAGAATGTTTTGAATATTTATACACTCACAAATTTCAACAATCAGCATATGAAACACAACAATGGTGGCATGCTACATGCCAGCATACAAAACTCTACTCTTTATGGCTCCCAGCATGCATTTCAACATGAATAAATTATGCTGCTAAATTCTTTTACTATTTATATATGATTTTTTAATTGTCACAATTGTTAAGGTTTGAATGATGTGTTGATGTCTAAGTGAGTCTCAACTATTACAAAAGAGTTTGTGTTGATGGCTGAATTTATTATTTTTGTTTATTTGTATATCTTTGTATTAACAACTTGTAAGTTTGAGTAAAACATTATTGAGAAAAAAAGGCAATCGTTTTGCTTCATGTTTTCTAAGTACACTCAACAAATTACATTTTACAGTGTAAATATAGTGTCACATTTTTCAATATATGAAAAGCAGCAATTCCTCATGAATTATTCAATATATTGTAAAATATTAACACAATATATTATTTCTTATATTTTTCAGAGTATTTAAACAATTTAAAATATTGATCACAAATATATGGAAATATATTTTCATTATGTAAGCGATGCATATAGAGCCTGTTCTTCCAACTTTAATTTCAAGTCATCAAACAGGATTTATTTGTGGTCCTAACCATTTTAATAAGTTACAAAAAATGCAAACTGACATAAAAAGTAAAGAGTCAAACTGTCTAACTAAATGAAACACCGATTACCATAATGGTGACCACGTATTTTCAATAAACCTCTAAACCTCTGTTAATTCTCAAAATGAACTGTAGACAAGTGACAGAGTCATTCTGGTTTCTAATGAGAGGGATTTTATGTATTTTCAGTTGATTTCATCTAACGCTGTGGCTGAGAGTCAAAGTCTTAGATGAAACATCATAGTTCTTGTGTTCTTCAGTGATTCTGCTCGTTATCATCAGGTGTCTTCAATATTTGAACAGTTATCACTCAATTAATCACTTAAGTATCTAATTAACACTGCTTCAGTGTTACTTTAATGCACTGCCGGTGGTTCCCATATGAACACAGAGCGGTGTTAATTTTAACAGTGGGGAATTTACTGTGAGTAGTTGCACGTACTCTAAAAATTTAGTTTCAGTTTAATAAGAATTTGATTTGCAGGCAGCCTCTATTTTGGGCCCTATTGTTTACAACTGTTCCTGTTTCCTCCGCCCTATGTGGATTCTGCATTCCTTGTTTAGCAAGAGAATGGTATCAGGCTCTTTTTGCTCTTTTGAAGAGCTTGAATGTTGTTTTGCTTTGCCTAGATCCCCTCTTTTCAGATTTTAGCAAATCAAATGCTTCATAAAGAAAGTATTTAACTCCTTTCCAGGGCTTCCCCTCTTCCTCACCCACTGAAACGCTGCTTGATTTAAATCGAAACAGCAAGGGGCTTATTTCATGTATACATGATACAAGATCCACACAATTTAGATGGTATTTGAAGGGCCTGGCAGTGTGATTTGGGCATAGACTTTACACAGAGAGAATGGGAGGATGATCTATGTCAGGTACACTCTCCCTGTGCTAGACATGGTCTACTCTAAGTCAAGTCAAGTCAAGTCAAATTTATTTATATAGCGCTTTTTACAATTGGTAATTGTTTCAAAGCAGCTTTACATATTAGGAGCACAGAAAAAAGAGAAATGGTTAAAAATAAGCTGTACAAGCAAGCGTGGTAATATGTAACATATACAAGATGGTGCTACATTAAGCCAATGTCGGCTGACTCCCAGGGGTGGAAAAAACCCCCTAGGAGAAAAACCCAGCGTGCTAGCACTGGGAAAAAAGTCCTAGGAGGGAAAAAAACCCTTGGAAGATATATATAATATATGTAAATGGATATGGAGATCAAAATCTGAATTATACATTTTTATTATAGAGATTAAAAATAGATTATATATAAATATATGTAAGCGGATACGGAGATTTAAAAATCTGAATTATAGATGCAGCCAGAACTGGATCAGTAGGCCCATTGTCTCCTGGGCTACGTTGTAGTCAGGTCCAGACACAGGTTCTCCATCTGATCTGGATACGGCCTGGATCCAGCACCCGGCAAACCTCAGGATAAGCAGAGAGACTGATATTAGCGTAGATGCCATTCTTATTCTGATGTACAGGTATATCTAGTGTTATAGGAAATGTTCTCGGTTCCGGCCGACCTAATTATTGCAGCGTAACAATCCTTTAACGGATTTGAAAAATGTTAATGTATTGATAATGTGTTATGTGTATGCAAGAGCAAAGAGATGTGTTTTTAGTCTAGATTTAAACTGACAGAGTGTGTCTGCTTCCCGAACAATGCTAGGAAGATTGTTCCAGAGTTTAGGTGCTAAATAGGAAAAGGATCTGCCGCCTTCAGTTGATTTTGATATTCTGGGTATTATCAACTGGCCTGAATTCTGAGATCGCAATAGACGTGAAGGACTATAATGCACCAAGAGCTCGCTTAGATATTGGGGAGCTAAACCATTTAGAGCTTTATAAGTAAGTAGCAAGATTTTAAAGTCTATACGATGTTTAATAGGGAGCCAATGTAATGTTGACAGAACTGGGCTAATATGGTCATACTTTCTGGTTCTAGTAAGAACTCTAGCTGCCGCATTTTGGACCAACTGTAGTCTGTTTAAAAGCCGAGCAGAACAACCACCCAGTAGAGCGTTACAATAATCTAGTCTTGAGGTCATGAATGCATGAACCAACTGTTCCGCATTTGTCATTGAGAGCATATGTCGTAATTTAGATATATTTTTTAGATGGAAGAAGGCGGTTTTACAGATACTAGAAACATGACTTTCAAATGAAAGATTGGTATCAAAGAGCACACCCAGGTTCCTAACTGAGGACGAAGATTTAATGGAGCACCCGTCAAGTGTTAGAGAGTATTCAAGGTTTTTTCGTGAGGAAGTTTTTGGTCCAAAGATTAGGATATCAGTTTTTTCTGAATTTAATAATAAGAAATTTCTTGTCATCCAGTTTTTAATGTCAGCTATGCATTCTGTTAGTTTTGTGAATTTGTAGGTTTCGTCAGGGCGCGAAGAAATATAGAGCTGAGTATCATCAGCGTAACAATGAAAACTAATGCCATGCTTCCTAATGATATCTCCCAAGGGTAGCATGTACAGAGTAAAAAGCAACGGTCCTAGTACTGAGCCTTGCGGTACTCCATATTTAACTTGTGATTGATATGACATCTCATCGTTTACTACTACAAACTGATAACGGTCAGATAAGTAAGATTTGAACCATGCCAATGCAATTCCACTAATGCCAACATAATTTTCGAGTCTGTTTAGAAGAATATTGTGATCAATAGTGTCAAATGCAGCACTAAGATCCAGTAACACTAAGAGAGATACAACCACGATCTGATGATAAGAGCAAATCATTAGTAACTCTAATGAGAGCAGTCTCAGTACTATGGTATGGTCTAAATCCTGACTGGAAATCTTCACAGATACTATTTCTTTCTAAAAAGGAACATAGTTGTGATGAAACTGCCTTTTCTAGTATTTTTGACAGAAAAGTGAGATTTGAGATCGGCCTGTAATTGACTAATTCTCTAGGATCAAGTTGTGGTTTTTTAATAAGAGGTTTAATAACAGCCAGCCTAAAGGTTTTTGGTACGTATCCTAGTGATAAAGATGAATTAACAATATTAAGAAGAGGATCTATGACCTCTGGAAGCATCTCTTTCAATAGCTTAGTCGGTATAGGGTCTAACATACATGTGGATGATTTTGATGATTTAACAAGTTTAGACAATTCTTTCTCTCTGATAATATCGTTTACAATAAGTGCTTTTGAAGAAAGTGATCTAATATTTAACAACCCAAGCTTTATCATTTGTTTATCATTATTATCTCTATTTTTTATTTGTTGAACATCAATTAAATTTTTACCATTAAATGGGTTTGGAAGTTTTTTGTTTTTATTAATTCGGGGTACAGACACAGTCTCTATTTGATAATATCTAGGTGCAAGAGTTTCTATGTGTTGGGAATTATCTGACTTCTGTAACGTGAGGCAGCTAGCAGACGGTTGGTTTAGCCAGTCTGTCTGCTTCCTGTCCTTGGCCCCAGTTTGTCATGTTTTAGTTCTGAGACTATGTGCCATATTACTAGAGAGAAGAGTAGCACCATCCCGGGACGGATGAATACCATCTCTTTTCAACAGGTCAGGTCTGCCCCAAAAGCTTTTCCAATTGTCTATGAAACCTATTCTGCGGACACCACTTAGACAGCCAGCCATTGAGTGATGATAATCTGCTAACTATCTCATCACTCCGACGAACAGACAAACTGTAATAAACAAACAGTAGATGGAATAAAGATGTAATAAAAAGTTCTTGTCATGATTTTTTATTTATTTGTTTACATTCATGTATTATTATTTTTTCTATTCTTTTTTTTTTTCCTTTTTTGTAATTTCATTATGTAATATTGTATTGTTTTATTTTTGTAAGGAGGAAACACCCCAATACATATATTGTTACGCCCAAGGCTGTATTGGTGCCGGTGCATATGTGTGTGTGTTTCTCTCTCCCTCTGTCTCTCCCTTTTGTTCTCTCTCCTTTCCCATTTCTCATAGGTCACAGCCCTGATTGGACGTGACGCTAGTGCACAGTGGTTGACGGGGAGCACGGGCGTCTTTTAAAAGAGGAACGGAAGAGCGACAGCCTTTAATTATGAATACCATTTATTTTTTGACTTAGTTTTAATTTAGGAGTTATGGAACTGTTTGAATTTTCTCTTATCTTTTGTTCCTGATAGGATATATTGTTGCTGGGTTAAGGTAGTTCACTTTTTGTTTATTATTTTGGCTTGGCCTAGCCCTGAAGTTACATATGGGTTCTTGTTCATAGTTTGAACTGCTGGCAAAATTAGTTTTCTCTAACCTCATACTAAATATACCCATCTAACTTACCCTGATTCACCCTGTTCCCTTTTGATACGGGTCATTCACATTGATAAGTGTTTTTCTGATGCTTATGGGGAAAGCTCAGTTTTTCTCAGAATACCGAAGCCTGATTTGTTCACGTCTGTGCACCTGCAAAACATTTTTTGAGTAATAAAATAATGATTTAAAAAAAAAAAAAAAAAAACTTTATTTTGGCTCAAATTAAAAACTTAAGAGACTTAAGAAACAGTTTTGAATTGTAAAAGTAGTTCTGTGAGGTCAGTGCACTGGAGATCTCCCTTTTTATCAACAGATATTTTAGTTCACTTTGGTACTTTTTCAGGCTTTTATGGCTGTTGTAAATTTCATAAACCAACAGATGGCGTTGCTGTCGATACTCTGAGGCTTTGAATATTTTCTAGGTAAAGTCTCAAGTGTCACATGGCACCGTTTCCCAGAAGCTGCGACACAAGGAAAGGAAGAAAAGCAAAGGAAAGCAAACGAGGATACACAATGTAAGAAATGAGAAGCAGCTCATGTGTGAGATCAGAATACCACACTTCAGCTCAATGCCAGAAAGGTTCATACACTAGAGGGAGCTAAAGATAATTATAACACTGGGATTAAAGGGTTAGTTCACCCAAAAATAAAATTCTGTCATTAATTACTCACCCTCATGTCATTCCAAACCAAACCCGTAAGACCTTCGTTTATCTTCATTGTTGAGATTCATACACTGATTCCTGACTGTTATAAAGATGCGTTTTGGTCGAGTGGATCCCGAGTGGACGATGACGACACATTCCTGTTTACACCTGGTATTTTAATTCATCTCTTTTATCCACATACCCAGAGATGATGGAAAAAAAAAAAAAAAAACATACAGAGATCATTAGCTTTTGCTTTTGGTCATTAGTGGCTGTTTGAACACATTCGACCACATGAGCGTTTCCACTACGAAACATTGCGGTCAAATTGTTTTCGACTACCTCTGGAAGTGGTTGAAAGAGGACAAGCTTAAAATGTTCTACACCCTGTTCACACTTGTATTCAGAATCATACACTTGTGATCCGATCGACCAAAATGTGTCTTGACATCTATAAATAAAATAATAAAACAAGATTCAGTGTTTGTTCACAGCAGGTGTTTGAAATAATGTTTCAGGAACGTCATACGTCATAGTCATAGAACGTCATCATTTTTAAAATGACTTCTTTCAACTTCATGAACGGCATATAACTTTTAAACATTAAACATTACTTTCAGTTTGTAATGATAATTTAAGCTAATTTACAGACATCTTTTTCACTTGGTGCAGACACTTCAACTTTAACACTTCACTTCATATGTCTACGACATATCCATTACCCACACTCCACTGTTTAGAACAGAGAAAAACTCTGCCCTAAATTCTGCATAGTTGCTGTAGTCGCTTGCAAGTTCCAGGTGCCGTGTACAAGTGTGGGCAATGGGCCTTCTTGAAAACTCACTCATTTCTTTAAATGTTACTTGAATTGTCTTGGAGAGAAATAAATCAGACCCTGTGCAGTATCTGACAAAAAGACTAAGCTCCTTCTGGTCTCTCTCCCTAATGAATCGCAAGAGATGATTTGATACAATTGTTTCAGACGGGGACATTGATTGTGGGAAGATAATGGATTTTGCCACATATCTTGCCTTTGGTTGGAGATTTTCAGTTATCTTGTCCAGACTTTCTGTAGTCATGGTTTCCCCAATAGATCGCAGAATGGGTTTCCAGCACTTTATTATGTAGGCTGGTTGTTGCACCATCTCTTTATGTGCAATTTCTTCTAGAAATTAGGAAGCACTGTGCAGCTGTGACTGCTGAGGACACTGAGGACTTCATCCATGTCAGCACTTTGGAAGTCTTGGAGCACTTCACTTAAAACATCCTTCTCTGTTGGACTAATGTAATTGAAAAACGCCTCCATTAGACTGGTTTCTGGTGAAGGAAGGGACAGTGCTTCTTTTAGAAAAGGAGGTACCAGTTGAATTGGCAAGTAACCAAAGCGCAGCCACCCAATGGAAAAAATACGTGCAACAGCTTCCCAATCGCTTTCTTGGAAAGTGTGATGCAGAGTAGGTATCTTGTAAGTTATTCCACATGTTCTTGTTGCAAAAAATATGTCCCAGAATTCAGTAATACAGTCCGGGAACACTCCATCACCAATGCCAGCTTCCTCCTCACCATTTTCAAGTACACGTATAAATGTCACATTTGCATGCAGTAAGTTTTTGTCTGAAAAAGCTTGAATCATATCATTTATACAGTGAACTCTGCGAATTATAACTGTTTCACTTTCAGTCACATGCCTTGGATTTTCAAAGAACGAGTCATTGTTTGTTGGCTCCTGGGTGTCAGTTGCCTGAGGTGGATCTTCTGGCACATCTGTAACTTCAGCATCTGTAACTTCACAGAAAGTGCTACCTGGAATGAAGACTGAATTTGACTCGGATGGAACGGTTTCCAGTATTGTTTCTACAAATGTTCTGTCCCCACTCTCAACATGTACAGGTGAGTATACAAGTGTGTCAGAGACCATGTCAAAGGATGTGTTCAAATCATTACTTAGGAACACCACTTCATTATCAGAAGACTGGAGCATCATCATTCAAACTTACAGAAGTAGAAGGTGGGGAGTGCAAAGTTTCACTTCTGTTCTGATTGCGACATCCTGAAGTACATGGACTTATGTCTGGAGAGGAAGTAAGCAGGGTCTCTTTAGAGTCAGATTCCTGTCAGTTTCATCACTCTGATCAGAATTCTGATCTTTCAGTATTGTGCACACATACAGTCTAAGGACTTTGTAATGTGTTGCCTTGTACAAGTCGCCAATTGTCTGAACTTCTCTGAGTGCTTCTTCAGAGCCAGTGACACAGAGCATAAAGTTGAAATCATCAGCATTCCCTTTAGTTGATTCACCACCAGGGAAAAAAGTTTTCTCCCGATATCCAGAACATTTGACACAGTGTCTTCTTTTTTAACAACGATTTCTCGTGTTCCACCTCCTTTTGGTCTTCTAACTTGTTTGTAGCTGTCATCTTGGTAGTTCATCCAGCCAAGTTCAATTTTCCTTGTCTTGCTTTCAGCATTTTTATTGCCAAGTCCATATTGTTTTTTTTCTGATTTTGAATTGCTGGCAGTTTAATTTTTTCTCTCAATAGGTTAATCAATTTCTGTCTTCATTCCTATGTTCCTCTGCATTTACCGGCATACAGTTCTTTGCAAAGACCCTGTCGCCATATCAAGGTATATACTTAGACATTTCCTCTTCATTTAGAAGTCTGGCAACAGCAGGATCAATATGAAACACATCATCATAATATTCTTTTAGTATGCATTTAGTTTTTACGTGTCAAAGTGTTTTCAAAAATAAATACTAATATATATATATATATATATATATATATATATATATATATATATATATATATATATATATATATATATATATATATATATATATATATATATATGTGTGTGTGTGTGTGTGTGTGTGTTTGTATCAAAAATGTCTACAAATCATCTAAAATTGGCATTACAGCCTTAAAAACACTTAATTTACTTTTTTTGGCAATGTGTTATGCAGAGTGTGGTAAAGAAAAATAAAATGAGCAAACAATTACACAAGTCAGTGATTTAAGTGTGTGCTTTAGTTAACTCAATATATTAATATTATAATATTAAAGACAGGGCCAGTTCTACCATTCTTTAAAGTTGCAATATAGGATTTCTCCATATACAATAGGCAAACAACTATTTGCAATGTAAAGATACAGTGTAGTAAAAGACATCCTTATCCTTAGTATGATTAGTGTGGCCGAAGCGACATCTATTGGTCGAAAAATCGTATAGCTATTTTAAAACGACTCGTGTCCTTTTTGATTATATAATTTTGAATACAGGTGCTGGTCATATAATTAGAATATCGTGAAAAAGTTAATTTTTTTATTGTAAATTATTTTTAAAAATGAAACTTTCATTTATACTAGATTCCCTACATGTAAAGTAAAACATTTCAAAAGTTTTTTTTTTATTTTTTTTATTTTTTATTTGTTGATTAGAGCGTACAGCTAATGAAAGTCCAAAATCCAGTATCTCAAAATATTAGAATATTTACATTTGAGTTTCATTAAATGACCATCCCTACAGTATAAATTCCAGGTATCTCTTGTTCTTTGAAACCACACTAATGAGGAAGACTACTGACTTGGCCAGGAGACAATCATTGACACCCTCCACAAAGAGAGTAAGTCACAGATGGTCATTACTGAATGTGGTGGCTGTTTACAGAGTGATGTATATTAAATGAAAAAAAAGCATATTAAATGCAAAGTTGACTGGAAGGAAGAAATTGGGTAGGCAAAGGTGCACAAGCAACAGGGATGACCACAAGCTTGAGAATACTGTCAAGTAAAGCCAATTCAAACACTTGGGAGAGCTTCACAATGAGTAGAATGAAGCCGGAGTCAGCGCATCAAGAGTGACCACACTCAGACATCTTCAGGAAAAGGACTACCAAGCCACTTCTGAAACAGAAACAACGTCAGAAGCATCTTACCTGGGCTAAGGAGAAAAATAACTGGACAGTGAACAGTGGTCGAAAATCCTTTTTTCAGATAAAAGTAAATTTTGCATTTCATGTTGAAATCATGGTCCCAGAGTCTGAAGGAAAACTGGAGAGGCACAGAATCCAAGCTGCTTGAAGTCTAGTGGGAGGTTTCTGAAGTTAGTAATGATTTGGGGGGCCGTGACGTCTGCTGGTGTTGGTCCATTGTGTTTTATCAAGTGCAAAGTCAATGCAGCCATCTTCCAGGAGATTTTGGAGCACTTTATGCTTCCATCTGCTGACAAGCTTTATGGAGATGCTGATTTCCTTTTCCAGCAGGACTTTAGCACCTGCTCACAGTGCAAAAACCACTTCCAAGTGGTTTGCTGACCATGATATTACTGTGTTTTATTGGCCAGCCAACATGCCTGACCTGAATCTATGGGATATTTTCAAGAGAAAGATGAGAAACAGTCGATCCAACAATATACAGATGATCTGAAGGCTCAATAGTGCCTCAGCAGTGCCACAGGATGATCACTTCCATGCCACACTTCACTGATGCTGTAATTTGTGCTAGGAGCAAGTCATTTGCTGTAATATGTGCTGCCGACCAAGTATTGAGTGCACAAATGAACATACTTTAAAGAACTTGAACTTGTCTGTTTTGAAAATCCATGTTTTGATTGATCTTAGGAAATATTCTAATATTTTGAGATACTGGATTTTGGACTCAAATCAAAATAAAAAAATAAAAAAAAACTTTTGAAATGTTTTACTTTACATGTAGGGAATCTAGAATATATGAAAGTTTCATTTTTAAAAATAATTTACAATAAAAAAATGAACTTTTTCATGATATTCTAATTATATGACCAGCACCTGTATAATTATCTTTGCACCTTTGAATCATTATTTTTCTGCTTATTCCTCTGCTTATTCCTTTAAAGCTTATCTTCCTACATTTGTTAAGATTTATAAGTATTATGCTCTCATTTGTATTCATTTGTATTAATTTATTTGTAACTTATAGAGGGTATGCATCGACGTCACTTTCCCGCCGGAACGCGCTCCCTCAGCTGGACTGAGTGGCAAAAAAATCTGCTGTATGACTGGATTTAATAGGGGAAACTGCAAAGACGCGAGTAAAACAAACGAATTACACTAAAGGTTGGACTCGAAAGTGTTCCTTACTACTTGTCAAATAAACCTAATCCAATGGATATTGACATGCAGCCAGGAGTCGTGTTTCCTGACAATTATATGTGCCTGATTTCGACGCCGGGGAAATACATAAAGCAAATCTGCCTGTGAATATTTTATATAAATACAATATGTAGGTTTAAATCCGCGTAATCACTTTTATCAATGTTATATCGTCATATTGTCCAGCCCTAAACCATATATAGTTTTATAGTATAGTTTTTGTTAGTGTTTATTTAAAAACACACAATTATGCAGAATATAAGATGGAAATATTTAATTGATGAGTCAACATAATATATAACAATACAATATATACGGTATGATTTTACCTCAAAATCCAACAATTTGACACAAAATGATAACTGGAAATCCATGTTTCTCTGCCTGGAGTCCAGCTGTTTCTGTGAATTGCAGTGATCCATTTGCTTCTTTTTTCTGCTTTTGGCAGTTTTTAAATATATACCTCAGGTTTTGTGTCAAAGCTATTTGTACAGTCAGTTGTTTTGGATGTGTTTTGTGTGTTTTTTGTGGCATTCACACTGAAACTAATGCTGCTGCTCAGTCTTTTGCCACTTTTGCCAGTCCTAACAGTCGACGGTGACGTCACACGCATACCCTCTATTTTCCCAGCTTTGTTTTTTTTTTTCCTCTTTGACAGGCATTCCAATCACAGTGCCGAATGTATGTCATGTGACCTAATCATTGACTGAACGATTACACGTGCTTATTAATAAAAGTGTGCCAGTCAGAGTGACTGGAGGTATGGGAATCGTTTGTGTCTTATTTGTGCGTACTCTGTTAACACCATTTTTGTCAGGTTCTCCTCTGGGACACCCATCTCTCTCAATACGGAGATAAAATCCATCTCTGCTGCGAGCAATTGATAAATTTATGAAATTTCAAAGACGCAAAAGCGTACATACAGCATATAGGCCACCAGTAACATTCAGAAGGCGCAAGATTTTCTTGCGATACAATTAAGTCGTGATCACGACAAAACAAGATATAAAAAAAAATAATAATCCATGGCCGTTTAGGGCTTCTGTATATATCAACTTATAAATATCTGTTATATTTATAATATATACAGTACAGTCCAAAAGTTTGGAACCACTAAGATTTTTTAATGTTTTTAAAAGAAGTTTCGTCTGCTCACCAAGGCTACATTTATTTAATTAAAAATACAGTAAAAACAGTAATATTGTGAAATATTATTACAATTTAAAATAACTGTTTTCTATTTGAATATATTTCACAAAGTAATTTATTCCTGTGATGGCAAAGCTGAATTTTCAGCATCGTTACTCCAGTCTTCAGTGTCACATGATCCTTCAGAAATCATTCTAATATGCTGATCTGCTGCTCAAGAAACATTTAATGTGTACAATTGTACAAAATATTTGTTTTCTGGATTATTTGATGAATAGAAAGTTCAAAAGAACAGTGTTTATCTGAAATCTAATCTTTTGTAACATTATAAATGTCTTTACTGCCACTTTTGATTGATTTAATGCATCCTTGCTGAATAAAAGTATTCATTTCTTTAATTTATTTTAAAAAAAATAAAAATAAAAATTCTTACTGACCCCAAACTTTTGAACGGTAGTGTATAATGCTACAGAAGCTTTGTATTTCAGATAAATGCTGTTCTTTTGAACTTTCTATTCATCAAGGAATCCTGAAAAAAAAGTACACAACTGTTTTCAACATTGAAAATAATCATAAATGTTTATTGAGCAGCAAATCAGCATATTAGAATGATTTCTGAAGGATCATGTGACACTGAAGACTGGAGTAACGATGCTGAAAATTCAGCTTTGCATCACAGGAATAAATTACTTTGTCAAATATATTTAAATAGTACACAGTTATTTTAAATTGTAATAATATTTCACAATATTACTGTTTTTTACTGTATTTTTAATTAAATAAATGTAGCCTTGGTGAGCAGATGAAACTTCTTTTAAAAACAGTAAAAATCTTAGTGGTTCCAAACTTTTGGACTGTACTGTATATATATATATATATATATATATATATATATATATATATATATATATAATGAAGTGTACATATGAAGTAGACTCGCTCCCTCTGTCAAAATCGAGGGAGTGAGAGTCTATCCATATAAACTTCCCTCGTCTAATTCAAGTACAATGCACTTCAAAATGGCGGCAGGGATTCCCCCGAGGGGAAGTGCTTAGGAAAGTTTGCGAGTGCTTGTCTAAAACTTAAGTGGAACACAGCCCATCTCTTGACCCCTTGTTCTTGACCGAAGGAGTACTCAATGGCTGTGTCCGAAATCGCATGATCTCTTTAGTAGGTACTTATTTTGAATAAGTAATTCATCACTGATAAAAAAAAGTATTTTCTATATAGTATGACGTCATCTCTAGTAGTAGGTCATCTGGGTATATTTTGCCTATTCTATAAGTACTGTAAATGCAGACATACTTTTTTTTTGTCACAAACAGTTTTTCACCTGCTATATAGTAAGGAAGAATGCGATTTCTGACGCAGCCAGTATGTATACTTCAGGCAGATCCATAGACCACAATGCAACACAATTGTGATGTCACAGCAGATTGCACTTAATTTACCCCCTCCCCACACAACTCTACTGTATGATTGGAGTTATTTTGACATTTAACTGAATTTGATACTTGTAGTTACCTTATGCTTTTTTTTTTTTTTTTTTTTAACACGGTTATAGTTTATTGTATTGTCATTTTCATTTGTGTTTTTTAAGATTTTATATATAACATAATATATTAATATATGCATAATTAATATTTGTTTACATTTTATTTTTTAACAGCTCAAGCATACATATACAGGTCCTTCTAAAAAAATTAGCATATTGTGATAAAGTTCATTATTTTCCATAATGTAATGATAAAAATTAAACTTTCATATATTTTAGATTCATTGCACACCAACTGAAATATTTCAGGTCTTTTATTGTTTTAATACTGATGATTTTGGCATACAGCTCATGAAAACCCAAAATTTTCATCTCAAAAAATTAGCATATCATGAAAAGGTTCTCTAAACGAGCTATTAACTTAATCATCTGAATCAACTAATTAACTCTAAACACCTGCAAAAGATTCCTGAGGCTTTTAAAAACTCCCAGCCTGGTTCATTACTCAAAACCGCAATCATGGGTAAGACTGCCGACCAGAAGGCCATCATTGACACCCTCAAGCGAGAGGGTAAGACACAGAAAGAAATTTCTGAACGAATAGGCTGTTCCCAGAGTGCTGTATCAAGGCACCTCAGTGGGAAGTCTGTGGGAAGGAAAAAGTGTGGCAAAAAACGCTGCACAATGAGAAGAGGTGACCGGACCCTGAGGAAGATTGTGGAGAAGGACCGATTCCAGACCTTGGGGGACCTGCGGAAGCAGTGGACTGAGTCTGGAGTAGAAACATCCAGAGCCACCGTGCACAGGCGTGTGCAGGAAACGGGCTACAGGTGCCGCATTCCCCAGGTCAAGCCACTTTTGAACAGCACTGGACTGTTGCTCAGTGGTCCAAAGTACTTTTTTCGGATGAAAGCAAATTTTGCATGTCATTCGGAAATCAAGGTGCCAGAGTCTGGAGGAAGACTGGGGAGAAGGAAATGCCAAAATGCCTGAAGTCCAGTGTCAAGTACCCACAGTCAGTGATGGTCTGGGGTGCCATGTCAGCTGCTGGTGTTGGTCCACTGTGTTTTATCAAGGGCAGGGTCAATGCAGCTAGCTATCAGGAGATTTTGGAGCACTTCATGCTTCCATCTGCTGAAAAGCTTTATGGAGATGAAGATTTCGTTTTTCAGCACGACCTGGCACCTGCTCACAGTGCCAAAACCACTGGTAAATGGTTTACTGACCATGGTATTACTGTGCTCAATTGGCCTGCCAACTCTCCTGACCTGAACCCCATAGAGAATCTGTGGGATATTGTGAAGAGAAAGTTGAGAGACGCAAGACCCAACACTCTGGATGAGCTTAAGGCCGCTATCGAAGCATCCTGGGCCTCCATAACACCTCAGCAGTGCCACAGGCTGATTGCCTCCATGCCACGCCGCATTGAAGCAGTCATTTCTGCAAAAGGATTCCCGACCAAGTATTGAGTGCATAACTGAACATAATTATTTGAAGGTTGACTTTTTTTGTATTAAAAACACTTTTCTTTTATTGGTCGGATGAAATATGCAAATTTTTTGAGATTCAAATTTTGGGTTTTCATGAGCTGTATGCCAAAATCATCAGTATTAAAACAATAAAAGACCTGAAATATTTCAGTTGGTGTGCAATGAATCTAAAATATATGAAAGTTTAATTTTTATCATTACATTATGGAAAATAATGAACTTTATCACAATATGCAAATTTTTTGAGAAGGACCTGTAGGCCTATAGAATGGTGTGTAAAACAAATTTATTCGGGAAAAAAAAAAAAAAAAAAAAAACTAAATAATTAATCAGCTCCATTGTGGATTCTGGTGATCAAGAGCTTAGGTGTTCTGTTTAAACACATTGTAAGGGTTCCGCCAGTAGTGCACTGGGCACTTGTGCAACTTAAACGCAGCCCTCATCTTAAATCGGACGCAAGTTGTAAAACCAAAATCTGTTTCTGCACCCTCACAGTGCCCTCACTGTGCTCATACCCTGGTCACAATGTGTGGTCAAAGTGCACTCACTGCACAAGGCAGTTTTTAAGCTGTACAGAATGTCTTTATTCTTGTGAAATGAAACCATTTTCTGTGAGAGATTAACACTGTTTTGAATATGATATTTATCATTCCGAGGACCACACTTTATCTGTGAAGACGTACAGTACTGTCCCAAACAACAAATAATGGATTTAGATATTGAGGACACAACTGGACCTCGAACACCGAATCAAGGCCAGGATGAGGGGAGAGATGAAACACGCAGTAAGCTGAAAATTACTTTAAAGTAGAAATGGTGTCGCAGATGTTTCTATTAATGGTGTCACTAATGTTTGAGGAAGTAATATATATATATATATATATATATATATATATATATATATATATATATATATATATATATATATAATATATATATATATATATATATATATATATATATCTACTGTATAGCAATGTTTGTCTTGTATAATAATATAAAAGCATTGCATAAAAACAAAGGTTGATTACCTAAGGTTAATATGAAACTTAATTTCTAATAATATAAAGGGTTTACACTTATATTTGTGTGTTTTCTCTCTGTTCGTCAGGAGGAAGCAGGTGTTTGGTGTTGATCACAGTGTGTCTCTGGATCATTTGTGTTCTTCTGCAGGTCTCCATCATAGCGCAGCACATCTCCAACACAGCAGAGAGAGAATCTTACAAGAACACAGTTGAAGAGTTCAATCAGACCATCAACAGCTTACAGAACAATTACACTGAACTAACACTGAAGAATCTGGAGCTGGAGACCAGAGTCAATGATCTCACTGTTGAGAAAAGCCAGTTACAGAGAACCGTTGAATCTTTAAGTCAGAAGAAACTGGAGTTAGAAAATAAAACCATGTCTTTGAGTGAGGAACTGAACAGAAAATTGTCTAAACAAGGTTAGTATGAATCTGATTTGTGTAAGTAGTTTCTGTTTTCCTAGTTTTCTTTATCTTTACTGTATGTATACAGTTTTGAAAAGTGTTTATGTCTGAAAATTTGTGGTCCAGGGTTTTTTTTCATATCCGATGAGGAGAAGAGCTGGGCTGACAGCAGGCAGTACTGCAGGGATCGAGGTGGTGATCTGGTCATTATCAACACTGAAGAGAAGCAGGTGAGTTTGTGTGAGAGTCTGTTCATGAATGAGAGGAATCACACTTTAATTCCTGTTTTTATTCACATACAGAGGCACCTAACTTCATTCTTTAAGGAGAGTGTGTGGATTGGTTTGTCTGACATTGAGAACGAGGGCAACATGAAATGGGTGGATAATTCACCACTGAGACAAGGGTAAGTGACAAAACACTCACAGACAATCACTGCAGATGCATTTATAAATTCCTTTTTATTCTCCGTTAAAAAATACATAATCACAACCTTCATAAATCAAACAACAAACACAATCATGACAACAACCTCAATGAAAAATACTTTCCATATGGAAATGGTATGGATATGCTATGGATAAACACTTCTCTCCTTTAATTTTTTGCATTGTACTACTCTGCCATCGTGGTGCCGTGAATATTGTTGGCTCTTTTACTGTATGTAAGGGATGTTCCAATTTTTGTGCATCCAATCTGATCCGAGTCGTTATATTTATATATGGAAATCTGGTACAAACTAAAAATCTGGCATATTTTTTTTCAGGTTTTTTTCACAGGTAAGCTGAATAATGTCAAGTCAAGTCAAGTCAAATTTATTTATATAGCGCTTTTACAATTGGTAATTGTTTCAAAGCAGCTTTACATATTAGAAGCACAGAAAAAAGGGAAGTGGTTAAAAATAAGCTGTACAAACAAGCGTGGTAATATGTAACATATACAAGATGGTGCTACATTAAGCCAATGTCGGCTGACTTCCAGGGGTGGAAAAAACCCCCTAGGAGAAAACCCAGCGTGGGAAAAAAGTCCTAGGAGGGAAAAAACCCCTTGGAAGATATATATAATATATGTAAATGGATATGGAGATCAAAATCTGAATTATACATTTTTATTATAGAGATTAAAAATAGATTATATATATATATTTGTAAGCGGATACAGGGATTAAAAATCTATGCAGCCAGAACTGGATCTGTAGGCCCATTGTCTCCTGGGCTACGTTGTAGTCAGGTCCAGACACAGGTTCTCCATCTGATCTGGATACGGCCTGGATCCAGCACCCGGCAAACCTAGGGATAAGCAGAGAGACAGATATTAGCGTAGATGCCATTCTTATTCTGATGTACAGGTATATCTAGTGTTATAGGAAATGTTCTCGGTTCCGGCCGACCTAATTATTGCAGCGTAACAATCCTTTAACGGATTTGAAAAATGTTAATGTATTGATAATGTGTTATGTGTATGCAAGAGCAAAGAGATGTGTTTTTAGTCTAGATTTAAACTGACAGAGTGTGTCTGCTTCCCGAACAATGCTAGGAAGATTGTTCCAGAGTTTAGGTGCTAAATAGGAAAAGGATCTGCCGCCTTCAGTTGATTTTGATATTCTGGGTATTATCAACTGGCCTGAATTCTGAGATCGCAATAAACGTGAAGGACTATAATGCATTAAGAGCTCACTTAGGTACTGGGGAGCTAAACCATTTAGAGCTTTATAAGTAAGTAGCAAGATTTTAAAATCTATACAATGTTTAATAGGGAGCCAATGTAATGTTGACAGAACTGGGCTAATATGGTCATACTTTCTGGTTCTAGTAAGAACTCTAGCTGCCGCATTTTGGACCAACTGTAGTCTGTTTAAAAGCCGAGCAGAACAACCACCCAGTAGAGCGTTACAATAATCTAGTCTTGAGGTCATGAATGCATGAACCAACTGTTCCGCATTTGTCATTGAGAGCATATGTCGTAATTTAGATATATTTTTTAGATGGAAGAAGGCGGTTTTACAGATACTAGAAACATGACTTTCAAATGAAAGATTGGTATCGAAGAGCACACCCAGGTTCCTAACTGAGGACGAAGATTTAATGGAGCACCCGTCAAGTGTTAGAGAGTATTCAAGGTTTTTTCGTGAGGAAGTTTTTGGTCCAAAGATTAGGATATCAGTTTTTTCTGAATTTAATAATAAGAAATTTCTTGTCATCCAGTTTTTAATGTCAGCTATGCATTCTGTTAGTTTTGTGAATTTGTAGGTTTCGTCAGGGCGCGAGGAAATATAGAGCTGAGTATCGTCAGCGTAGCAGTGAAAACTAACACTAGTACTGAGCCTTGTGGTACTCCATACTGAACCTGTGATCGATACGACATCTCTTCATTAATTATTACAGACTGAAAACGGTCAGATAAGTACGATTTGAACCATGCCAAAGCAATTCCACTAATGCCAATATAGTTTTCAAGTCTTTTTAAAAGAATGTTGTGATCGATAGTGTCAAAAGCAGCACTGAGATCTAATAACACTAATAGAGAAATACAGCCACGATCGGATGATAAGAGTAGATCGTTTGTAACTCTAACGAGAGCAGTCTCAGTACTATGGTATGGTCTAAATCCTGACTGGAAATCCTCACAGATTCCATTTCTTTCTAAAAAGGAGCACAGTTGTGATGAAACTGCCTTTTCTAGTATCTTTGACAGAAAAGGTAGATTCGAGATTGGCCTGTAATTTACTAAATCTCTCGGATCTAGTTGAGGTTTTTTAATAAGAGGTTTAATAATAGCCTGCTTAAAGGTTTTTGGCACGTATCCTAGTGTTAACGATGAATTAATTATATCAAGAAGTGGACCTACGACCTCTGGAAGCATTTCTTTCAGTAGTTTAGTCGGCATTGGGTCTAACATACATGTCGTTGATTTTGATGATTTGATAAGTTTAGATAATTCTTCCTCTCCTATAGCGGCGAATGATTCTAGTTTTACCTCAGGGACATATGAACTGTAGACTGTAGAACTGTAGAAACTGTAGACGGTTGCATGTTTTTAATTTTCTCTCTAATATTATCAATCTTGCAAGTAAAGAAGTTCATAAAGTCATTACTGCTGTGCTCTATGGAAACGTCAGCAGTTGAATCTCTGTTTCTAGTTAATTTAGCCACTGTGTCAAATAAATACCTAGGATTATGTTTGTTTTCTATTAAGAGATTTGAAAAATAAGTAGATCTAGCATTTCTTATAGCCGTTCTGTACTCAATCATTTTTTCTTTCCACGAAAGGCGAAAAACTTCTAGTTTTGTTTTCTTCCAACTACGTTCAGCTTTTCTAACAGCTCGTTTTAGAGCCCGAGTGTGCTCATCATACCACGGCATTGGATTAGTTTCCTTAATCTTCTTTAGACGTAAAGGAGCGACTGCATCTAATGTGCTGGAAAAGAGAGAGCCAATAGTTTCTGTTGCAGCATCGAGTTCTTCTAAGTTGTCAGGTATACTAAGGCGATGAAACTGCTCGGGGAGATTATTTATAAAGCAATCTTTAGTGGTAGACGTGATGGTTCTACAATATTTATGGCTGGGTGGTGGTTTTGTAGCCTTGGCTAATTGTATTATACACGAGACTAAATAATGATCTGATATATCATCGCTCTGCGGTAGAATTTCAACAGCATCAATATCAATTCCATGCGACAGTATTAGATCTAAGGTATGATTACGACAATGAGTGGGTCCTGACACGTGTTGTCTAACTCCAATAGAGTTTAAAATGTCTGCAAATGCCAATCCAAATGCGTCTTTATTATTATCTACATGGATATTAAAATCACCAACAACAAGGACTTTATCCGCAGCCAGTACTAACTCTGATAGAAAATCAGCAAATTCTTTGATAAAGTCAGTATGGTGCCCTGGTGGCCTGTATACAGTAGCCAGCACAAATGTCAACTTACATAATGTTACATAAAGCACCATCACTTCAAAGGAATTATATTTGAAATTCTTTTGAATGATTCTGAATATATTACTATAAATTACAGCAACACCTCCCCCTTTGCCTTTCTGTCGAGGATTGTGTCGATAATCATAACCTTGAGGACTAGATTCATTTAAAGTAATGTAATCGTCTGGTTTTAGCCAGGTTTCTGTCAAACACAGCAAGTCTAGTTTATTGTCTGTAATAATTTCATTTACAATAAGTGCTTTTGAAGAAATAGATCTAATATTCAGTAACCCAAGCTTTATCATTTGTTTATCTGATTTATCTGTGATTTTCATTTTTTGAACATCAATTAAATTTTTACCCTTAAAAGGTTTCGGAAGTTTTTTGTATTTACTAGTTCGAGGTACAGACACAGTCTCTATGTGATAATATCTAGGTGAAAGAGTTTCTATGTGCTGTGAGTTATCTGAGTTCTGTGACGTGAGGCGGCTAGCAGACGGTCGGTTTAGCCAGTTTGTCTGCGTCCTGATCTGGGCCCTGGTTTGTCATGGTTTAGCTCTAAGACTATTTGCCAAATTTCTAGATAGAAGAGCAGCACCATCCCGGGAGGGATGAATACCATCTCTTTTCAACAGATCAGGTCTGCCCCAAAAGCTTTTCCAATTGTCTATGAAACCTATATTATTCTGCGGACACCACTTAGACAGCCAGCCATTGAGTGATGATAACCTGCTAACTATCTCATCACTCCGACGAACAGGAAGAGGGCCAGAACAAATTACTTCTGCTGACATTGAATTTGCGAGTTCACACACCTCTTTAATGTTAATTTTAGTGATCTCCGACTGGCGAAGTCGAACATCATTTGTGCCGACGTGGATAATGATTTTAGAATATTTACGTTTAGCATTAGCCAGCACTTTTAAATTTGCTTTGATGTCAGGTGCTCTGGCCCCCGGCAAACATGTGACTATGGTGGCTGGTGTCTCTATTTTCACGTTCCGTGTAATAGAATCGCCAATAACTAGGGCACTTTCAACAGGATTCTCAGTGGGTGCGTCACTGAGTGGGGAGAACCTGTTTGATGTTCTAATCGGAACGGAAGAGTGGTGTTTGTTCTTGCCACTATGCCGCCTCACAGTCACCCAGTTAGCCTGCTGCGTGGCTTCTACAACCGGAACCGAATGTGCAGTGTTTACTAGGCTAGTCGCATCCAAAGCAGTATCTAAGGCCCTTTCATTCTCACTATCCTCAATTAAAGTTTGGATGCGTGTCTCTAATTCTGAGATTCTCTCTGTCAGCCTGACAATATCCCTGCATTTATCACATGTGTAAGTCTCACTGCTGACAGAAAGAGCTAAGCTGTACGTTACATTTAATACACATGATAATCGTCGGACATGACTGACCGTGTGTTTGATGAACGCCGTCCGAAAAACTGCAACGCACACGGGACTCGCTGGCTGGATGTCTCGGTCGCTTGCCGGTGCCTGGGGCAAGGGTGATGTGCGGGACGCTGTACCTCGCGGTGGATCGATGAATGCCGGGCAGCAACGTCTCCACAGCTTCCCGATCTGGCGATGACAGATCAGAATAACATACATCAGATAAATCCGCCATTAAATCGACAAGGAAGGTTGGTTTAGAGGAAAAAAGAAAGTAGACGGTAGCTAGCAGGCTAGCGGGCTATGGCTAACACTAGGTGATTACGCTGGTAGATTACTAGTAATAAATCGTTCCGTTTAGTAATACTATGCAATAGGTAATCTAGTGAAAAATAAGAAAGTTATATTAAAGTTATATTATGTGAATAGGAATAAAGAGAAGGATTTAGGATAAACTCCACGAAGCTCCAAACGTAGGTCAGACAGCAGGCAGGCAGCAGCGTTGAGCTGCTCATTTAATGCAGGAAATGAGTACTTTATTGAAATGAATCCTGAAAAGCTGGTCTTATGCTTCTCATTTCTGAATTCCTTTCTGCCTAAATAATAAATGTTAATAATAATTATTATTCTTATTGCTTAGTTGCTGAATAAATCTTTGGGGCTGTTACAATTTGAATATGGGGTCCTAGTAACTGAAAATTTGATACATATTATCCAGGTTTTGGCTCAGCGGTGAACCAAATGACGCAGGTGGAAGTGAGGACTGTATTGAACTGATGCCTGAAAATCCCGTCCTGAACAACTGGAATGATTATCCATGCTCTGCGAAGAAAAAGGGGATTTGTGAGAAATAGATCAGTCATGAAACTCTAGATGGCGCTGGCTGATGGGTCTTAATGCTAAAGCTATTGATAATTACAACGTTAACTACTTGGCACGAGCTGATTGGTCCATGTCACATCTGCAGCCAATGAGCTTGTTGCTCACACATTTAAATGTGCACGCATTTAAATGTGCAGCCAATGAGCTTGTTGCTCACACATTTAAATGTGCACGCATATAGCACGCTTCAGAGTTCCTCTAAAACCCTCCACCTTCCCCAGCTCCAGCTGTATAGATTTGCTATGGGATACTCACAGCAGCATAGCAGCATATGTATTGGCAGTAGCAAGTTCCTGTACTTGCTTTGCAGCAGCAGCAGCAGCAATAATCATCAGCAACAATAATCTACAGCAGCAGCAATAATCATCAGCAGTGTAGCAGATCTATTCCGCCTAGACCAAATACATTAACATTGTCGTATCCATTACCATGCTAACAATTTTCAGAGAGCTGTCATAGAAATAGGTTTTATCAAGTCTTGCTTTGCTTTTATCATTTTATTCACTCATTTTAATTGCAAATGCATAATTTCTGATGAATGTTTCTGTCTTTAAATCACTGCCATCTGATGTACAATAACTCACAATATCCTGTTTCTCACAGGCTATTATTCAGAGTGTTTTTAAACCTGCTTTTGAGTTGAATTGCTTTCTGTTTTAATAAAATGGTCATTTGACTTATCTCAGCTTTTTTGATTTTTATTTCATATTTCATTCTCTTGTATCTATTTATTGCTCTTTGGATATATTTCCTCCAGTCCAGCAGGGTGCAGCAGAGAGCAGGTTTATCAGAATGAGGAACAGAAACATCAGATTCAGGGCATTTTTTGCTGTTTCCTGCATCATCAATACAAAGGTCCAGTTTGGCCTGTTTAAGGGTGTGTGAGTCCATTTGAGGGATCACAGATTCATCTTGTTGACTTCTGAAGCTGAGTGCAGGCCAGTTATAGTGATCCTACTGCTAAAAACATCAGGTGCAGACCAGCTTCTGCTCTTTCAGTCTGCAGAAAACAGAGTTTAGAGGGCATATTGAATAATTTTAACTTCTGTAAAATGCCAGTGACAGAGAAGTTTTCACTCCTGACGACTGTTCTGGCAAAATGGATCTTCTGAGCTTATTTGATTGATTGAGACCATCACATATCACAGAGAAAATAGCAGAACAGTGACTTTTTCAGAAGTATGGTGTCTCTTATCACTGTTTTGTGGACGATACACAACTTTATCTCCCTGTCAAGTCCAACGATGGTAGCTACATAAATCTTATCTGCTGCCTAGAAGAAGTAAAATTGTGGTTGTCTGAAAACTTCCTCAAGCTTAATGGTGTATCAAATTAATTCAAAAGAAATATGAATAATTTATTATACAGTTGAACGAAAAAGTATGGGAACCACTTGCAGAATCTGTGAAAATGTGAATAATTTTAACAAAATAAGAGAGATCATACAAAGTGCATGTTATATTTCTTTAGTACTGTTCTGAGTAAGATATTTTACATAAAAGATGTTTACATACAATCCACAATACAAAAAATAGCTGAATTTATTAAAATAACCCCGTTAAAAAGTTTGGGAACCATTGATTCTTAATATTATGTGCCGTTGGATGATCTGCAACTGTTTGTTTGTTTGTTTGTCCTGAACAGTTAAACTGAGCTCTGTTCTTCAGAAAAATCCTCCAGGTCCTGCAGATTCTTCAGTTTATAAGGATTTTTTTGCATGTTTGAACTCTTTACAGCAGTGACTGAATTAATTTGAGATCTTTTCACACTGAAGTCAACTGAGGGACTCAAACACAACTATTAGAAAATTATTACCAAATTATTACCATTATTTCCCAATTACTCAAGCCCATGAGTCAATTTAAAAAGATATGTCTTAAGCATCTATTTAAAAACCTGAAGAGGTGTGGCAGATTTTTTGTATTTTTTTTTTTTTTTGTTTGTATTTAAGAACCGTCTCTAAATATTCAGTGTTGGTTGTGTGAACGTAAAAAACTCCAGTTGTCTTGATGTTAGAGGAACGGTAGGATGTTCCTCAAACGTTCTTTCAACTTAATTTTGATCTAAAATTCAACATTCTAGAAATGTTGATTTGTAACATTCCAAGAACATGAAAATGTTTAGTTTCCTTAATGTTAGTAGAATGTTATTTAAAGGTTGGTATGATGTTCCTGAAACATTCTTTCAATCATTCAAACACCTGCTGTGAACAAACACTGAAAGAAAGAGAAATAAGAACACAAACTACAACTTTCTTCAGCCACAGCCTTAGATGAACTGAAGATAAAAGACATTAAATCTATGAGGATCTGATTAAACAACTCTACAAACAGCATTACCAGCTTCACTTATTACTAACCAGACTGACTTTATTTCTGTCACACATCTACAGAAGTTCTTATTGAGAATTAACAGAGGTTTAGATGTTGATGTCTTATTGAAAATGGTCACCATTATGGTGATCGGTGTTTCAACTAGTTGAGCAGTTTGAGCTTTTTACGCGACTTTGTGGTCTTTGTAACAATGTTTACCAAAACACATAATTTGTTGCAAAGAAAACAAGAAACAAAGATGATCAGGTAATATAATATTTAGTGATGTTATGTTCTGTGCCGAGGCTTCGGAGCGTGTGTTGAGAAATCCCAGAAGCTTTCAGTGAAATGCATATCCAGATTAATGACGTCCGGAGTCTCACTTCCGCCTGACTGGTTCAGAAAGCGGTTTGAATCTTGGCAAGATTTATTTTTGCCATTTTTGCCTTTCTTATGATAGGACAGTGATTAGACAGGAATCGAAGTGTGAGAGAGAGAAGGGGATGGGATTGGGAAAGGACCATTAGCCGGGACTCGAACTCGGGTCACCCAAAGCGCATTGGCGCTACATGTCGACGCGCTGCCCATGAGGCCATCAGCGCCACCATGGCACAACATTTTGACAGATATGCAGTATAAACCCATGGGATCCCCTCAAAATGTGTGGTTGTGATAAATGTGTGGTTGCCTATTATGACCAAAGAATTGATTTACACACATTTGATAGCCCCATTCATTTCAAGCCAATATGTTTATTACAGAGTTATGTTATACAATCATTATATACCACCAGAAAATACACATTATATTCATTCATAAATAGAATAGTCTTTGTGGAAGTTGATTTTTTCTTCACCATTATTTCTAAGCCTTATCTGGTGAAAAACACAGTGCATCACAGATCACATCAGGTCATCTGTAATGTTTCTACTTGTTTTACACTCTTTGACCACCAGGTGGTATTGTGAGGAAAATTAAGCCTCGAGAAATGAACCCTATTTTGAACCACAAATCTTCAATGCTTCATGAGGCTTCATCTCACCATCACTAACAATTTTTATCATCTGGGCTACCACATTGTCCACATTCAGATCACATCTTTTCTCCTTAGCCCATGGTATTGTTTGAGATGTGTTTTGGTTGAATGAGTCTCATTTGTATTTTTGTTTGTTTATTTTAAGTTATTTTCTTCTCTTGTTATCTTACTCTGTTCATTTTTAGCAAATTTAGTTTTTGTTTCTTTTACTGTATTTTCCTAATTGTACAGCTCTTTGGTTCAACTTTGTTATTTGAAATGTGCTTTATAAATATACTTGATCTTGAACTTGAAAATGGGGAATATCCTGTTATCATCCACTTGTTTAACTGCAAACAGGAAGTCATCATCCCACAATCTCTATTTCCTACCATCATCCTCTCTGTCCCTCAGCACCATGGTAATGCAAATCATCATATCATTCCAGTTTATTGTAATTAACATACAGGTCCACTTAGGCCTGTTTTAGGGTGTTTGAGTCAGTTTGGGTGATCGAAGATTCCTCTTGTTAGCCATTGTAGCTGCTAACTTGATCAGAGAGAAAACTCTGCTTTGATTATATGAGTTTGAATATGTAACATATATATATAAAATCATAGAGTAGTATGAGTCTGTGGAGAGTTTTAGAATGAAAATGAAATCTAGATTTATGTGTGTCTGAACTAATGAAACCACTTCCTGTGTAGGTTTAGCACTATTTAAAAACATGACACACATCCTAAAGACCTCCTCTGTGAACACACACTGTACTGTAAGACTGTAAGTTAGAGCAAATAATGGAATCAGGAACCTTTTATGTGTGCAGAAATAGTCTTGAAAAAACAGATCAAGACCTCGAACACAGCTTCACCTCCGGGACGAAGGAAAAGATCGAGGTAAGCTGAGCGTTTTGTTTGAAGATTGTGTCGCTAATGTTTGCGGGGATGGGAAATGTTACGTAAAATTTCAATTGTTGTTTTCTGGGGGAAAAAAAATGTGTCATTGTTTCTGATTTTATATGAAATGTTCCATATTTTAGTGATGTTTGTCATTATAAAAGAACATACTCTTTAAAACAACTTTTTTTTTGCAACGCTCTTTAAAAATAATTGATCTAAAAATAATGCTGGATTACATACAAAAGTTGATTTGAAGTGTTATATCTAATAATATGACGTGAATTGTTGTTAACTGATTTTTGTCAGGAGGAAGTAGACGTTTGGTGTTGATGACAGTGTGTCTCGGGATCATTTGTGTTCTTCTGCTGGTCTCCATCATAGAGCAGCACATCTCCAACACAGCAGAGAGAGAATCTTACAAGAACACAGCTGAAAAGTTCAATCAGACCATTAACAGCTTACAGCACAATTACACTGAAATAATGACTGAAAAAGACCAACTGAAGAATAACTACAACTCTTTGAGTCAGAAGAAACTGGAGCTGGAGACCAGAGTTAAAGATCTCACTGCTGAGAAAAGCCAGTTCCAGAGAAACATTGATTCTTTAAGTCAGAAGAAACTGGAGTTAGAAAGAAATGTCACGTCTTTAAGTGAAGAGCTAGAGAAAGAAAAATCTAAAGGTTGGTACAAATCTGTTTTTTTAAGTAGATTATTTTCTCATAATTTTCGTTATCTTTATCCATTTTTAATAAGTGAAGTTTCTGTCAGGAAATCTGTGTGGTCCTGTTCGTTTGTTCAAATCCAATGAGTTGAAGAGCTGGTCTGAGAGCAGGCAGTACTGCAGGGATCATGGTGGTGATCTGGTCATTATCGACACTGAAGAGAAGCAGGTGAGTTTGTGTGAGAGTCTGTTCATGAATGAGAGCAATCACACTTAGGGGTTGTTTAAATAACACACCATTTTCAACTATAAGGGGAAACTTTTCATTCAGTTTGGGCGTTTATTTACATGACAGTGGTGTTTTGGGGGGCCTGAAAATGCTAAATTTTGAAAACGGGATTCAAAGTGCACGTTTTTGAAAAAAATCATCTTTGTGTAGAGTGTAAAAACGTGAATTTGTGAAAACGGTGATGTTATACACATGTAACAGACGTAGAGCTGTGCATGTAAACCTCACTCCCCTGATCACAAAATGACTGACACTACAGACTGTGGTATTTATCTTCCTTGTTAGAGTGTCTGACTCCCATGCCGGTGAACCCGGGTTCGAGTCCCACTTAAAGCGGGCAGTTCGAACAGGAGGGGTTACACATGCAATCTAAAGGCACATAGTGTTTCTTTACAAAGTGACATCGCCAACTACTGGCCTGGCAGCAGAATATGGTCATTTTAGTCGTTTTCGTGGATCCGCAAGAACGATTAAATTTTAGCACATTATTGCAGTGTAAATGTACCCTTATTCCTGTTTTTATTCACACACAGAAGTCCATATCTTCACTCATCAAGGAGAGAGTGTGGATTGGTTTGACTGACATTGAGAACGAAGGCAACATGACATGGGTGGATAATTCAACACTGAGACAAGGGTAAGTGACAAAAACAGAAAACCAGTGCATGTATTTTAAGCATGACACCATCACAACCTCTAAAAATAGCTGAAGACCCAACTCAACCACAAAGAACACCACGACCAAAAATTTTTAGCAAAAAAAAAAAAAAAAAACTTCTCTCCATTAAGTTTTTGCACTTTCACTTTTGCTCTTGCTCTGTACTGTTTACTCTACAATTTTGGGGCTGTTGCAATAAGAATATGGGGTCCTAGAAAAAGAAAATTTTATATATATTATCCAGGTTTTGGCTCAGCGGTGAACCAAATGACCAAGGTGGAAGTGAGGACTGTATTGAACTGATGCCTGAAAATCCTGTCCTGAACAACTGGAATGATCTTCCATGCTCACTGAAGAGAAAGGGGATTTGTGAGAAATAAGTTTTATCAAGTCTTGTTTTGCTTTTGCTTTTATTATTTTATTTACTCCATTTAATTGCAAATGCGTAATTTCTGATGGATGTTTCTGTCTTTAAAACACTGCCATCTGATGTCTGTAAGAATGTATTAGAAAGAAAATGTAAAACTAATTCCATTCTCATTGCTACAGTAAACTCACAATATCCTGTTTCTCATAGGCTGTTATTCTGAGTGTCTTTAAACCTGCTTTTGAGTTTAATTGCTTTCTGTTTTAATAAAATGGTCAACTGACTATTATCTCAGCATTTGTGTTTTTATTTCATATTTCATTGTGTATCTGCTTTATTGCTCTATGGATAGATTTCCTCCAGTCCAGCAGAGTGCAGCATAGATCAGGTTTATCAGACTGAGGAACAGAAACATCAGATTCAGGGCCCTTGCTGCTGTTTCCTGCATCATCAATACAAAGGTCCAGTTTGGCCTGTTTAAGGGTGTTTAAATCTATTTGAGGGATCACAGATTCCTCTTGTTGACTCCTGGAACTGATTTTGAAGCAGAGCGCAGGCCAGTTACAGTGATCTAACTGCTAAAAAATACCAGGTGCTTCATCGGTCTAAAGAAAACAGAGTTTAGAGGCCCGATTCCTCTTGTTGGACACTGTAGCTTCTGATACTATCACAGAGAAAACTCCACTATGTTTTGACTATATGAGGTTGAATATGCATTATATATTCAATCATACAGCAGTATGAGCTGACAGAGAGCATGAGAAGGAAATCTAGATTTATCTGCACTAATGAAACCACTTCCTGTGTAGGTTTAGAACTGTTTAAAAACACGACACACATCCTAAAGACCTCCTCTGTGAACACACACTGTACTGTAAGACTGTAAGTTAGAGCAAATAATGGAATCAGGAACCTTTTATGTGTGCAGAAATATTACTAACAGATCAGGAACTCGAACACAGATTCACCTCCGGGATGAAGGAAAAGATCGAGGTAAGCTGAGCGTTTCGTTTGAAGCAAAGATGGTGTTGCTAATGTTTGAGGGGACGGAAATGTTACGTGCAATTTTAATAATTTCTGATTTTATATGAAATGTTACATATTTTACAATATAGGAATTCAGCATACTGTTTAAAAAAACATTTATCTTAAAACAAAGCTGGATTACTTACAAGGGTTATTTGATGTTATGAGTGCATTGTTGTTAATTGATATTTGTGTGTTTTCTCTCGGTTTGTCAGGAGGAAGTAGGCGTTTGGTGTTGATGACAGTGTGTCTCGGGATCATTTGTGTTGTTCTGCTGGTCTTCATCATACTGCAGCACATCTCCAACACAGCAGAGAGAGAATCTCTGTTCAAGAGTAACAAGAACACAGTTGAAGAGTTCAATCAGACCATCAACAGATCACAGGATGAGAACACTAATCAAATGACTGAAAAAGACCAACTGAAGAACAACTTCAACTCTTTGAGTCAGAAGAATCTGGAGCTGGAGACCAGAGTCAATGATCTTACAGCTGAGAAAAAACAGTTACAGGGACGTGTTGATTCTTTGAATCAGAAGAAAGTGGAGTTAGAAAGCAAAGTCACGTCTTTGAGTGATGAACTGAAGTTAAAAGGTTGTAAAGAAGGTCAGAGGAAACTGGAGTTAGAGAATGAACTAAGGAACATATCTGAACAGGGTTTGTAGAAAAGGATACATACACACACACACACACACACACACACACACACACACACACACACACACATTTCCAGCACAATCATTTAAAAAAAAAAAAAATTTATTGAAAGGAAATGGCAGATTCTTCATATCCGATGAGGAGAAGAGCTGGTCTGACAGCAGGCAGTACTGCAGGGATCGAGGTGGGGATCTGGTCATTATCGACACTGAAGTGAAGCAGGTGAGTTTGTGTGAGTGTCTGTTCATGAAAGAGAGGAATCACACTTATTCCTGTTTTTATTCACATACAGAGGTCCATATCTTCATTTATCAAGGCGAGTGTGTGGATCGGTTTGTCTGACATTGAGAACGAGGGCAACATGAAATGGGTGGATAATTCAACAATGAAACAAGGGTACGTGACAAAACACTCACAGAAAATATAAACCAAGGCTTATTGGTTTTATAAAATGGTTAGTATGTATAACTGGAAAGGTTTCCTAAAATAACCCACAGCAACAAAAATGGTATTCATTAATATCATCTACCAAGTAATGTAGTTCTTCAGCAATATTTAGCAGAATGATTGCCAAGAAGCAATGGGGTGATGATTAACATTTACTCAATAGAGCTGCTTTTGTTTCTGCTCAACTCTTTTTTATTCTTGAAATGGGTAACAGTGAGTATTTGTGATGTTTGAATTGCTTGTGACGAATCTCACTTGTTAGTTATTTTGCATCTGCTCAAAGTAATTATTATTATTTGGTTCCTGAATAAGTAAAACCTTGGGATACTTGAAAATGTGGGGTATACTGAGCAACTGAAAATATGTCACATTTTATTCAGGTTTTTTTTTCCAAATGAGCCGAATGATGCACATGGAAATGAGGACTGTGTTGAAATGCAGTATTGCACATATTGCAGTCCTTCTGACCTGAACGTCTGGAATGATCGCCAATGCTCAGACTTGAAAAAAGCACTTTGTGAGAAATAGGGTCTGTTCTCTTTTTTTCTGTTACTAATTTGGAATCATTTTATTAAGAACAAATAATTTCAGATTGTGGATTCTACCTTTTAAATCTGTCTGCTAATTTCATTTTTTTAACACTTTCAAGATATCAATTTTGTAATATAATTTTCTGTAAAATACAAAGTCAGGAGTGGATACTCGAATGAAAGGAAAATGTAAACTTGTCATTATTTTCCCATTGCAAGAATAAACTCACAAGTGTAGTTCTGTTTTGATTTCCTTTTCTGTGTTCTTCCTGTTGTGTCTGCCTGATTTGCTCCTCGTTTGTTAATTAATCCTACACAGCTGTTCAGTTTCAGTAATCATCCCCAGTATTTAAGCCTTATGTTTCCTCCGTCCTTTGTGGTCTTGTCAGTTTTAAACGTAATTGTTCCTATATAAGGAGAAAGAACCCCTTTTGGTAAAAATAGGTTATTTGGTCTAAACAGTGCTTCATATACTTACATTATTTAAAATGATTAGACCATTGTGTTTGTTTTTACTTTAGTTTTACTTTGGCACACCTTTCATTCTGAAGAAAAAAAAAAAAAAACGTACAAATTTACTTTTAAACTTTCAAGTTCAGTAATATTTGCCACATGATCCTGTACACCGAAAATATGGTAACATCTAAATTAACTGGTTTTAAGTGTAAAATATCATTTAATATCACATCAACCAAAGAACATCAATTTATAGAGTAACAAGTGTGTTAGCAGTATACTAGCTATCTCTACAAAGTCAACAGGTATTTCTGTTACACACTACAGTCTGCTAACATGATTGCAAGTTCTTCAGTTGTCATGTCAAAAGATGTCAAACAGCTCTTATATTGATGAGCAGCAAGCATCATATGATCTCATATTGAGTTATGTTTAATTTAGATTCTGAAACTCTATTCTGTGGAGCCCTGCATATGACATGCAGGAGAAAAAAGTAAATCGTGTGCACAAGCAGAGCTCCATACAATTCTAACTCAACAATCC
Organism: Megalobrama amblycephala; assembly: GCF_018812025.1. NCBI lineage: Eukaryota > Metazoa > Chordata > Actinopteri > Cypriniformes > Xenocyprididae > Megalobrama > Megalobrama amblycephala. The sequence goes on along the minus strand of NC_063050.1, from coordinate 11,198,036 downwards.
AAACAGATGCAAAACAACTTGAATGTGAATGCGCTGATCAGTTTTGTCCCATTTGCAAAGTGCCACATTTTAGCACCCCTCATAAGAGTGATTACAAAGAATGCCTCATTTTTAAACTTCAATTGTTACAGAAGTTCGTTTGAACTCAGTGCTCAAGACAAAAAAACAAACAAACAAAAAAAAAAAACGATTGCACTGTTAAGTGAGAAAACTAATCTTATGTTATTTTAATAACCTGTGTCATTTTTACTTAGCCTGTGCCTCTTTAATGTGTGGTGACATTGCTTTGGCACCTCAGTTCAAGCGTCATGTGAACTGATCATCTCTTCCTCTTTATTACATGAAATAAATGTGAATATATATCATAAGCTATGTTGTTTCAGTCGTGAAAAGACGTGAATACACAACATTTTTCATTTTTCTGTGTCTTTAAGTAGGCTACTTAATAAGTTCACAACATGAACATACATAAGGAAATAATATTATCACATACAGTCAAGGTAGACATTTGACTATATGGTTACACATTTATTAATATATATTTCAAAATTATTTGGTTAAAAGTATTTGTTCTCAGTTTATACAAATTAGATCATGCCCTATGAACTAACAAAATCCATTAACATGGTAATTAAAAATCCTCATTATACATCATGATATCTTATGCATATGTGAACAGAAAAGTGTATTTATTTAAAAGCATTGTTGCCAAATATGTTCTGCCTGGTATCTCAGATTACTCTGTATGCCTCAGCCCTGAATTCAACAATTGTTTGGATTGACTGTTTGTGAAAGACCCTTGTCTGTTTTTTGGACTGTGATTGTGAATTATCCTTGAAATAATTTGCTGTGTATGGATCCTCAGCCTTCATGTTTTGGTGCAGATCATAGGAGCAAGAGCGAAGGGGTGGCTTCTGGTGCTCCAGCCCTGAATATTCTTTCAAAAGCCCCAAATCTCATATGTTTCTTAATAGTGTTGTCAAAAATATGTTTTTTGTTACATATCTATACTGAAATATTTTAAACGGTTCAATTCCGCTTTTCTGCAGTATCAATACACCAATACCAGCTACTCTTTATCTCTCTCTCCTCCAATGTTGGGGAGTAACTAGCTACATGTAATGTAGTTACATCATTTAATTACAAAATAAATATAACTGTAATCCATTGCAGTTATTGAGAAAAAAATGTGTAGTTAAATTACAGTTACTTAAAGTGCTCTATATTTTCATGCCTAAATTTTGTGCTATTTTGAGACACCATGAAAGATGAACTAAAATGTGTTTTTGATATATTATCTCTGTATTAAAAAATATATATATTTAGTTAGGTCACGTTCGACGTACGTCGGACAGACTGACAAATAGGAATCTCGCCAGAGAGGCCAATCTACTTCGAGTGTAACTAAACGAGCCAATGCACATTGGCATGCAATCATATGCATCAGCTGCTCGCCTCGCAGCGCGGGTATATAATGAGCAGCAAGTGCGTTGCATCTTCAGCTTTTCGCTTCGGAGCCGAACTACTCCGGTGGTGTCTACGAGCGAGTGTGTGAAAAATGAGTCAGCTCTTCTGGAAACTGCTCTTCGTTTGGTGCAGGAGGACAGCACTGCAGCGGGGCCGATCTCTCTTCTTTGTTTTCTTTTTTGTCTTTGTTTTGCCTGTTTTACTGAGCAACACAAAAGCTGTTCCCAGCTGTAAAAGCCATTCTTACAGCTGGTGATGGTGCACCTTAGAGCGCTTAAAAGCTGTTCTGACAGCTGGTAAGAGCAGCATCTTCAACGAGAGAGTGCACACGACAGGCTGCACTTTTCCGCGTCTGTGCTGCAGCGTGCTTCGGCACTTAAAAGAGCGAAGTCCCTAAAAGAGCTTGCACGAGTAGATTTGCGTCTTTTTAAAGATGTCGTTCTACTTGTGTGTTTCTTAATGCAGTCGTTACCTGGCACCACGGGATGGTCACCAACGCTGTATCGCGTGTTTGGGCTTAAAGCACGCTGGGGCGGCGTTTGTGGATGAGTCATGCACCCGTTGTGGGAAGATGACCATCGCGGAGTTGCGGTCGAGACTCCATTTCCTGCGAAGGGGCGGAGTCCCAGTGCCGCTGCCTCGTTCCAATCCTCCTCAGAGGGTTGCTTCGGGCAGCGGCGCTGGTGATATGAGGATCACAGTGAGCGCGCTTCCTTCAGGGAACCAACCCCCTAGGAACCCTCACTCCTCCTGCACTCCGCAGCCAGTAGAGCTGCCGGGGGAAAGCGGTGGACCGCCTCAAAGGTGTGTACCATCCGTATCCTTCGGAGCTCCCCAGGATGACCGGATGTCGATCGCTGCATCAGAGGGTGAGCCTGAAACTTCCGAGGATGATGATTCGGTGCATCTGCCTCCTTCGGGGGTTACAACTGTGCCCAATTCAGACCCGGAGATGATGGCTATGCTTTCCCAGGCCAGGGAAAGGGTAGGGCTCATGTGGAACCCTCCACCGTGTCCCGAACCCTTGAGGCTGGACAATTGGTATCTCGGGGTGGCACAGGCTGGTTCTCAGCCCCCCACCCCAGTTCCTTTCTTCCCGGAGCTGCATGAAGAACTGGACGGCACCTTTTACTGCCCGAAACCGTGTCAGTGGGTCCTCCTCCCTCACCACCCTTGATGGTGGAGCGGTGAAGGGATACACGCGCATACCTCCTGTGGAACGGGCCGTTGCTATGCAACTGTGCCCTAACTCCACCTGGCGAGGGGAGCCGATCTTACCGGCAAGGCTTATCAGGCCTGTGGGGAAGTTGCTTCTGCCCTACATGCTAAAGCATTGTTGCAGGTCCATCAGGCCAAGGCACTGAAGGACTTGCACGAGGGTGGTCATGACCCACAAGTTCTCCAAGAACTTTGTGCTGCGACGGACCTAGCGCTTCGTGCACCTTCGTGCACCTTCACCTCCCACAGCGCACATGGTACTGAGATCCCAGCCTGGCTATGTGCCCAAGGTTCCTACCACTCCCTTCAGGGACCAGGTAGTGAGCCTGCAAGCGCTGCCTCTGGAGGAGGCAGACCCAGCCCTGGCTTTGCTCTGTCCAGTTCGCACTTTGCAACTGTACATAGACAGAACCCAAAGCTTCAGGACCTCAGACCAGCTCTTTGTCTGTTACGGAGGCCAGCAGAAGGGAAAGGCTGTCTCCAAACAGAGGATGGCCCACTGGATAGTGGATGCCATTGCCCTGGCTTACCAAGCTCAGCGTGATAGCGTCTGATGTACGACTGTCAGCTGGTCCAATGGTGAGAGTAAATGTCACGGGCAGGTGACGTCACGACCAGGAAAGGATGAATACACATCCGGCGAGACCGGCTTCAGCTTTTCTGCCTCAGCAAAGTGCTCTATGTGAAACATTACTCCAATATAAGAGCCTTGATGGCGACAGAAAGGCACCTGTGGCTCAATCTGTCTGATTTAAAGGATAAAGACAGGGCCTTTCTCCTCGACGCCCCGCTTGCACCATCTGGCCTGTTCGGCGACGCAGTCACATCTGTCGTCGACAGGTTCCAGGAAGCTAAAAAGCAGGCGGAGGCATTCAAAAAGTATCTACCACGCCGCCATTCAACTTCTGGGGCTGCTGGGCGTGACCAGCCCCAGCCATATAGCTCCTCGTACCGAGCGCAGCAGAAAGAGAGTGTCGCCTCTCATGCTCCACCCCAAAGACACGGTGGGCCAGGATGGCACTCTCAGCCCAAGCCTTCCAAGTCGAAGACAGACCTGAGAGTTTTGCTTCAGGCGAAGAAGGCTGTGGCGTCAGACTTCTGAGGGCAGCCCCACACGGGGTGGTGCAGTACACACCTCAGTATACGGTGCCCATTCCACCTTGTGGCCCTCAGGGGGCCGTTCTGCCAACCCCGCCACCTCTGGTGCTTCGGGGCGCAGCGGTTCCCACCGAATTAGTGACGCAGTGTTCAGAACAACACGACACTGCGTCACATCAACACGCTATTGCGTCACATCCTCTGAGGAGGATAAATTTACATCAAAAATGTGCTGTGAACAAAACACCAGAGGCCAGCCTCGAGAGGCTGGTTCCCTTAGTAGATTTTCTGGTAGAGTGGAAATCTCTTCAAAATATATCATGTTGGATCCTGCAAATTATAGAGAAAGGTTACAAAATACAGTTTTGGTGCCGTCCACCTCTATTCAAAGAAGTTCTGCAAACGTCTGTGCTTCCACAGCAGGCTTTGGTGTTGGAACAAGAAATAAAAACCTTATTAGCAAAGGAGGCTATAGAGAGGGTTCCGGTTGCCGACAGGGAGTCTGTGTTTTACAGCCGGTATTTCTTGGTTCCAAAAAAGGATGGGGGGTTGCGTCCTATTTTAGATCTACGTCATCTGAATCGAGCAGTACAAAAGCTAAAATTCAAGATGCTGACGATAAGTCAAATCGCGACTCAAATCAAATCCGAGTATTGGTTTGTCACAATAGATCTCAAGTAAGCATACTTCCATATCTCCATCCTTCCACAGCACAGGAAGTTCCTGAGGTTCGCTTTCAGGGGCGAAGCGTACCAATTTCAGGTTCTTCCATTCGGCCTAGCTCTCTCACCCCGCACATTCACGAAATGCGTAGATGCAGCACTGGCCCCGCTCAGGCTGCAGGGTATACACATCCTCAATTATATCGACGACTGGCTGATTTTAGCACAGTCAGAGGAGATGGCGGTTCGGCATCGAGATGTCGTTCTCGCACACATTCAGAAATTGGGGTTGAGACTGAATGCCAAGAAATGCATTCTTACTCCACTACAGAGGACCACTTTTCTCTGCGTGGTTTGGGATTCAGTGACAATGCGAGCATGTCTCTCTCCAGTCCGCATCACTTCTATTCTGTCAGCCATGAAAGAATTGAAGCTAGGCAAGTCACGCACTGTAAAACAGTTTCAGAGACTGTTGGGTCTGATGGCAGCAGCGTCCAACGTGATAATCCAATCCAACATCATGACTGGTTTGTCACGATCGATCTCAAGGACGCATATATTTCACATATAAAATATTGCCACAACACAGGAGGTTCCTGAGGTTCGCTTTTGGGGGTGAAGCTTACCAATATCGGGTTCCTCCATTCAGCCTAGCCTCATTACCCCGCACATGCACAAAATGCATGGATGCAGCACTGACTCCATGGTACTCCAGGGCATTCACATTTTGAGTTACATAGATGACTGGCTAATACTAGCACAGTCACGAGATGGCATTACAACACAGATGTCATACTAGCTCATCTATTTTCTTTAGGGTTGAGACTAAACAAGAAGAAAGTGTTCTCTGTCCTACCCAGAGAACAACATATTTAGTGGTTATATGGGTTTCGACCGTGATGTGGGCACAATTGTCTCCCACTCGGGTCGAAACCATTCTAACCACCCTGAACAATGTCAGGCTAGGCCAAGATTGCACTGTTCTGCAGTATCAAGAAATGTTAGGTCTCATGGCATCAGCGTCCTTGGTGATTCCTATGGGCCTCTTGCACATGAGACATTTCAGTTGTGGCTCAGAGCCGAGAGGTTTTGCCTAAGCAATTCCCTATGGCAAATAAGGGCAAGGGCAAGCGCTGAGTGATTCGTGCCCTTTCTAAAATCCATGTTTATGGTAAGTCACGCGCTAATGCTTTGTGCACTTTCTAAAATCCATGTTTATGGTAAGGGTTACGCGCTGCGGCTTCATTCCCTTTCTATGTGGCTAGTGTGAAAGAGACTCAAAATACTCCGTCAATGTTGCACATACAATTAAGAGTTATACACCATTTTAATCTGTGGAATATCTTCTTTTATTTGTGTACACAGAGTAAAAACAAAATGTTGTGCTTTTTGTAAAATAAAGAAAACTAACATGATGCATGATCTCTCGAAAACAAATATTCTGTGTTTATATAATCTGTATGAAAAGAGAGCCATGTCAGAAGTCCGTGATTCAGCTCATTATCCGCTAATGCGGCCACGCCCACGGAGCCAGCGCTATTCAGAGGCAAATTCTGAGGCAATGCATGCATTCATCTTCTCAATCGTGTATTTATTGTCTTGAAAAGTGTTTTGAATAGCCATAGTTAGTGATCTCTGGCCTCTGTTAGTTCAGTTAGTTCCTGGATTGCCTATTCTTCTTTAGCAGGCATTTGTGGACTAAAGGTGTACAGAGCGCCCTCCGGCTGCAAGTATGAATTGAAAACACAGTATCCAGCACTCATAGTAATGACAATAAATCCTGAATAAATATTACTCCTCTGTATAGAAAATTGACAAACATATGAGAATCCATCAATATTTCTCCAAATGTGCATGCTTTTAAGCTAAAAGCCTATATGAAATGCCATAGAGGTAACACAATTGTTCAGACACTTTGCATCACAGAAATACATTATATTTTAAAGTATATAATAGAATACCATTATTTTAAATTGTAATAATATTTCACAGTATTGCTGTTTTTTCTGTATGTTTGATTTACACCATGATGAGCTTTGAGACATGATCACAAAGGGTTTTTTCACAGCCTACCTGACTGAAAGAGCTCATTATTATGCAAGTCATTTCAGATCATTATTATGTGATTCTTTTGTCTTCTCAAGTGAGAATCACCCATTATTCATGATGATTCACGCCTCCATGCATACTGTGTTTCTTGACCAAATATGTTTTAGAAAATTTAAATCTCTCTATTGTTTTATATGAAGGAGTAGGAAGGATAATTTTTACATAATTTTGAAGCAAAAACTCTAGTCTACAATCTCCAATACCCAGAAGTCTTGTGAACACATACATAATATTATTTTTTTGGCCTTATTTCAGTGACTTAAGTTATTTGTTTTTTCAATAGCCACGCATAAACGTTATTCCTTCAAAAACACAAATATGTACATACATGTTCCTCACATATTATGGTAGCTTAGTTTGTGCTGAATACAGTGTAATGACACTTTTTCCATTAATATGTTTATGAACAACTGAAAAAAGCACACATGTCAGGGCATTTCAAAACTTCTACAGGCCCCAAATCAGCCTCAGACTCCAGAGGGTTAAGCCTCCTTCTAGAACCAGGATTCCTTCATGGGACCTAGTAATAGTCCTAGACGGCCTGGTTGGGGCGCCCCCTTACAAAATGTTTGTGATGTGGCAGCTTGGTCCTCTCCACACACATTCATAAGATTTTATAGTTTGGATGTTTATGTTACTCCGGGCTCTTGCGCCCTTGAGTCAACATCGCAAGCTAGTGTCTTAGACTCTCTGTGCTTTGTGAGACACTTCACAGCCTGGGGGGTCCGGACACACAGTGCGGCGGCATGGGTATTCTCATTCCCATAGCGCTGATCAAGCGCAGCTTGGAGTGTAGCCTTTGAAAGGGAATGCCCCGGGTTACTTCACTGTAACCCTGTTCCCTGAAAAGGTGGGAACGAGAAGCTGTGCTTCATTGCTGCACTGAGATGTCCCAGGACTGCTCTTCAGACAAAATATCTGCTGATGCACAGGTTACACATCTAATTATAGCCTTGTTACGACGCATTCCAATGACGTCACGCAAGGCTATAAATATAGGTCAATTTAATTGACGTTGTTTTACACATATATTCACAGCTGGTCACGACTAAAAGACCTTCCCATAGTGCTGATCAAGTGCAGCTTCTCGTTCCCGCCTTTTCAGGGAACAGGGTTACAGTGAAGTAACCCGGGGCGTTCCAGTGCAGGTAATTTAAAAATCATTTCATCCAGAAATATATAAAAAATATAACAGTTATAACAGGAAAATATATTTGCCAACTATTAAAATGCTATTGACAACATCAAATTTTTCAATGTCGAACTTGAGGAATCATCTCCTGTGATGAATGTTAACCTTAAGCACAACCTGCAAAGGTATATGTAAAACCTTCCTTAACATGCATTTCCTCTGTTTCCTTCAGTACGCTCTGGGCAAGAGGACGTGGGTTGGCCTAGCTTAGAGCAGAGCAAAATAAGTGCTGAACTTAAAGAAAATCCGTCAAAATGGCCCTAATGCCAGACTACTGCTTTTGAAGACATACTTAAATATTACAAATCAGGAAAATCAGAATAGATTAATTTTCAGCTTCAAATGTATGTTAAACATGAGTTAATTTTGACTGTTGCTCAGGGTTTTTTTTTTTTTTTTTTTAATCAGCTATCCTGTTACTCAGTGAATAAATTATGTAAACCAGCATGATTTATTTACACTGCCATTCTTCACATACATGTTTAAGCATATTTCCATAATAAAAGAAGTCTAGCAAGATCATCTGTTCTGACCATTCACTTATTCACTGTCACCAAACTGATTTATGTTGAGATGCGAATATTATATTATAATCTTTCCTTTAGAGTAACCTTATGTTGCCTGATGAACCTTATGCTATGCAAGTGCAATTTTCCAATAATTCAAGCTCAGCAGGATTTCAAAGTAAAATGAAATGAAAGTAAGTTTGTTTAGAGGGAATGTGTATTTGTGTTTAACACAGCACATCAGTCTGAAGTTCATCACCTCATAGTGACACTGAGCACAAATTGTACTCAACAGAAAGTTCAGAATTGTGCCGCAACAAGTTCATTTGAACGATTTTCTTTTTTAAAACAAAAGAGTGCACTATATAAAAGATCAATAATATGTTAGTTCTGTTTGTAGTAATTTTGTGAGTAAAATCTGTGAAGGCAAGAAATATTTTACTAATATTCACCAGTATTTGAAGAAAGTTACACAAAGAGCTGTGCTGTTTGTCACTATGCAAGACAAAACAGCTCTAAAATCAATTATATATTATTATATATTAAAAAGTATCCAGTTAATAACACAATTTATACAAATATTTACGAATATGTAGGCATATTTATGTTAATTTCTTAATTTACAGTTAAGTTTGGAACCTGGAATGAAATTTTTGTGAAATTAAGGGGGGAAAGTCCCTGCACCCAACATGTTTGACATTGGTCACATTTTTTTTGTTTTTTATGAAGATGTACAGTGCATCAAAGTTTAAATTCTTGTTGGTCAGCTATATGTAAATTCTAGGGGAGGTTCTCTATTTTAAACCCTGAACCCATACTCCTAAAGTCCACAGCTCAACTGAAGAGTTGTTAAGTTAAAATGGAACTGGAGGGCATTTATAAAAATGTTGACCGCGAGACCTGCAGCAAGGGCAATGAGAGGGAACTGGACAGAGATGAAGATATTTATGTTAATAAGGATCAAAATCTCAGCCAGACTGAAGCAAAAGCTCAAAACCAAAGTAAGACATGTGATGTCAGTAATGTTTATACACTACAATAATAGTCATTTGTTCATAGCATGTTCTTGTTTTTTTTTTTATATTCGGCAGGAGGTTTAACAGGTCGAAGTAAGTGTGTTGTGTTGAGCACAGTATGCTTTGGCCTCATATGTGTTCTTGTGGTGGCCGTTATAGTACTGCATATCAAGCTCACGGCAGAGAGAGAGATACAAGCTACGCTCATGTTACAGACCAGTTCAAGACATCAAACTGAAAAGGACCAGTTACAGAGCAGTTTCAACTCTTTGAGTCAGAAGAAACTGGAGCTGGAGACCAGAGTCAGTAATCTCACTGCTGAGAAAACCCAGTTACAGAACAGCTTCAACGCTTTGAGTCAGAAGAAACTGGAACTGGAGACCAGAATCAAAGATCTCACTGCTGAGAAAAGCCAGTTACAGAGAAGTTTCAACTCTTTGAGTCAGAAGAAACTGCAGTTAGAGACTGAACTAAGGAAGATATCTGAGCAGGGTTTGTAGAAAAGCATACACAGACACACACACACACACACACACACACACACACACACACACACACACACATATATATATATATATATATATATATATATATATATATATATATATATATATATATATATATATATCAGTTCCACTTTCCAGCACAATAAATTTAAAAAAATGTATTTATTGAAAGGAAATGGCAGATTCTTCATATCCAATGAGGAGAAGAGCTGGTCTGACAGCAGGAAGTACTGCAGGGATCGTGGTGGTGATCTGATCATTATCAAAACTGAAGAGAAGCAGGTGAGTTTGTGTGAGAGTCTGTTCATGAATGAGAGGAATCACACTTATTCCTGTTTTTATTCACACAGAGGTGCATATCTTCATTTATCAAGGAGAGTGTGTGGATTGGTTTGTCTGACATTGAGAATGAGGGCAACATGAAATGGGTGGATAATTCACCCCTGAAACAAGGGTACGTGACAAAACACTCACAGAAAATATAAACCAAGGCTTATTGGTTTTATAAAATGGTTAGTATGTATAACTGGAAAGGTTTCCTAAAATAACCCACAGCAACAAAAATGGTATTCATTAATATCATCTACCAAGTAATGTAGTTCTTCAGCAATATTTAGCAGAATGATTACCAAGAAGCAATGGGGTGATGATTAACATTTACTCAATAGAGCTGCTTTTGTTTCTGCTCAACTCTTTTTTATTCTTGAAATGGGTAACAGTGAGTATTGGTGATTTTTGAATTGCTTGTGACAAATCTCACTTGTTAGTTATTTTGCATCTGCTCAAAGTAATTATTATTATTTGGTTCCTGAATAAGTAAAACTTTGGGATACTTGAAAATTTGGGGTATACTGAGCAACTGAAAATATGTCACATTTTATTCAGGTTTTTTTTTCCAAACGAGCCAAATGATGCACATGGAAATGAGGACTGTGTTGAAATGCAGTATTGCACGTATTGTCGTCCCTCTGACCTGAACGTCTGGAATGATCGCCAATGCTCAGACTGGAAAAAAGCACTTTGTGAGAAATAGGGTCTGTTCATTTTTTTTCTGTTACTAATTTGGAATCATTTTATTAAGAACAAATAATTTCTGATTGTGGATTCTACCTTTTAAAACTGTCTGCTAATTTCATTTTTTAACACTTTCAAGATATCAATTTTGTAATATAATTTTCTGTAAAATACAAAGTCAGGAGTGGATACTCGAATGAAAGGAAAATGTAAACTTGTCATTATTTTCCCATTGCAAGAATAAACTCACAAGTGTAGTTCTGAACTTACGCTAGAGCTTACATTTTCAGTAATCATCCCCAGTATTTAAGTCTTATGTTTCCTCCGTCCTTTGTGGTCTTGTCAATTTTAAACATAATTGTTCCTATATAAGGAGAAAGAACCCCTTTTGGTAAAAATAGGTTCTTTGGTCTAAACAGTGCTTCATATACTTACATTATTTAAAATGATTAGACTATTGTGTTTGTTTTTACTTTAGTTTTACTTTGGCACACCTTTCATTCTGAAGAAAATAAACTTACAAATTTACTTTTAAACTTTCAAGTTCAGTAATATTTGCCACATGATCCTGTACACCGAAAATATGGTAACATCTAAATGAACTGGTTTTAAGTGTAAAATATCATTTAATATCACTAAATCAACCAAAGAACATCAATTTATAGAGTAACAAGTGTGTTAGCAGTATACTAGCTATCTCTACTAGCAAGGTCAACAGGTTTGTCTGTTACACACTACAGTCTGCTAACATGATTGCACGTTCTTCAGTTGTCATGTCAAAAGATGCCATACAGCTCTTATATTGATGAGCAGCAAGCATCATATGATCTCATATTGAGTTATGTTTAATTTAGATTCTGAAACTCTGGAGCCCCGCATATGACATGCAGGAGAAAAAAGTAAATCATGTGCACAAGCAGAGCTCCATACAATTCTAACTCAACAATCCAAACAGATGCAAAACAACTTGAATGTGAATGCGCTGATCAGTTTGGTCCCATTTGCAAAGTGCCATATTTCAGCGCCCCTCATGAGAGTGATTACAAAGAATGCCTCATTTTTAAACTTCACCTGTTACAGAAGTTCGTTTGAACTCTGTGCTCAAGAAAAAAACGATTGCACTGTTAAGTGAGAAAACTAATCTGATGTTATTTTAATAACCTGTGTCATTTTTACTTAGCCTTTAATGTGTGGTGACATTGCTGTCACCACACATTAAAGGCCACTATATATATATATATATATATATATATATATATATATATATATATATATATATATATATATATATATATATATATATATATAGTGGCACCTCAGTTCAAGCGTCATGTGAACTGATCATCTCTTCCTCTTTATTACATGAAATAAATGTGAATATACATCATAAGCTATGCTGTTTAAATTGTGAAAAGACGTGAATACACAACATTTTTCAGTTTCAAGTCCCCCAGTGTTAATCTAACTCTCCTGTCTGGTTTGTTTCTCAAAAAAAATGGCAGCTTCAGCATTATGATCGGTCAGACATTAAATGCCCATACCCCTTTGTCTTTAAGTAGGCTACTTAATAAGTTCACAACATGAACATACATAAGGAAATAATATTATCACATACAGTCAAGGTAGACATTTGACTATATGGTTACACATTTATTAGGGGCCAAGCCCCGAAGGGGCTGTAGCCCCTATTGTAATTGTACGTTTTCCCTTTTATTATTATTATTCTTCCTCCCGAATGGGAGTCTATGGCAGCCCTATCAACGGAACATGAGAAAATGATGAAATTTGGCACAGTTGTAGAGATGCTCATGAATAGTGATTGGACCAAATTTGGAGTCTCTAGAACCAACTCTATAGCGCCACCACCAGTTCAAAATTTCAACATTCTAACGGTTTTAACATTTGAACTGTTTGTCATAGAAAAATTAAATTTAGTTCATCTGATTCGTCTCTTCATGCTGATGCTATTCAACTTCTTACATTAAGTCTCCACCCATTACAGTAGCGGCCATTTTGAAAAGTACAGTATTTGTTTTTTTCGCTTCTCCTCCTTCAAAATTTGTCCAATTTTGTCCAAACTTTGATCAGGTGATCTTTGGTCTGAGCCGCACAGAAATGACTGAACAGATTTTTTTTATTCATCTTTGTTCAAAAGTTATGATGTCACGAAGTTAACGAGGTTGACCCAAAATTGCTATAGAGGCTGTATCTCGGCCAAACTTTGAGCAATCGAAACTAAAATTGGTACACTTGATCAAGACCATGATCTGAGGTTCCATGCCAAATTTGGGAACAGCGCCACCTACAGGTCATGAGATCTGAAAAATGGCTATTTTGGCCAATAACTTTTGAACACTTTATTAGAAAATCAAGATCTTGGTGTCTATGGATTCCCTGTGCCATGCCGAATCCGAGGATATCGAATTCGTCAACATCGGATGAACCACGTGTCCGCCATTTTGAATTTTGTCATAAATTGCAATAACTTTTAAACAATTTGACATATCTTCACACAAATTGGTACGTATGACCTTTAGAAGGTCCTGAAGGTACCTGAGAAGTTTCAACACAGCGCCACCTACTGTTCCACAGATGTAATGATTATTGCAAAACCACTTATAACTTTTGAAAACACTTTCCAAAATGTGTATGCTTTATGTCATTTTATTCCCTGGCTTATGCCGATTCCGACGATGTGTCATTTGTCATTTTCCTTAAATGTACCTGTCTGCCATATTGAATTAAATCAAAAACAGTTTTTTTCGCTACTCCTCCCACAAATTTTGGTCAATTTTGTCCAAAATCAGCTCAGATGATCTTTGGACCGAGCCGCACAGAAATGACTGAACGGATTTTTGATATTCGCTACCATTCCCAAGATATTCATCTCTGAATGTGACCTTGCTTGTGTTTGTTGTCTTATACTAGTTAGCTTAGCACAGTAATTGCTTAGCATGCTAAACTATTGCTATTCTTTCTAATGTGGTCTTCAGTCAACAGGTTAACCAAAACTTAGTTGGCATTAAATAACTTTGCATACTAATATGGTTAACATGCTATGAAGCTTTTTTTTTTGTGAACTCTTTCTCACACTGAAACCTCTGCTTAGCATACTGATGAACTTGCATGGCTGATTAGCTCAATGTGTTACGCCACGGATCCCGAATGCTCTGCATCGTGGGTTTGAAACTCAGTGTGACACATGCCCAGACCGCATGAGGTACTGTGGCAGGAAAAGATGCAGAACTTGTGTCTGTTCTAGGCATTCTGCCTAAAACTGGTCTAATCTGAAGCTATCACATGCAATTCCTTTATGTCCAAATTCGTAGTTATTCTTCTTCCCCCTGTATGGTAATCAATGAACCATAAGAAGGAAAATTATCAAATTTGGCATGCTTGTAGTGATAGTAATTAAAAGTAATTTGACCAACTTTGGAGTATCTAGGACTAAGTCTATAGCGCCACCACCAGTTCAAATATTCACTTTTGTAAAGGTTATAACTTTTGAACCCTTTGTTTCAGAAAAATGAATGTCAATACAACTGATTCCTCTCTTCATACTGATCACATTCAATATCTTACATTAAGTCTCCACCCAGTACAGTAGTGGCCATTTTGAAAAGTACAGTATTCCGTTTTTTCGCTACTCCTCCTTCAAAATTTGTCCAATTTTGTCCAAACTTTGATCAGGTGATCTTTGGTCTGAGCCGCACAGAAATGACTGAACAGATTTTTTTTATTCATCTTTGTTCAAAAGTTATGATGTCACGAAGTTAACGAGGTTGACCCAAAATTGCTATAGAGGCTGTATCTCGGCCAAACTTTGAGCAATCAAAACTAAAATTGGTACACTTGATCAAGACCATGATCTGAGGTTCCATGCCAAATTTGGGAACAGCGCCACCTACAGGTCATGAGATCTGAAAAATGGCTATTTTGGCCAATAACTTTTGAACACTTTATTAGAAAATCAAGATCTTGGTGTCTATGGATTCCCTGTGCCATGCCGAATCCGAGGATATCGAATTCGTCAACATCGGATGAACCACGTGTCCGCCATTTTGAATTTTGTCATAAATTGCAATAACTTTTAAACAATTTGACATATCTTCACACAAATTGGTATGTATGACCTTTAGAAGGTCCTGAAGGTACCTGAGAAGTTTCAACACAGCGCCACCTACTGTTCCACAGATGTAATGATTATTGCAAAACCACTTATAACTTTTGAAAACACTTTCCAAAATGTGTATGCTTTATGTCATTTTATTCCCTGGCTTATGCCGATTCCGACGATGTGTCATTTGTCATTTTCCTTAAATGTACCTGTCCGCCATATTGAAATAAATGGAAAACAGTTTTTTCGCTACTCCTCCTACAATTTTTGTCCAATTTTGTCCAAAATCAGCTCAGGTGATCTTTGGACCGAGCCGCACAGAAATGACTGAATGGATTTTTGATATTCACTACCATTCCCAAGATATTCATCTCTGAATGTGACCTTGCTTGTGTTTGTTGTCTTATGCTAGTTAGCTTAGCATGCTAATTGCTTAGCATGCTAACCAGTTGTCATTCTCTTTAATGTGGCTCTTCAGTTATCAAGTTAACCATGAGCTTCATTAGCATTAAGTTAGCTTAGCATGCTAATATGGTTAGCATGCTAAGTAATGCTTTTTTTGTGAACTCTTTGTTAGACTAAAAGGTTTCTTCCACAGTCTGTTGAATGTGCATCCTCAAGTAGCTCAATGTGTAAAGCCAGTTATCTGAAGAGCCCTGTATCCGAAGTTAGTGGGTTCGAATCCCAGGTGGAGCGGTTTTATAAAATAGTGTGTTTTGATTCCTTTACTGCCTCTTGGATTAGAAATAAATTCTTTTTGTTTCATGCTGTGTTCATTTTCATCTAAGCTTATGTACATTCTGAGTTCATTCTTGCCCGTAATTCTGAACCAGCTGTTTCATGTTTGTTCATTTTCTGCTGTTTTTCCTCTTCCTGCTCTGTATTGCACTACAGCATGATGAGCTGCAGAATGATCTAAAGTGCAGCTTTATAAGAATTCTTCATTTTGAGTTCATTTTCACATGAACTAATAAACTTCGGCAGGTGTGGAAACATTCACTTGCACAGTGGTGCAATGAGATGAGAAATGGACCTTGGACCCGGAGGTCGTGGATTCAAATCTCGTGTGGGGTTCCTTTATACAATTGTGTGTAATGAGTCATTTTGATACCTTTTTTATCCAAATAAGGATTGTGCTAATCTTTATTCCTCTTCAATGAGATACAAGTATTTTAGTTCATTCCGTGTTCATTCTCTGAACTTCTATTGATTTTCATTAGGGGCCAAGCCCCAAAGGGGCTGTAGCCCCTATTGTAATTGTACGTTTTCCCTTTTATTATTAGGGGCCAAGCCCCAAAGGGGCTGTAGCCCCTATTGTAATTGTACGTTTTCCCTTTTATTATTATTATTCTTCCTCCCGAATGGGAGTCTATGGCAGCCCTATCAACGGAACATGAGAAAATGATGAAATTTGGCACACTTGTAGTGATGGTCATGTCTAGAAATCTGACCAATTTTGGAGTCTCAAGGACCAACTCTATAGCGCCACCACCAGTTCAAAAATTCAACATTCTAAAGGTTATAACTTTTGAACCATTTGCTCTAGAAAAATACAATTTAGTACATCTGATTTGTCTCTTCATGCTGATTCTATTCAAATTCTTACATTAAGTCTCCACCCATTACAGTAGCGGCCATTTTGAAAAGTACAGTAGTCCGTTTTTTCGCTACTCCTCCTTCAAAATTTGTCCAATTTTGTCCAGACTTTGATCAGGTGATCTTTGGTCTGAGCCGCACAGAAATGACTGAGCAGATTTTTTTTTATTCATCTTTGTTCAAAAGTTATGATGTCACGAAGTTAATGAGGTTTACCCAAAATTGCTATAGAGGCTGTATCTCAGCCAAACTTTGAGCGATCAAAACAAAAATTCGTACACTTGATCAAGACCATGATCTGAGGTTCCTTGCCGAATTTGGGAACAGCGCCACCTACAGGTCATGAGATCTGTAAAATGGATATTTTGGCCAATAACTTTTGAACACTTTATTAGAAAATCAAGATCTTGGTGTCTATGGATTCCTTGGGCCATGCCGAATCCGGGGATATTGAATTTGTCAACATCGGATGAAAAGCATGTCCGCCATTTTGAATTTTGTCATAAATTTCAATATCTTTTAAACTATTTGACATATCTTCACAAAAATTAGTATGTATGACCTTTAGTAGGTCCCGAAGGTACCTGAGAAGTTTCAACACAGCGCCACCTACTGTTCCACAGATATAATGTTTTTTGCAAAAATGCTTATAACTTTTGAAAACACTTTCCAAAACGTGTATACTTTATGTCATTTTATTCCCTGGCTAATGCCAATTCCAACGATGTGTCATTTGTCATTTTCCTTAAATGTACCTGTCTGCCATATTGAAATAAATGAAAAACAGTTTTTTCGCTACTCCTCCCACAAATTTTGTCCTATTTTGTCCACAATCAGCTCAGAAGATCTTTGGACCGAGCCGCATAGAAATGACTGAACGGATTTTTGATATTCGCTACCGTTCCCGAGATATTTGTCTCTGAATGTGACCTTCCTTGTGATTGTTATCTTATGCTAGTTAGCTTAGCATGCTAATTGCTTAGCATGCTAACCAGTTGTCATTCTTTTTAATGTGGCTCTTCAGCTATCAAGTTAACCATGAGCTTCATTAGCATTAAGTTAGCTTGGCATGCTAATATGGTTAGCATGCTAAGAAATGTTTTTTTTGTAAATTCTTTGTTACACTAAAAGTTCTCTTCCACAACATGTTGAACATGTGTCATAATGTAGCTCAATGTGTAAAGCCAGGTACCTGACGAGCCCTGTACCTAAAGATAGTGGGTTCGAATCTCGGGTGGAGTGGTTTTATGAAATTGTGTGTTTTGATTCCGTTATTGCCTCTAGATTAGAAATAAATGCTTTTTGTTTCATGCTGTGTTCATTTTCATCTAAGCTTCTGTACTTTCTGAGTTCATTCTCGCCCATAATTCTGAACCAGGTGTTTCATGTTTGTTCATTTTCTGCTGTTTTTCTTCTTCCTGCTCTGTATTGCGCTACAGCATGATGAGCTGCAGAATGATCTAAAGTAAAGTTATTAAATATAACATTCAGTGCAGTTTCATAAAAATTCTTCTTTTTGAGTCCATTTTCACATAAACTAGTGAACTTCGGCAGTTGTGTCAACAGTTACCTGCACAGTGGTGCAATGACATGCGCAATGGACACTGGACCTGGAGGTTGTGGGTTCGAATCCCGTGTTGGGTGGTCATTATGCAATTGTGTGTAATGAGTCATTTTGATTCCTTTTTTATCCAAATAAGCATTGTACTAATCTTTATTCCTCTTGAATTAGATACAAGTGTTTTTAGTTCATTCTGTGTTCATTCTCATCTGAACTTCTATTGATTTTCATTTCATTTCCACCTGTCCTTCTGAACCAGCTGTTTTGCATGTACATTCAATTTCTGCTGTTTTTGCTCTACCTGCTCCGTATTGCGCTACTGCCCCTTCTGGGGCTTGGCCCCGAATTGCTGCTTGCAGCTATATTTAATATATATTTCAAAATTATATGGTTAAAAGTATTTGTTCTCCGTTTATACAAATTAGATCATGCCGTATGATTGCCTAACAAAAAATAGTTTGTATTAACCATTAACATGGTAATTAAAAATCCTTATTGTACATCATGATGCATATATGAACAGAAAAGTGTCTTTATTTAAACATATTGTTGTTAAATATTTTAGACATCAATCTGATTAAAATTCAACACGTGTATGTGTAGCGCAACTATGACTATTTAAGCCCAGCCTCGCACTTCTGGTTCTGTGGCTGCAGTTCTGCAACTGGATATTATTGGGGAATTGAGAGGTGTGTCGTGTAGCCTAATCACAAATCAGTAAGTTGAAATGATCAAGAATTTGTTTTGTTTCTTTTGCCTTTTCTTTTTTTTTTTTTTGGCTTTTAATTAGTTTGGTCTATCTAGAAGAGGTAGCATTTCCCCATGCTTGTGAGCTAGAACACAATGAAAAGTAAGGAAATGAAAAGCGGATGCACAGTTTAAGAATTGGCAAGCACCTCATGTCAGATAAGAGAACCACTCTTAAAGTTTAATGACGCAAAGTTTTTAAAAGTTTAAAAAGTTCATATCCAGAGGGTGCCAAAGGTCATTCTCACACTGGGAGTAATACAAAGCGTCCAGTGGACTTGACAGAAATTTTGATACACAGCAAAAAACCCCAGTGTTAAATTAATTCCCCCCAAAGTACACACTCAAGAGTGTTGAAACTGAACACTTAAGCAGTGTTAAAGTTAATGAGACAATTAAGTGATTGAGTGATCACCATTGTGGGGATCAGTGTTTGCTTTAGTTGGGCTCTTGAAAAAAGTCAAGTGGACTTTTTAATATTAGATTTTGTTTGGCTACTAACTGAGTTATAAGAGCCAGACAAGCCAAGAAAGCAAAGAGGAAATGTGATCAGGTGTTGTTGGTTCGGTTTTGTCATAATCATTATTTGACCTGAATCACTGAACTCATTTAGAGCCCAATCTCTGAGTTTACTGATTACTGTAGCCCTGTGATTCTACTGCATAAGATCCAACCTTTTCAATATTATCAGATCTATTTTGTTTAGACACACACACAGACGTCAAAAATCAGTGTATGAATTTCAACAACGGTGATCATCAAAAAGCATGTTGCAGTGCATTCTGGGTGCCACCAATCAAAACTCCTCCATGGCTCCCATCATGCATTGCAGCATGAATAAAAACAGAGCTGAATTATCTTAGTAGCTCCTTTTATTTTTGCTGTTTTTTTTTTTTGTGACTTTTTATTGGCTTGTTTTGTGATGTTCAGAGTTGATCTGTTCATCAGGCTGTTTGTCACATTGGTTGAGATTTATATGAAAATGCTGTATCTTATTCTGTAGAATCAGTGCTGCTGTAATCAGTAAAGTAAATCGAACTCAGATATTAGTCTCTAAAGGAGGTCAGTGATTCAGGTCAAATGTTGATTATGTCAAAACAAAACAAACAACATCTGATCACATTTCCTCTTTGCTTTCTTGGCTTGTCTGGCTGTTGTAACTCAATAAGGAAAACACTTAAACTATAATGTTAAAAGATTGAGGATCAAGAGCTCAACTAAAGCAAACAATGATCACCATAATGGTGACTTAAATTGTGATTCTTTCCTTTATTAACAGCAGGTATCTTCACTAATGGTCAATCATCACTCAATTATTCACATAATTATCTCATTACTTTAACACTCTTGAGTATGGACTCAAAGAGTCCAGAGAGTTAATTTAACACAGGACTTTTTGTTTTGTATTAGCTTAACACTCTGAGGTCTGAAAACGCGCCGGCGCGTTTTGCAGGTTTTTTTTCACATTGCAGCAAAACAGACTTAAAATACTCCGTCATTTTTTGTCATAGAGACATAAGTAATATATCAATTGAAACTATAGAATATCTTCTTTTATTTGTATACACTCAGAGTAAACACACAATGTTGTGCTTTTTGTAAAATAAAGAAAACTAACATGATGCGTGATTTCTCCTCTCCCTCTGAACGAAGTCCAATCTGATAGTTCTCAGAAAATGAACTGTAACTTAGTGAATACTAATGACAAAAAAATTACACTTATGTCTAAAAAAACGTTAAGATGTCAGGTTTTAAATCATGTAAGTCAAATCGAAAACAAACCTTCTGTGTTTATGTAATCTGTATGAAAAGAGAACCATGTCAGAAGTCCGTGATTCAGCTCATTATCTGCTAATGCGGCCACGCCCACAGAGCCAGCGCTATTCAGACGCAAATTCAGAGGCAATACATGCATTCATCGTCTCAATCGTGTATTTATTGTCTTGAAAAGTGTTTATCTGGATGTAAAAGTCATGGTTAGGGAGCTCTAGAAGACATGCAGTTAGTTCCTGTTTTCTTTTCTTCTATAGATGAATTTTAGATGAGTTTTTGTTTCTTTAGCGCCCTCCGGCTGCAGTATGAATTGGAAACTCCATTCATGGAATAGCCTCTTCTTCTTTTAGATGAATTTGTGGACTAAAAATGCCCAGAGCGCCCTCCGACTTCAAGGATGAATTGAAAACACCAGCGCTCATAGTAATGACAATGAATATTAAATAAATATAACTTCTCTGTATAGAAAATTGACATTGAGAATCCAATATTTCTCCAAATGTGCATGCTTTTAAACTAAAAGCCTATATTCAGACTCTTTGCATCACAGAAATACATTATATTTTAAAGTATAATATAAAACCATTACTTTATATTGTAATAATATTTTTCTGTATGTTTCATATATCATGATGAGCTTGAGACATCACAGAAGGTTTTTTTCACAGCCTACCTGACTGAAATGCCTCATTAATATGCAAGTCATTTCAGCTCATTACTATCCAATTCTTTTGTCTTCTCAGGTGAGAATGGCCCATTATTCAGTGGTGATTCACGCCTCCAGGCATACTGTGTTTCTTGGCAAAAAGTGTCTTACAAAAACTAAATCAATATATTGTTTTATATGAAGGAGTAGGCAGCATAATTTTTACATAATTTTGAAGCAAAAACTCTAGTTTACAACCTCCAATATCCTAAAGTATTGTAAACACAGATTTACTATACTTTTTTTGGTCTTATTTCAGTGACTTAAGTTTTTTGTTTTTTCAGTAACCACGCATAAACATTATTCCTTCAAAAACACAAACACATACATACATGTTCCTCACATATTATTGTAGCCTAGTTTATGCTGAATACAGTGTAATGACACTTTTGTCATTAAATTTATATGTTTATGAACAACTGAAAAAAGCACAAATGTCAGGGCATGTCAAAACTTCTCCAGGCCCCAAATCAGCCTCAGACTCCAGAGGGTTAATACAGTGGTTCCCAAACGTTTTCTTCCAAATATTTTTTTGTATATTTATTTATTAAAAATACAGAAAGCACATTAATATGCCTATTGTTAAACATTTATATTTAATAAAACGTTTTTTTTTTTTTTCTTTCTATTTGAATATTTTAACATATAATGAATTCATGTGATGGTAAGTTAAATTCAGCATCATAACTCCAGTTTTCAGTGTCACATGACCCTTAAGAAATATGCAGATTTTCTGCTCCGTAAACATTTCTGTTTATTATCGATGTTGAAAACAGTTGTGTTCCTTCATATTTTTGAGTAAACATATTTTTTATTTAATGAATATACATGCATTCAATAATGAACTCTCAGACATGACCTTGATTGTAAAATTATGATTTTAAATATTGCGATTAATACAGAACTAGCTACTTAACTAGCCTGCTTGGCTTCTTAACCTTTGCACTGGTGAATGTGAGAGTGAGATATGCCTCTTAATATTTTCTTGTCTTTTAACCGCGCTGGATGCGACGGCCGCGCTGTAACAGCTGATGTCTACACATCCATTTGTCCTTTGTGTCTTAATGCTGGAGTTCGTCAGAAACGGTAAAGGGCATCAGTTTACTCATGTCATGCTGCATCCAGTAACAGCATCACTGATTGAACATCAATGGGTTTGCGTTGTGCTGCTCACGCCTGGTCACGTTGTTTTGGTATTTGTGAATTTGAAGTAGGCCTACATTCATAATCTGCCTTACGTTTACCTGACGCTGACAGTACTTTCATAAAATTGTCCAATCTTAGTGCAGAACAATGTATCATTCATTTATATTTTTCCATTTATTTATATTTTCCCAGCAGTATTCAATCTTGATTCTCCAGTCACGCCATCTAGTGGTCTGTTATTTCACGGCAACAACTGCTACAACTGATAACAGACCATTCAATCTGGTACTGCGAGTCATTTTGAGATATTAAAGATGTCACATACATTTTTCATGTTCAAATATTTACTGATCTGGCAAGTAGCCACATAATATGCGGAATAATTACACACCCTGCAGAGGTTAGTTTTGCATAATAATCTGCTGACTGTGCACTATCCCTCAGCCTTGCCACGCCCCCTGATCATAACTCCGCCCCCTCCATCTGGAAAAAATGCAGGATCTGAGTTTCATTCTACCCACCTGATCTCAGCTCAGAGTTAAAGGTCAATCATTGCAGCATTTCAGTGGCACAGTGGTGCAGCTTAAAAATGTTTTTCATTAGATTTCAGTCATTATATAAAGGTCTAATTAGACCTGTCCTGTAAGATTGTCATTTGGGTGGTCACGGACTAATTGGGATTTTGTTCCTGCCAAAATGTATTTTAGCTCACCACTGTATATCTGGTTGAATGTACAAGATGATATGGTTATAGAGTTTGGATCTGAGAGAGTTTCAGACTGGAAGTTTGTATTCTAGTTTCAAATGAAATCACTTCCTGTGTTGGCACTATAAAATGAACTATTAAGAGTAGACATCATTATAGGAACCACAGCTCATCTGTGAAGATGAAGAAGACGCAAGAACAAATAATGGAATTAGAGGGCTTTTATGAAAATGATGTCAGAAATAATGGCACAACTGGACGTCAGAGACACTGCCGGGATGAAGGACAAGCTAGAAATCGCAGTATGCTGAAAGTCTGATTTGAAGCTTTTATATGAAATGTATTACACATAATTTTTTTGGACATATTATATGTTCTTGTTTGCATGTTTTACAGCAGTATATTCAGATGTTTGCCATTATAGAACAAAATATTTGACTTACAAATCTTGATTTGAAATTTTATTTTTGGTTATATGGAGTGTATTCATTAATATTTGTGTTTTCATCTTGTTTCTCAGAAGGAAGTCGATGTTTGGTGCTGACCACAGTGTGTCTCGGGATCCTTTGTCTTCTTCTGATTCCTGCCATTATATATCAGCACATTAAGGGTGCTTCTAAAAAAGGTTAGATATTATGTACATTTATTTATTTATTTATTTATTTAAATTACATGTGTACAGTTGTGTTTCTACTAGGATATGTGTGGGGTCCAGATGGTTTGTTCATATCCATTGAGCAGAAGAGCTGGTCTGACAGCAGGCAGTACTGCAGGGATCATGGTGGTGATCTGGTCATTATCAGAACTGAAGAGAAGCAGGTGAGTTTGTGTGAGTGTCTGTTCATGAATGAGAGCAATCAGACTTATTCCTGTGTTTATTCACATACAGAGGCACATAACTTCATTAGTCAAGGACAATGTGTGGATTGGTTTGTCTGACATTGAGAATGAGGGCATGTGGAAATGGGTGGATAATTCACCACTGAAACAAGGGTAAGTGACAAAACACTCACAGAAAATCACTAACTTTTTCTCTTGAAACTGTCATTCTGCAAGTACTGATTTATGAATTGCTTGTGTAACCTCTCTGGTCCTTACTGCCCTGCTCTTAATGGGACTCGAACCCACACACTAACAATGACACTAGAAACCACAGTCTCTAGTGAGCCTCTTGAAATCAGTGAGGTTTTACCTGCACAGCGCATATTTTCTTTGTTACATTCCTCTTTTGGTAAATGGATAAAAACTTTGGTTGAACATTTGAATAATAGATATCTGACACATGTTATTCAGGTTTTGGGACGTGGGTGAGCCGAATAACTATCATGGTGATGAGGACTGCATTGGATTGAATCCTGGAATACACACCCTGAACAATTGGGGTGATTTTGTTTGCTCTTACAAGAGAAAAGGGCTTTGTGAGAAAAGGGGTTTGTGAGATATAGGGTTTTATCATGCTTTTACTTGCATCTTCTGATGGAATCAATCTTATTGTGATCATATTAGTTATTATTACAATTCATATATTTTAAAACAATGTCAGTTTATTTCATCCTGTTTTAACTGCTTTCATGTGAAATTGCTGCACACTTTACATCTGATGTGTTCATGTCTTGCTCCATCACTAGCAGCTCTATGTTAATGTAATGTTACCAAGTGTTTCATTTGTGCACATATTGTATATAGTGGCATTGCATAGCAGTCTAAGCTGTCCCAGATTAAAATGAACCCTAAAAGGCTGAAAATTAAAAATCAAAGACATAATTACTAAACTTCATTTTTGCTTTTATTTCTTGCTTCATTCATGACTGTCAGCTTCATTGCATTTGATGAAAACACGTGTTGCTGTTTTGTTAAATAGATACAAACACTTTTTTTTTTTAACGTTTTAACATTTTCTTAAACTTGGACCTCCTCCTTGTTGGTCTTTTCACATAATCACTGAATGACCAATAACATCTCAAGCACCACCAGCCTATAAAAATAATTTAAAAAATGTTTTCAGATTTTTTTCACACTCCTGGTTTTACCTGAACCTTTGTGTGTGTTAATAAAAATGCGTAAAAGGATATCAGAACAGATATTGTATTTTGAGGATATTTATCATGAATGCAGTTTAACACTGGTTCTCTCTGGGACCCACCGCTCTGCACATTTTGTATTTCTTCCTTATTTAACGCACCTGTTTCAGATCATCAGCGTATTAGCAGAGAGCTCCATTACTGAACTGATAAGAGACATGCTAAATGTGCAGACCTGTGGGTTGAGAACCACTGCAATGTAATTTATTTGAAAACTGGAACAGCTTGTTTTGAGACACTGTTTCTGATTTATGTGGAATATAAAAAAAAAAAGGTTAGTTAGGGTGGTTGATTACACACACTCAGACACACATTTACGTTTAAACACTATGTAAATGTACATTTTGCATAATAGGCTCTACGGATGCTTGATTATGGCAAAAGTTGATCACGATTATTTAACAGGATTATTGGTGGTGATGTGATATGATCACAGTCTTATGTCACGATATGAGTAAGTGAATTTTCACAACCATCAATGCTTCAGCAAAAACTAAAAAGAAAAGATACTAAGTAAATTAAAAACAACTACAGAAGTAAACAGTATGAAATACAATAACAGCAAAGAATTAATTACAGAAAAAAAAAAAAAAAAAAACTTTTTTAAGGTTTTTGGGAGGATGCAGTAACAGTGGTATACAGATAATTAATAGCCTAAAACAAAACTTGCATTGCATACTCTTTCATTAAATATAGATTAAGTCTTACTAAAGCTACTCAGATATTCAGTAAAGATTGTGTTTTTCCTTTGTCATATATTGTTTATCCCCTAAAGCAGGGGTTCCCAACCATGTTCGTTTTTATTGTTGCTGAAGGCCGTTGTCATGAGAAATTGGGCATACGTTAAGTGCACATACAACATGCTTGAAATATAAAATGAATGCCTATGTATTGATTAATAAAACAAACTGGAAACACAACCATGTCTAAAAATGTATTTCTTATAAGGATAAGGAATGTTGCAACATTCATTTATTTTACATGAATTAATTGTCATGCTAAGTACTCTGAACCAGCTTTTGAAGTACCAAAGCCTTAATAGACTATTTCAGCAATTGCTTCGAAACAGAAATTTTAAAATGCTCAGCTACTTTTATAAGATCATCTTTTCTACATATATCCAATTGTTCAGGTGTTAGATTATTAATAAAAACATGGAAATCGAAAGAACTCATTTTTTCTTACCTGATGCTGCCTGATCTTTTACACAATCAATTCCTCAGACACCCCAAATGTTCTTCCCTCACACAGCACCACTGTTACAATCTGCACATAATACAAATTATTAATTTTACAAGGAAAAAGGGAGGGGGAAAAAAACAACTCCGGATCATCTGCAATAATTACAGAATATCCCGGACGAGCCCCCATTAAATGTTACGACCCAAAAACATCTCACGTTGCCTAGGGACATTAAAGGTTCTCTAAGCGATCCTGAGCGGAGTAACTTCCTGTTGACGTTCGAAGTGTTGTCAAACAAAACAGATGCTAGCTAGACCCTCCCTCCGCCTCCTCCTCCCCTCCCATCCGTGCTTCCTGAAACAGTCATGAACGCGCATTTAAAATCATTCTTGTCGGTTATTGGCTGGAGCATGTTTATTATGATTCGTGGTCCAGGCTGCACCAGTTTGTTTTTATTGCCATTTTTGGAGCTTGTGGTGACTACAGAGTTTTTTTTACAGTGTGTTCAGGGGACAGGCAGCTAGCGGATAGTGAGGAGATGTTTGCTGTATGTGACAAAAAATGTTTTGGCCTAAAAACGCGTGACATTGCTTAGAGGACCTTTAAGGGAATGCAACATTTAAGAAAAATAAATTACCAAAATTAAACTTAACATATTAGTGCAAAATCAAACAGTGGGCACGTAGTGAAGAGGAGGACAGAGGTTCAAGCAGAGAATATTTATTCAATTTACCCCCCCCCCCCCCCCCACCAGTAGAATAAAGGAAAAACTTTAAATATATACAAAAATATATGTATTTACAATTAACAATAACCAAAAGAAAAAGAAAGAACTTTGAAATAAATACACACTCACCAAATGAACCAAGTGTTGCCAAATCAAAGAACAGAATAAAACAAAAACCTTCTAACTAAGGACTTTAAATCTAACCTAGACTATTAAAAAAACAAAAAAACAAAATAACATCTTCAGCGTGCCCTAACTTAACTATACTAACTAAACCAAACAAAACTTACAGCGGGTGGCAACACTCCTAAACTAATGAATTAATACATAGAAAATAACCTACGTGAAACGCAATGTAAGTCACGTGACATAGTATCCTGCTCTCCATCTTACCTGGCCAGGCTGGTGAACAAAGAAACAGTAAGAAACAGAATACAAAAGGATATACAAGATAATCAAAAGTAAAACAAATATACAATGTGGGGGATAACAAAACAGGCATACGTTTGGGCTACACAAACATTTCATGAGGCAAACAAACTCAGCACAGCCCAGCCCAAACCAGTCCCCCCGACGGAAACAGATGCGATCTCGCCCTTTATACTTCTGACGGGAGCGGTCAACGGTCAGCGGCCAAACCCCTTTTTAAAAGGACAGAAAGAAAAAATCAAAATCAAGTAAAAACACAAAGAATAACCATATAAATAGAACTAACCGTAACAATCATTAATTTTCAACATGTGGGAACTAACTATATTGGAACCAAAAAAACATACCTAATATAATATAAGCTAAGATAGCAGGCTAATTGAGTATATATATGATGTGCTAGTACATAAGTTAACTAAAAAAAAACAGTAAGAATGAGAAATGCTTGATTTCACAACCTATAGCTTCAGTTATATACTAGTATATTAACTAATTTAAAAGGCATTAATGGCCATTATAACACATTTTAAATAATATAAATCATAACAAGAATTACAATCAGGCGCTAAAAATACTATCCATTAAAAGTCTGTCTCATCACACTGGTGTGAAATGAAACCACTTCCTGTTTGGGGTTAGCACTTAAAAAAAAAAAAAAAAAAAAGTTTCTGCTTTTATATGAAGTGTATTAACATGGAATTATTTTTCCCTTTATTTATTTATTTATTTTTTAAAATAGTCTTGTAAAGAAGGAATGGCGGAGCAGATGTGTTTGAGGAAATGAGAATTGCATACAGTTTTGAATGATCTTTCTAGGAATATGTCAGGGTTTCTGATTTTATATGAAGTGTATTAATATGGAATTATTTTCCATGAAATTAACTTTTTTTTTTTCAAAGGTCTGTTTCTTATCTAAAGAAAAATGTTTTTTTTTTGTTTGTTAGTTTTTTTTGATAAAGGCTTATTTAAAACATTATTTAAAAAAAATATGATGTAAATTGTTTCAATTTTGATATTTGCACATCCACACATCTCCATCAAAGCAGAGAAAGACCACTTAATGAGTTACTAAAACATTCGAAGAGTTAAATCAGACAATCAACAGCTTACAGGACAATTACACCACAAAAACCCACAACAAAAAGTGTTTAATTAACTCTCCTCTGAGTTTATTTGAGTCCACACTCGAGAGTGCTGAAATTAACACTGAAGCAGTGTTAAAGTTAATGAAATTATTATGTGAATAATTACATGATGAAAACACCTGATGTTAACAAACAGAATCACTAAAGGAAAGAATCACAATTTTAAGTCACCATTATGGAGATTAGTGTTTGATTTAGTTCTGCTCTTGATCCTTGACTTTTTAACATGGTTTCAGGTGGCTGCTGTAATTGAGTTAAAACAGCCAGACAAACCAAGAAAACAAAGAGGAAATGTTATCAGGTGTTGTTGGTTTTGTTTTGACATAATCATCATTTGACCTGAATCACTGGCCTCATTTAGAGCCCAATCTCTGAGTAAAGTCCAAAGTATACTTAACTTTTTACACGTATGAAAGGGTCAGCGTACAGTGTGCATGATGCAAATTTCGTCATCAGAAGAGTATGTGCATACTGTACGCACATCACCGGATTATATATTATATATTACTATATATATATTATATATTACTAATTAGTTTATCTACAAGGTGGAAATCCTGCCCTGGGGCCGTCGATTCACAAGGTAATCAAAGAAACATAGAAACAACGGAGGCCTATATAAACGACAGATTGTGCGAAGAGGTTAGAAAGTACCATCATTTGTATAACTCTAGCATGAAAGAATACAAATTTATCTACTTGTGGCAAGAGATTGCTCAAAACTTGCTCATACTACTTTACTGTACTTTCACTTCTGCTATAGCTTCTGCATTCCATATAAGTTGTCTTTTCAGCAGGGACTTTCTCTTAAGGAGGCAAAGGAGGAAGTGCTTCCTCAAAAAAAAGAAAAAAAAAGAATTAGAAAACAATCCACAGTACAAAACTGTTCAAGTGATAACCCCCACCTCTCGTTTCTGTGTGTGATCCCCATGACCCCATCCACACATCAGTCTGAATGAATAAATTAATGGGAAGTCTAATTAAAGCTACAATATGTAGATTTTCGCTGCTAGAGGTCGCCTATTCAAAACAAAGGCGTAGCTTGATGAAGCAGAGTTTGAGTGCAGAGTCTTGGGAGATGCCGTCTTCACCTCACAGCTGGCGGAAAAGAAACGGGATGGTAAATCATGTTAATGGATGAGATTATTAACATTACTGTACTATAAAGCAGAGCAGGACTAGTGATGTTGGAGCTGAACGAGGCCGATAGATAATGATTGATAATGAGAGACGAGCACGACACATGTTTCGAGAGCAGTGGAACTTTTATTATGTCTCAGTCACTGCTTCCGTTTCTTAGTGTCAAGCATGAGGTAACACAGCATTGTGTTACTGTATTGGAAATTATGTTATGACGTTACTGTGAGACACTTGTTGCACACTGCAGTATAAGCTTGATCGATTTTAGAATATCATAATGCTGGGTGGCTTGTGTTGATAAATGGCATGCAATTAATTTTAAAATGTATTGTATGATGGAGAAAATGCTGTATTACTTAGCTACTTGACACAATAGTGATTTTCTCTGAGGCATTGTAAAAGCAATATAACAATAATTAGTTTTCTGTCTATAAATGTGACCAAACAGTTGTTCCCTTGTCTAATAAAATGTGTAATATATTAAAGCATAAAGGTAAATACTTGCCTTCAACACTGCTCCAGTATTACTTATAACACTCTGAGTGTGGACTCATATAAACCCTGAGCAGTGTTCATTTAACACTGGGAAATGTGCTGTGTATAGGGGTTCTGCACAACTTCCGTATTCTAACAGGTCTTTTGTATGTGTTTCCTTAAACAAAGAGCTGTTTTACTCAAGAAACCTTCAAAGGAACTACCAAATATGACTATAATCAATGCCACTTGCATATGCAGATATCTAAAAAAAAAAAAAAAATCTTCTCACTAACATTTGGAAATTATAATCAAATAAAAAGAACTGTGCTGCTGTTAACGCTTTTTCCAACAACTGGATGCGATGGACCACTTTTCCCATTTGGTCATGTGATATTTAACATATCCCCCATTAACTTCACGTTTTGATTTTAAGGACATTTTAGTTCATTTTGGTGTCAAAAACCATTTCTGTACTATGTTTAACCCAAGTGGGCCACAAACATCCTGAAAAGTGAAGCCAAAGCATTTCAAATTTAAAGATTGTTAAAGACACAATTTTACACAAAATTGTGTACTTTTTCTTCACAAAGTATAAGTAGGGGGGATGCAGCTTAGGGTAAATATTGCGAACAAACAAGAGAGCACTGGAAATAAAGAAAACAGGAACAATAGGAACAAAATACACTTCAACATAAACGTCTTAAACACAAGACAGGGGAACGTGGAGCAGGAATCATATCACCAGCATCCCTGCATGTGATTTGCAAAAAGCATGGATGAATAAAAGGCAGAACATTGACACCTACATACAGTATATACTGTGAAAATATGAATATCTTGTTGTAACCATGTTGTGTTTTATATCTGATAAAATGAAGACATTGTCCTCTGACACCCGGTGCCATGTTGATTTAAATTAGGATTCAACCCCAGTCAGTTAAAAGTCAGCAACATAAAGGTCCATTTATTTGTTCAGTAAAATTGTTCATTTGTGGTCACAGATTCCTCTTGTTGGATTTTGTAACTGGCAACATGGTTTTGATACAGTCATAGTTCGGGTCTGAGGAGAGTTTCTGACTGGAAGTCTAAATTTTATTAAATGCAGCGTCAAATGAAATCACTTCCCATGTGGGTTTAGCAATCATTTAAAAACACTATACTCATCATATTGATGAACACACCTCATCTGTTAAGATGTTCTGTAAGACACAAGAGCAAATCATGGAAATAGAGGCCATTTATGAAAGTGATGAAGATACTGACACTACTGGACCTCGAAAATGGAGTAAAAACAAGGATAAAGGGAAAGCTCAAAATTACGGTAAACAGAAATTTAGTTTATTGCCAAGAGGATTTTTAGTTAATAGTGTCACTGTAACGCTTTAAAATACTGATCCTTCATTAATGAATAACTACACAGTAACAAATGAGTAATGCATTATTAACACTCTAGTAAGTACTATTAACTAACAAGAAACTGATTAATGAATTAGTAAGTAACAGTGCTCAGTTGAAGGTGGTAGTTCACTATTAGCTAATCATAATGTTTTTTTTACCTTCCAGAGATCTACTAAGAACTACGGGTTCATAATTATTGTGAATAATACATAATGTATAATTAATTCTAAAGTGAAGTTCATGGTAACCCACTAGTAATGACTGACGTATTACCAAATCCTTCAGAAGGAATTACTACTTATTTGGATCAGTATTCTAAAGTGAAACGCATAATAACTCTCTAGTAACTACTGAAGTCATTGTAAACTTTTGAGGTTTTTGTAAAGTATTGAATAGTAATAACTCAAGAGTTACTACATCATTCTAAAACTACTACTTATTTGGATCAGTATTCTAAAGTGAAGATCATGGTAACCCACTAGTAATTACTTAAGTGTTACCAAATACGTCAGAAGGAATTACTGTACAAAACTGTACAAAAACCTCAAAAGTTTACAAAGACTTCAGTAGTTACTAGAGAGTTATCATGTTTCTCACTTTAGAATACTGATCCAAATAATTAATAATTCCTTCTGAAGGATTTGGTAATACTTCAGTCATTACTAGTGTGTTACCATGACCTTTACTTTAGAATTAATTTGAAATTATGTATTATTCACATTAATTACAAACCTGTATATAGTAGTTCTTAGTAGTTCTCTGGGAGGTATTAAAAAACGTAGTAAAGTAGTTACTGATTAGCTAATAGTGAACTACCGCATTCAACTGAGCACTATTACTTACTAATACTTTAATATGCAGGTCATTACAACTCATTATGCGATTCTTTTGTCTTCTCAGGTGTAAATCATCCATTATTCATGATGATTCACGCCTCCACGCATACTGTGTTTCTTGACAAAAAGTGTCTTACAAAATTTAAATCTCTCTATTGTTTTATATAAACGAGTAGGTAGGATAATCTTTACATAATTTTGAAGCAAAACCTCTAGTCTACAATCTCCAATACCTAGAAGTCTTGTGAACACATATATAATATTAGTTTTTTGGCCTTATTTCAGTGACTTAGGTTTTTTTGTTTTCTCAATAACCACGCATTAACGTTATTCCTTCAAAAATACAAACATGTACATACATGTTCCTCACATATTATGGTAGCCTAGTTTGTTCTGAATACAGTGTAATGACACTTTTTCCATTAATATGTTTATGAACAACTGAAAAAAGCACAAATGTCAGGGCATGTCAAAACTTCTCCAGGCCCCAAATCAGCCTCAGACTCCAGAGGGTTAAGCTAAAAGCCTATATGAA
This sequence comes from Megalobrama amblycephala, assembly GCF_018812025.1. Lineage (NCBI taxonomy): Eukaryota > Metazoa > Chordata > Actinopteri > Cypriniformes > Xenocyprididae > Megalobrama > Megalobrama amblycephala. The sequence continues at coordinate 11,164,946 of NC_063050.1, read as the reverse complement.
ATGCCACAGAGGTAACATAATTGTTCAGACACTTTACATCACAGAAATACATTATATTTTAAAGTATATAATAGAATACCATTATTTTAAATTGTAATAATATTTCACAGTATTGCTGTTTTTTTTCTATGTTTGATATACACCATGATGAGCTTGAGACATGATCACAGAGGGTTTTTTCACAGCCTACCTGACTGAAAGAGCTCATTATTATGCAGGTCATTAGAGGTCTTTATGCAAATCTTTTGTCTTCTCAGGTGTGAATTACCTCATTATTCATGATGATTCACGCCTCCACGCATACTGTGTTTCTTGACAAAAAGTGTCTTACAAAAATTAAATCAATATAGTGTTTTATATGAACGAGAAGGCAGGATAATTTTTACATCACTTTGAAGCAAAAACTCTACAACCTCCAATACCCAGAAGTCTTGTGAACACAGATTTAATATACTTTTTTGGTCTTATTTCAGTGACTTAAGTTTTTTGTTTTTTCAATAACCACACATAAACGTTATTCCTTCAAAAACACAAACGCGTACATACATGTTCCTCACATATTATTGTAGCCTAGTTTGTGCTGAATACAGTGTAATGACACTTTTTCCATTAATATGTTTATGAACAACTGAAAAAAGCACAAATGTCAGGGCATGTCAAAACTTCTCCAGGGCCCAAAAATCCTCAGACCCCTGAGGGTTAATCAGAGTTTCTTGTTAGTTAATAGTAGTTACTAGAGTGTTAATAATGCATTACTCATTTGTTCCTGTGTAGTTATTCATTAATGATGGATCAGTATTCTAAAGTGTTAGCAGTGTCACTAAAGTTTGAGGAAATTAGAAATGTTCTGTATTTTAAACATATTAAGAACTGTGTGACATGAACAATGTCAATGTCTTTATAAAAGTGCATACTTTTATAAAGACATTGGCATTACCTAAAAAGGTTGATATGATACTTAATTTCTAATAATATGAAGGGTATTCACTGATATTTCTGTGTTTTCTCTCTGTTTGTCAGGAGGAAGTAGACGTTTGGTGTTGATGACAGTGTGTCTCGGGATCATTTGTGTTGTTCTGCTGGTCTCCATCATAGCGCAGCACATCTCCAACACAGCAGAGAGAGAATCTCTCTTCAAGAGTAACAAGAACACAGTCCAAGAGTTCAATCAGACCATCAACAGCTTACAGGACAATTACACTGAACTAATGACTGAAAAAGAGCAACTGAAGAACAACTTCAGCTCTCTGAGTCAGAAAAAACTGGAGCTGGAGACCAGAGTCAATGATCTTACAGCTGAGAAAAGCCAGTTCCAGAGAAACATTGATTCTTTGAGTCAGAAGAAACTGGAGTTAGAAAGCAAAGTCACGTCTTTGAGTGATGAACTGAAGTTAAAAGCTTTTAATGAAGGTTAGTATCCATTTTTCACCCTAGTTTTCTTTATCTTTACATGTACATGGTTTTAAAAATGTGTGTATTTCTATTAGGATATTTGTGCGGTTTAGATGGTTTGTTCATATCCAATAAGAAGATGAGCTGGTCTGACAGCAGGCAGTACTGCAGGGATCGAGGAGCTGATCTGGTCATTATCGACACTGAAGTGAAGCAGGTGAGTTTGTGTGAGTGTCTGTTCATGAATGAGAGGAATCACACTTATTCCTGTTTTGTTTTTGTTTTTTCACACACAGAGATGCATAAATTCATTTGCCAAAGAGAGAATGTGGATTGGTTTGTCTGACATTGAGCACGAGGGCAATTTAACATGGGTGGATAATTCACCACTGAATCAAGGGTAAGTGCTAAAACACTTACACTAAGAGAAAATCACTGTGTGTTTTGTTGGTTGCTCTTTTGTACACTCCTTATCAAAATTGAGCCATTGCAACATTATGAAAACTGATGAAAACATACTTTCTACAAATATGACAACAACTACAATGAAAGATACTTCCTATAAATAAATTCAAAAGAATATGCTTATTTTGTATTCGTGACTGAGAAAATTTGGGGTTGTGAATAATTAAAAAATCGAATATGTTATTTAGGTTTTGGAGCGAAGGTGAGCCGAATGATGAACATGGAAAGGAGGACTGTGTTGAAATTATGTCTTCTTGTACATCTTTTAACCTGAACAACTGGAATGATCTCCCATGCTCTGAGAAGAGAAAAGGCATTTGTGAGAAATAGGGTTCATCCCGTCTTGTTGTGGTTTTACTTCTTTTATTTTATGGAAGCATTTCTTCTTGTGAATGCTGAATTTCTGATAGAGGTGCCTGCCTTTAAAACAGTCTGCTACATTCATTTTATATAAACGGCTTTCATGATATCAATTTTGTTTCAAACTTTTCTGTAAATTACAAAATTGCAAGCTTATATTCAGATGAATGGAAAAGTAAAATTGCCATTATTTTCTTACTGCTTTATTAAACTCAGAGCATCCAATTTCTCACAGTGTGAATCAGGGTGATCTGGGACACCAAACCTCTAATGTGTTCATGCACCATCTCAAGCAGCTCTATGTCATTATACAGAAGTCTAAAATTTTAGACTACAGAAGTCTAAAATGTCCCAGATTGCCCTGATTCACCCTATTATTCTGATATTGAGTTTCTGTCGAACTGCTTTTGTGTTGATTTGCCTTCTCATTGAACAAAATGGTCAATACCATCATTATCTAGTAAACTTGCCAATTTTTCCCACATCATTCTTGTGTGTCTGCTTTATTGCACTACAGCAGGGTTGTCCGGCGTGCCCTGATCCTCGAATGCCTCTGGGTAAATCGTAAAAAGGCCTAAAGCCCAACCCGTTGGGGACTTCAGATTCTAGAGAGCATTTGATTGGTGATGTCATTAAAATCCTTGATTCATATTGGCGGAAGTGAGAGATTGTAGTATGAATGCTTGAGAAGTTTTGAATGCTTATGTAGTAGGATGGCCCCTTTAAGAAGGCAAGGCAAGGCAATTTTATTTGTATAGCACATTTCATACACAATGCTAATTCAAAGTGCTTTACATAAAGAGGAAACAAATACATAATAATAAAAAAGGAATGCATAAGAAATAAAAATAACAGTAAAAACAGAGAATGCCACTGTCTTGATGGAAGAGTTAGGAAGTTTCCGGGAGTTTTTTGCTGTCTGTCAGAGCGGATCTAAACTGATATATCCATCAGAGCAGATCTAAACAGATCTTCCTCACAGAGAGGGATAACTGAAAAAAAAATATTTACATTTGTCAGGTACACTGTAAAAAGTAATACACTCTATCTACTCAATAAAATTGTGGTAACAGATTACAAGCAATATTATTAATTAAAGTCAACATATACAAACTGAGTTAAAATTAATCAAATTAATTCCTTAAAAGTCAACTATTTAAAATGTGTAAAATTAGCAAACACCATTACAAATACCACAAACTGACATAAAAAGCAATAAGTCGAACTGGGCAACTAAATGCAATACTGATCACCATAGTGGTGAGCAAACTTTTTCAATAAAATCGGCATCAACATCTAAACCTCTGTTAATTTGTGTGTTTCTCTTTCCTTCAGTGATTTTACTTGTTATCATCAGGTGTCTTCAAAGTTGGCAATAAGAAAATAAAGAGTTCTTAATTAATCTTTTACATCTGTCTGTTATTCAGATATTTTTGTTTAAATGTTACTTAAATTTTACTCGTTTTAAATCGTTGACATTTAAGGAATTAATTTGATTAATTCTAACTCAGTTCTATTTGTTGAATTTAATTAATAATATTGCTTGTAATCTGTTGCCAAAATTTTATGGAGTAGATATAGCTTTATTTACAGTGTAATAATTACTTTTTACAGTGTAGCTGTGCGTTTAAACAGTACACTTACAGACAAATCTTCCTGGACTAACTCTATCCAAGGCTCCATCCAGGGATAACTCTACTCAACTTTGTAGTCCGTCAGACCAGATCTAAACAGATCTATCCACCATTACGCCTATGGAATATCCTCACTTTAATAGCAAAACAAATCTGTGTGTTTGTGTGTGTGTGTGTGTGTGTGTGCGCGTGCGTTTTTGTGACATATCAGGACACAGATTTGTATAATGACATGGGTATGACAAGGAGAGGGTGACTTATGAGGACATTACCCCATGTCCCCATTTTTCAAAAGGCTTATAAATTGATTTTTTTTTTTTTTTTTTTTGAGAAAGTAAAAATGTGCACAGTTTCCTGTGATGGGTAGGTTTAGGTGTAGGATTGGTGTAGGGGGATAGAATATACGGTTTGTACAGTATAAAAACCATTACACCTATATGCATTGTCCCCACAATTCACAAAAACAAACGTGTGTGAGAGAGAGAGTGTGTGAGGTTGAAGTTTCTTTTTTTGTTTGGTTTGTTTATTGTATTTCTTTGTATTTCATTGAGAGTCGATTTGGTTTAGGTGTTTGTTTGAATTTTGTTATTGGGTTTTTTTAGTGATTTTTGATAAATAAACTTTTGATCTTGTGGCATTATGTTTCTGCTTGTCATTTTCATTTAGTTGAAAGCCTGCTATCGGGAGGCTAGTAAATTTGGGGGTCTTTATCAGGGGCATTTGGGGTATAATCTGATCAGGCCTTGATCACTCTTATGTTCTTTTAAATCCAAATTGTGTAATTGTTTAGAACAGATCAGCTTATTGATAACCTTAAGGCTAACATAGTTTAAAAAAAACGTTTTGATTTCACAGGGACCAAGTCCACGAGAGTGTAGGGCTTAGGTATCAAAAGGGTGCCGGCAAGTCCCCTCTCCAGCCAATATGCCGTTTACATAAAGCATGCTGATCCTTATGATTCAAAGGAAAAATGAATAGAATTTGAACGTCAGTTGAGATTGCACCATCTGTTACCACATCTTCATCATATGATTTTGTAACCTATTTGTCAGAGATTTGAAATCACTTCCTTTGTTGGTTTAGCACAACACCACTCATCATTCAAAAAACGCATCTCATCCGTGAAGGTGAATAATGGAGTTAGATACTGTTTATGAAAATGTTGATCAAAAACATATTAAGGACACAAGTGGACCTCAAATACACAGACATGATGAAGGGCAAGCTCAAAAGCAAAATCAAAAGCAGCTCAAAAGTAAGTAGAAAGTTTAGTTTGAAGGAAATATAGTGTCGCTAATGTGTGAGGAACTGAAAACTGTTAAATACAATTTCTATGAAAACCATGTTAATGGTTCTGCTTTTATATGAAGTGTAATTCATGGAATTATTTTTCAGTTTTTTCTTTTTTTCCCCCAGGATATGTTCTTCTTTGCATATTTTACTGTATAGCAATTCCAGATTTTGTCATTTTAACAGAATACACACTCTAAAAGTTATTTAAAGACACACCTGAATTACTAACAAGGGTTGATTTGAAATGTTAAATCCAACAAGAAGGACCTGAATTGTTCTTAACTGATATTTGTGTGATTTCTCTCTGTTTGTCAGGAGGAAGTAGGTGTTTGGTGTTGATGACAGTGTGTCTCGGGATCATTTGTGTTGTTCTGCTGGTCTTCATCATACTGCAGCACATTTCCATCACAGCAGAGAGAGAGGCAGCTTCTAAAAAAAGTTCGTTTAAATATGTTTTTGTTTTAAGTAGTTTATTTTTCACAATTTTTATACAGATTTGTAAAGTGTTTATCTATGAAAATCTCTGTGGTCCAGGTGTTTTTTTCATATCCAATGAGTCAAAGAACTGGTCTGACAGCAGGCAGTACTGCAGGGATCGAGGAACTGATCTGGTCATTATCGACACTGAAGAGAAGCAGGTGAGTTTGTGTGAGAGTCTGTTCATGAATGAGAGGAATCGCACTTATTCCTGTTTTTATTCACACACAGAGACTCATATCTTCATTCATCAAGGAGACTGTGTGGATCGGTTTGTCTGACATTGAGAACGAGGGCAACATGAAATGGGTGGATAATTCACCACTGAAACAAGGGTAAGTGAAAAAGCACTTAAAACAAAGATATCACTGTAATTATTTTTCACTGTCATTTCACCATAATTGGTAAACTTCCCATTAAAAAGAAAATCTACTAAAAAGAAAAAATGTCATGCTCTTTCACTTAAACATTTGGGGTTCTGAATAATTGAAAATCTGACACATTTTTTAATCAGGTTTTGGATCGAAGGTGAGCCGAATAACTTGGCTGAAGATGAGAACTGTATTGAACTAATTCCTGAAAAACCAACCCTGAACAACTGGAATGATCTCCCGTGTTCATATACGATAAAATGGATTTGTGAGAAATAAATTTAGTCTTATCATGCATAGTCTTATCAACTTGTATTATCTTACCAAATCATTCTTACTATACCAGTTTTTTTTTTTTTTTTTTTTTTTTTTTTATCCCAAGGGATGGGTAAATCTTATAGGACAGAACACAATTTTAGCCAGGAAAACTGGGTTGTTTGTTCAACCCAGCATAACGGGTTGATTTATTTTTTAAATTTTTAAGTACATTCAAGTTTGCTATTTAAGCGATTCTAAATGTGGCTATTAAACCTTTGAGGTTCATTCTCGTGTGATATACAGCATGTTTGAACTTCCAGAAGAGGTTTGTTCTTGTGCGTCATTCATGTTCAGTTGAGCTTCTGATTATGTTCACTGATCAATGTTTACATGTGAGTAAAAGCCTAAATTAATTTTATTAGTTTTTCGCTGACTTCTATATTATTTGTCAGAAATGCTTGAGACATTATAAGATGATATTGACTGTTAATTAGGGATGTCCCGATCACGTTTTTTTGCCCTCGAGTCCGAGTCCGAGTCCGAGTCATTTGATTTTGAGTATCCGATACTTCTATAATACATAAAAAAGAATAAAGAAAAAACAGATCCAGGATCCAGGAACAATGCTTTTCAGGTTTTTCAGGTATCTAACAGTAGTTTTCAGGTACAGAAAATGGATAAAGTAATCAAATATAAAATATCACTGCATATTATCTTTACTGTATAAAATAAAAAAAGATTAATCATTATTGAAGTTACAAAAACTATTCAGTCAAGAGCAGTGAGTGATTTCTTTGTTATTTGTTGTTTGATTTGACATTAAAAACAGGCAGCAGGAATAGTTTTGTTCCTTATAAGACATGCACGATCCAGTACATATACTGTTACACATGCGCTGTCTTTCTCGACTAATATACGTTCACTTAAGACATAACCGACTATGTTTGCTAGGATACTCGCTAAGACGGGCATGTTGACATAATTTTTGTATGAATTTGTCCGCTGAAGCGCAAGACTTGAAAGAGAACTCGGTATTTGCGCGCTGACTGAAATATAAGCGTGTGCGCGCTTTGGATGAGCTCACACAAATCTTCTCACAGCGCGCAAGCTCTCTTTCACGTCTTGTTCTTGAAGGTTTTAATCAATTTAGTTTAAACACAGATAGCAACGTGTGCTGTTCAGGTCTCACCTGCACTCGCGCACTATCAACACCCGGGTGATGACGGCGTAAATGACTGGACATTAGAGCATACGGCACTCACAGTTAACAGTTTACAAAGAGTGACTGTTTTGTCCACGCTTTTTGATTTTCGTTGTTGTAACGTTTTGCGCATCCATCGACTGAAACATACATTATCTGAACTATGTCTGTTTTCCACGTTGCTATTTTAAACAAACCATATTAACCAATAGATGCGTCGTCAATCGAGATGGACCACGGTGCAAGTGCGTACCGAACCGTAAGTGGAGAACCGTACGGTTCGATTTTTTACCGAGAACCGTTGAACCCCTAATACATATATCCAAGTCCTGATCGGGAGGTAACGTCCGATTCCGATCGAGTCTAAAACCACGTGATCGGGCCCGATTTCCGATCACATGATCGGATCTGGACATCCCTACTGTTAATTAAAAGTGACATTATCAGAAAGTGGTCTAATCACTGGAATATTATTTGACTGCTATTCTGCCTTTTCTTCAATCTCTTTCTTTATCAACACAGTATCATTTTCTGAAAACATCTGCAATTGCTGACAGAGAAATCAAATAACAAAAGTCAAGGGTCTAGAGCCCAACTAAAGCAAACAATGATCACCATAATGGTGACAAACATATAAACCTCTGTTAATTCTCACTAAGAATTTCTGTGGATGTATGGCAGAAATAAAGCCAAGCTGGACTGTAATAAGTGAAGCTAGTAATGCTGTTTTTGGAGTTGTTTAATCCTCCTCGGCTGAGATCTTAAGCGATTTAATGTCTTTTGTTGACATTTGTCATTTGTCTTTTGTAGCTGCCAACATGGTTTTGTATATATATATATATATGGTGGTTTTAGACTCGATCGGAATCGGACGTTATCTCCCGATCAGGACTTGGATATATGTATTAGGGGTTCAACGGTTCTCGGTAAAAAATCGAACCGTACGGTTCTCCACTTACGGTTCGGTACGCACTTGCACCGCGGTCCATCTCGATTGACGACGCATCTATTGGTCATTTACAAATGCATTATAAATCATTAATAATGCAGTTATAATTGCATGAATAAAAAGGGCCAAATAGTGAGCCGTTTTTAACTCACATGTTAAAATTGCTTAATAAATGTATTTATTCACACTTAATTAACTCAAAACCAGATTCCTGGTTTATTTCATGATGCAGCAAAAATTGACTATCATAATTAGACTGAAGGGTGTTGTATTTGTGGTTTTCTTATTAGTATCTCATGACTGCCACTTTTCTTATGTTGCTTACCATCGCATCCTCCGTCCACGGGGCGCGAAGCAGATTTGCGCAGGGTTTTCCTCAGCGTGGTCGCAATAGGATCTCACACATTCCCCCGTAAATCACACTTGTTCAGGCAGACAGTCATCTGTTAACACAGGCCAAATTGAAAAAGACAGCAAACATCTTTATTACTACTCTGATAGTACACTTATCAATTCATGTAATTAATTTGAGTGTATGTGGGTTTATAACGGGTCTGATTCTCACCTTATTGATGAACAGAAATCGTAGTTTGCGAGTAAAGCTTTAAATTCCTCCATTAACGTCAGCTGCTGTAATAATCCTCTGATATGTGCAAGAGAAAATCGCTGTGCGGCATAAATGATAAATATATTAGGCAGTATCTGTGCATTTCTTCTTTTTCTTCCATTCAAAAAGTTGCATCGTATATGACGTAAGGGTGCTTCGGCCTGGAATGTTAAGTGCAGTGTGACTGCGGGCCACCGGGGGAGTGGGGAGGGGGGACAATCGCGCTCAGGCTCGGTTCAAAATAAGAACATCAAATCTTCCTGAAATTTTCTGAAAACAGCTTTACAACAAACCCAAGCAGCAAAACCCAAAATACACTCCCTAAAAAAATAAATTCTCTTAAAAAAAAAAAAATAACGTTTTTACTTTTCAGCAGTTTCGCTTCTGCTTGAGCTACTAAATTTACTCTTGAAACTGTCATTGTGCAAGTGGAAGTACTCATGATTTATGAATTGCTTGTGACATTCTTTAGTTGTAATTTTCTGAATGGATATAAACTTTGGCTGAACAATACATAATTAAAAAATCTGACACATTTTATTCAGGTTTTGGCTCGAAGGTGAGCCGAATAACTACCGTGGTGGAGATGAGGACTGCATTGAACTGAATCCTACAAAACACACCCTGAACAACTGGAATGATCTCAGATGCTCTCAGATGAGAAAAGGGATTTGTGAGAAATAGGGTTTCATCATGCTTATCTTTCAGTCTTATTCTGGGGTTGTTTTCACAAAACATTTTATCTTACCACTAAGAGTTCTCCTAAATCAGCAAGTTAGGAGCTACTTTTAGCCTTAAGATGTTTTTTTTTTTTTTTTTATATGGCTCCTATCACATAATTCATTATTACAATTCCTGTCTTTTAAGACAATATCAGTTGATTTAATTGCATGAGCTGCGTTCATGTGAAAGGCTGATGCTGCACACTTTACATCTGATGTGTTCATGTCTTGCTCCATCTCAAGCAGCTCTATGTCAGTATAACCTTATTCTAGCTGTTATCATGTCTCATTTGTTGGTCTGAAGTGTTGAAGTGACAATCACAGTATAGAAGTGTAAAGTGTTTTAGATTGCCCTGATTCACCCTATTATTCAACATTACAATATTGAGTGCTGTGAAACTGCTTTTGAGTTGATTTGCTTTCTCTTTGAATAAAAAAAACATTATTTATCATATAATACATTTCATTTTTTTTTTTTTTTTTTTTTTTTTAATAACAACTGAGAGATGAAACAATAGGTTACTTGAATAACTTAAGCAGGTGGAAGTCTTGCTGTGGTGGTAAAATAGAATTTAAGGGTATAATAATATAACACTCTTTTGATAAAGAATTAAACAAAGTATGAGATCAGTGAATCAAGAGACTCATCATAACAAATGTGTTTTATAAACACTCAAGTTACAGCAAACAAAGAAAACTTAATGTTAAAAAGTCAATGGTCAATAGCCCAACGATCGCTGTAGCGCCTGTTCAAGCGGCTCGTGAACCAATCATCTCTTCTTACTAGTTAATTTATTGCATCAAATACACATGAAAGAACATCAGAAAGAATGTTGTTTTAATGCAGAAAGACATCAGCATACATCATTTTTCAGGTCTGAGTGCTTTGACTGCTTTGTTACACATAATGGTGGATTCGGCATTATGATTGGTTAGATCACCTGTCAATCAAACTCCCTGCAACGGGTCAATTAGATCGCTATTGTTGCCTTTTGCAGCTGCCAACATGGTTTTGCAGTTCACTACATGTGGCTGAATGTAAAAGAGACAGTCATAATTTGGATCCAAGGAGAGTTGCAGACTGGAAGTCTAAATTCTTATTACAGGGACTTCTTATTGCAGTGTGAAATGAAATCACTTCCTTTGTGGGTTTAGCATTAATTTAAAAACACTATACTCATCATTCTGAAGATCACAGCTCATCTCTACTGTAAGACACAATTCATGGAATTTAATGTCATTTATGAAAGTGGTGAAGATGGTGCTGACACAACTCGAAAACACAGTAAGCAGAAGGTTTAGTTTAACCCAGCATTTTGTTAGAGTGCTGGTAGCACCAATATTTATATACAGTTTTATCCATTTTTATCTTCAATATCCTGTATTTGGACATGGTTCTCCACTGGTGGACTTTTATTACTTTGTAATAACTACTTTTATTAGTCGTTTTTTTTTAACTACTTTTATTAGTCGATTAGCTGCTATTTCAAAAATGGCAGTCACAAGTGTCTTGTTGGTCACGGTAACCCTGCCCCCAGCCCCTGACGCAAGCGGTTCTTACTTCTAGCCCAGCAATGTTGTGGTGCTACTTACGAACCACTTTTTACTGGTTCGGAGCTGGTGCTTTGTGTGTCGAAAGACAAAGAACTGATTTGAAACTAGGCTCTGGCTCCGAACCAGCACTCAAACTGCCTTGGTGGAAAAGGGGTAAGAGACACACGGCTGGTGCTCCTCCAGGACAGATTTGAGAACCAATGCTACAGATCTCAGCATCCACACTTATTACAAAGCTGTATGACTTTAGTTCTTTCATACAAAACTTCTTAATAAGAATTAACAGAGCTTTAGATGTTGATGTTTTATTGAAAATAATAAAGTCACCATTATGGAGGTGAGCGTTTGCTTTAGTTGGGCTCTTGATTCTTGACTTTTTAATGCTAAAATTTTTCTGACTGCTGGAACTGTGTGTTTTCAGAACTCATTTGTTACAACAAAAATTATAAGAGATGTTCTGATCAGGTGCTTCTGAAACGGTAATTTCAAGCTTTATTGTTTTCAATAAAACATCAACATCTAAACTTCAGTTATTTCTTAATACAAAGTTTTGTATGAAAGAAATAAAGACAAACTGGTTTGTAATTAGTGAAGATGCTGAACTCTAGAAAGATCTGTTAGTGTTTAATGGTCTGTTATCTGAGTTTTGTGGGTCACCATTGTGCTGGAGAGTAGAGCCTGTGCTTCAGTCAGTGATGAGCTGAGAAACACTGATGCTCTGCTGCATGTTGCTTTATTTAATGGTGGTAACTGTGTAGTTGTTGATGCAGTAATACAGTAGTTACATTGCATGTGCTGTTGTTAGCTAATGGTTAACTGCAAGAGAATTTCATTTTACAGAAATGGTTTCATAATAATAATCCAGGAAATACCTGTAAAGTGCTTTTTTGTAAGACATTTAAGAAAAATTAAAAAATAGATTAGGATATTTTACTTTAATTTTATAGTTTTTATTTGAACAGATCTAATTTTCAAATCAAGGACATTTTGAGAACATTCTAGGAACATCAAATTTCCAAATAAAATATGGTTCCCTAAATGTTCAGAGAACGTCCTGAATGTTCTGCGAAGATCCGCCAAATAACGTCCCCCAACCCTTAAAAGAACTCCACATCGTGTGCATCTCGGAACGGTCTGGGAATGTTACTAGGCAACGTCCTTAACACCAGTGGGGATGCTCTGAGAATGTTCTGGGAATGTAAAATTTCTAGCAGTGATTAGGGCTGTCGCGATAACCGCAATTTCATAATACCGCATTTTTGACGAGCCAACCGCAGAACACTGCAAAAACCGCAGCAACCGCGATATTTGCATGTTTTCTATTTTTTGAAAGGCTATGTCCTTCTCGTTTTACACTTCATACACGTGTACTAAATAAGGTAATAATGATAGCATAATGTGTACCATGGTGATTTGTACAGAGGCTCCGTAGATTTGCACTAAACAAGCCAGAACAGACAGTGAATGTGAGAAAGATCGACTGAGGGCGTGCGATTACCTGCGTCTGTCCTTCAGGCCGAGACATATATTCGTGAAAAAAAGTCGTCGTGTCCAAGGATATCGAAATCTCTGCCTTAGCATCGAAGCATTACTGGTCAGCTGAGCCTTATAAAGTGGCGCTCAACGTTAAAATGATTTCAACAGCTTGTTTCATTTCATCTCTCTTTGAATGAATCTACGTTTTTGAACGTGCAGTTGAATGAATGGTTTAAAGACTCAAAGACAGTCCCTTGCCGCCACCTTGTGTCACAACAATGTAACTGCACTGACTGACAGCCAGTCTAGAACGCGCAGAGATGAGTAACGTTAGTTCTGCTTATACTCGTGAAATATCAGCAGAAAGTCTTGTTTAGTCAGATTCGAGGATCGGAACTAACTATTATACATACAACAATAGCTCTACCATCTTATTGTCAGGTTTATGTTCTGTTTTGTAGACCCTTATTTTGACATTCTCTTTACTTCAATGCTCTATTTAGTTTCGTTATTGAATATGACCTCTCTCTCTCTCTCTATTATATATATATATATATGGCGGTAATACCGCATATCGCGCTATTAAGCCACTCAAAAATACCACAAGGGAAATTCCTTAACCGCGACAGCCCTAGCAGTGATACTTCCTGTGACGTTCACACAAGTGGCCAAGATTTAGTATTTGGACAGGCCCAGAAAGCATCACCATCACAGCAGAGAGAGAGAAAGAGACCTGTTAAAGAGTTTGATGCTCTTTACTTAGATCTGCAATCGGACAAAAGTTTGTTAAAATTTACTGTCATGGTTTTCATTTGTTCAGAGGTATACGTTTGAATGAAGCATGCTAATCCTTATGCTTCAAAGAAGAAAGAAATCTGTAGTGATTACATCATCTGTTACCACTTCTTCATCCTATGATTCTGTAACCCATTCGTCATGCAGAGAAAATCACTTCCTGTTTAGGTTTAGTACTGTTTAAAAACACTGCTCATATTTCTAAACAACACCCCTCATCTGTGAAGACGAATAATGGAGTTAGATAGCATTCATCAATATGTTAAACACAAAGACATGACATGTGGACCTCAAAGAGTCACAGATACAGGACAAACTCAAAAGCAAAGTAAGCAGAAAGTCTAGAAGAACTGCAAAATGTTACAGACAATTTCAGTCATGGTTTTTATGAACACTGTGTGAATGTTTCTGCTTTTATATGAAGTGTATTTCGTGGAATTTTTTTTCTACTTACTTTTTCTGCATATTTTAATAATTCCAGTTTGTCATTTTAACAGAACACACTCTCTAAAAGCCCAGTTATATATAAAGACAAAGCTGGATTATACAGAAGAGCTGATTTGATATGTCATGTCTAATAATATGAATTGTTGTTAATTGATATTTGGGTAACATTTTACAATAACAGTACATGAATAATCATGTACTAATACCTGAATTAATAGTTACTTTAACATGAACTCATGATTAATGAAGATATGAACTAATGAAGAGCTATCCTTAACTACGACAGGAGTCATAAGTATTTATGCATGAATAAACAGCAGCCTTAACTACATGTTAATACATGTTTGATAATTAAAGGTTCAATTGTTACATGCTGCAGAAATGAAACGTTCATGGTATTTATTAACATAAAGGAGAGAGACAACAACCAAACACATGTAAACTAACAATAAGAACGGACAGGGAGTGCTAGAAGTGAGCCCAACTTAAAGGGAGTGCTAATGACAATAAACAGGTGCAGGGAATCCAGGAGAAGCGGGAAGGCTGATGAGGGAAGTGAGTTCAAGGAGGATCATGGGAACTGGAGTCCAGGACAGGCATGGTGTAACATTACCTTCCCCTCCCCGGTGGGCGCGTCCTCATGTCTCAGATGGAACAACGGGGGAGGGGGGTGGGTCTAGGGTGGCTCCAGGGCTCTAGGGGCTCGGCCGTCATGGCGGATCAGGAGTCTCGAGCGGCCGTGGCGGGTCAGGAGCTGTGGGCGGCCATGGTGGTCTTTGAGCCCCACCCACATGTTCCCCACCCACGGGTACATGGCCCCCCCCAAATAATTTTTTTTTGGGAGATTTAGGGGGGGCTGGAAGGGCTTGTGGAATGGAGTGGATTCGGGGGCCGCTGGAGCGGGCTCGGGGGCTGCTGGAGCTGACTCAGGAACAATTGGAGCGGACTCGTTGGCAGTGGGAGCGGACTCGTTGGCAGCGGGAGCAGAATCATTGGCAGCTGGAGCGGACTTGTTGGCAGCTGGAGCGTGCTCGTGGAACGCTGGAGCGTGCTCGTGGAAAGCTGGAGCGTGCTCGTGGAGAATAAAAGCGGGCTCGTGGAAGCCTGGAGAGGGTTCGTGGAAGCCTGGAGCGGGCTCGTGGAAGGCGGGAGAGGGCTTGTGGAAGCCTGGAGCGGACTCGTTGGCAGCTGGAGCGTGCTTGTGGAAGGCTGGAGCATGCTCGTGGAAAGCTGAAGCGTGCTTGTGGAGAATAAAAGCGGGATCGTGGAGGCCTGGAGAGGGTTCGTGGAAGCCTGGAGCGGCTCGTGGAAGGCGGGAGAGGGCTTGAGGAAGGCTGGAGCGTGCTCATGGAAGGCTGGAGTGGGCTCGAGGAGGGCTGGAGCGGGCTCGGCGAGGGGTCTGGAGACGGAATCCAAGACATCCCCTCGTACTCAATAAGAAGCCCTACGGGTACTGGAATGGACGTTGTTTGGAGCGATGGCTCAGGCTCGGAGGCAGACATTCAAAATAGCATCTGGCCAGCTCGCCTTACCAGAAAGCTCAGCGAATTCCTCAACATATCTCTCCAGCGGGCGGCCGTGCTGTCCATAAACAGTCCATAAAGTCCATAAACGGTCCTCTGTAGAGAGCTTGGGCTGGCGTTTCTTCGGGGGTACCAGGACTAAGAAGATACCCATAACTTTGTGGAAGTCCTGTCGGTTTGGTCTGTTCTTCTGTTACGTGTATGGTGCTGCAGGGATGAGACATTCACTGACTTCCACAATAAATGGGTATTTATTAATATAAAGGAGAGAGACAACAACCAAACACATGCAAACTAACAATAAGAACGGACAGGGAGCGCTAGAAGTGAGTCCAACTTAAAGGGAGTGCTAATGACAATAAACAGGTGCAGGGAATCAAGGAGAAGCGGGAAGGCTGATGAGGGAAGTGAGTTCAGGTGTGCAAACAAGGAGGATCATGGGAACTGGAGTCCAGGACAGGCGTGGTGTAACAACAATATTTAAGATTTTCTGTCTGCTAGAGGTCGCTAGAAGCCTATTCAAAACAAAGCCGTAGCTTGATGATGGCAAGTTTGTGCATGGAATCTTGGGACATGTGGTCTTCACCTCACAGCCAGTGGAAAATAATCGGGATAGGACTCCGGCAGAAATCATGTTCATGGATGTGATTATTAACGTTACTGTAGTATGAAGCAGAGCAGGACTGAGTGTTGTGGGATGCAAATTTCCTTGATTATTACGCCGGAATGAGAGTATAGTTCCTAGCCATATTGGCTTAGAAAATCACAACTTTTCATTTTCCGTCGGTCTTAGTACACAATGTATCTACAGAAGAGTCAAGTTTTAAATAGGAGAAATATCGAAACTCTTTGGTCAATTTTTTAAGCGAGATGCTAACAGTCTAATCGGATTCAATGAACTATGCTAAGCTATGCTAAAAGTGGTACTGCCAGACCCGGAGATCAGCTGAATGGATTCGAAAATGGTAAAACTCAACTGTTTAACTCTAGGGGAGTTGGAAAATGAGCCTATTTTCAAAAAAAGTGGAGTGTTCCTTTAATCACGATTATTTAACACGATTATTGGTGGTTATGTGATATGATCGCAGTCTTATTTCATTTCAGTATTACATACTCTTACTGTATTCACTAAATCGTTAGCCTCATAGCATAGCATCATAGCATCATCGTTAGCATCATAGCATTATTGCCCAGATCATATTTCAAAGGCAGATATCACAATTTGGCCAAAAAATGACTTGGGCAATTATGCTATGAGGCTAATGAAATATAGATTAACCCTTACTAGGCTACTCAGATATTCAGTAAAGTTCGGTGTGTGTTTTTCCTTTGTCCTTTGTTGTTTATCCCCTAAAGCAGGGGTTCCCAACCATGTTTTGAGTTGGACTGAAAGTAGTCTTGTTGAGGGCCAGTGTGAAATGAAACCACTTCCTGTTTGGGGTTAGCACTTGTTCTGTTTTTTTCAATGTTCTGCTTTTATATGAAGTTTAATAACATGCTATTATTTTTCTATTTATTTATTACATATTCTTGTTCAGAGAAAGTTGAAAATACTTTAAAGAAGGAATGGTGTTGCAGATGTGTTTGATGAAATGAGAACTTTCTAGGAATATGTCAGGGTTTCTGATTTTAAATGAAGTGTATTAATAGGGAATTATTTTCCATGAAATTTACTTTAAACAGTTCATGATAAGGAAAGAGGGCAGAGGCTTTGGTGGAGGGCTCACTAATCCCTCCAGGTCGGCCTCCGGTTGTCAATGCCCAGCTTCCACCACTGACTTCCGGGGTTCCAGCTGCGCCTGAACCCTGCACCCCTACAGCGTCATTGGGCTCCTCCCTTCCTCTGACCTCCCCATCATCCATCGCCGCCATGGTCCTGCAAGCCAGCAACTCAGAGCCAGGCTTCCAGGCCTGCGATGTTGCCTAGTTCCGTCAGCCACTATGATTTTGTAGTGGACTTTTGTAACCACGTGTACTTTTTTTATGCAGAGGTCTCACATGAGTAAGGTAATAAAAAAAAAACCTGCATAACCAGAAGAGATGGGAACACATGCAAGCCACAGCGACGATGGAGGCCTACATAGATGTCAAATGCCTGTATACATGTACGAGTCAAATGAAGTATACTTTGCAAGGATGTGTGTTTGACTATGTGGGAAAAAAACAGAAAATTTAGATTTACTTTAATGATTACAGCAGACCTGTTATTCAACAGCATAAGATTCTCTTGCCCTGGGAACCTTCCACCACTGCACATTTTGTATGTCTCCCTCATCAGACACACCAAATTTAAGGTTGCATCTGAAAACTGAAAAATGTTGCTCCTGCAGGCAGGATACGGAGGTAGGAAAGTAACAAGGCATGTCCGAATCCAATGATCGTTCCACATCCTGTCTCCTAAGATACCTTCATCTGATTGACTTTTGAAGGCAGCATAGATGTATCCTTTGCTGCCTTTATATCCTACAATGCTGTGTGTTCCATTCCATGACATTTCAGCTAGTTTCCACTTTTTTCCCCACATTTCCACTTTTGATGACATTTCTAGCAAGTATTGTAATAATTAAATATTAAATAATTTAATAATTAATAACTCTCTGTGTTTTGTTATCGATCATTAAATCGTTGTGCTCCCTCATTAGACTGTCCGAAATCACATACCTTTGTGTGTAAAAGCTGCCTACTAAGTCACTGCCTGATAAGGCAGCGAGGCAATGAGTCAGCTGCCTAGGTTTTTGAATGCAGCCTAAGTCTTACAATCTCTCTACTAATCCGCTGAATCAGGTGTGTTAGATGAGGGAGACATGAAAAATGTGCAGTGGTGGGGATCCCCAGGACAGGAGAACTACTTCTTTACTGCACTGTCACTTCTGCTATAGCTTCTGCATTCCATATAGGTTTTCTTTGCAACAGGGACTTTCCCTCTGAGGAGGCAAAGGAGGCAGTGTTTCCTTTAAAAAAAAAAAAAAAAAAAAAAAATTTGAAAATAATCCACAGTACAAAAATAAAACAAAGCTGTTCACGTGATAACTCCCACCTCTTGTTTTTGTGTGTGTTCCCCATCCACATATCAGTCTGAATGAATAAATTAAAGGGGAGACTAATTTAAAAGGAAATAAACAGCTCACTCATTTATATAAATATCACATATCAAATATCACACTTGAAATGACTTTAAAACACAACCAGTAAATGTTTTTAAGTGAAAAAATCAGCTTAGTCACATGGAAGGAACATCTCCGTGTCTGTGACCAGGGACTAGGCCTATAGGGAGGACTGAAGTGAACAGAGATGCTCAAGTGTTTTTCCACCAATTTTATAGATATTTTTAGATTTAAAGAATGACATTAATGAATTAAAGCTACATACTATTTTGACACATACTATTTTGTCCTGTGGATAAAAATCAAGTAAAAGTCACAGAAACCTTCCAATTGTGGGTAACACCAATATTTATATACATGATATATCAAATATCATAATATAATAATATTTGGACATGG
Source organism: Megalobrama amblycephala (assembly GCF_018812025.1). Taxonomy (NCBI): domain Eukaryota; kingdom Metazoa; phylum Chordata; class Actinopteri; order Cypriniformes; family Xenocyprididae; genus Megalobrama; species Megalobrama amblycephala. Next base: position 11,145,919 of record NC_063050.1, on the reverse strand, counting down.
TTCTCAACTGGTGGGACACTATATGGGTTCTGCACAACTTCCGCATTCTGTAAAACAGGTTAAATTATGATTCAACCCCAGTCAGTTAAAAGTCAGCAACATAAAGGTCCATTTTTTAAAATTGTTCATTTGTTGTCACAGATTCCTCTTGTTGGATTTTGTAGCTGCCAACATGGTTTTGCAGTTCACTACCTCGAAAATGGACCTCGAAAATGGAGTAAAAACAAGGATAAAGGCAAAGCTCAAAATCACAGTAAGCAGAAATTTAGTTTATAGCCGAGAGGTTTTAGCTAATAGTGTCACTAATGTTTGAGGAAATTAGAAATGTTCTGTACAATATTAAGAATTGTGTTAAATGATCAATGTGTCAATGTCTTACAAAAGAACATACTATTTAAAAAGGCATCTCTATCATCTATAGACATAGAGAGATTACCTAAAAAGGTTGATATGAAACTTAATTTCTAATAATATGAAGGGTATTCGGACGTTTGGTGTTGATGACAGTGTGTCTCGGGATCATTTGTGTTTTTCTGCTGCATGGTCTCCATCATAGCGCAGCACATCTCCAACACAGCAGAGAGAGAATCTCTGTTCAAGAGTAACAAGAACACAGTCCAAGAGTTCAATCAGACCATTAACAGCTTACAGGACAATTACACTGAACTAATGACTGAAAAAGACCAACTGAAGAACAACTTCAGCTCTCTGAGTCAGAAGAGACTGGAGCTGGAGACCAGAGTCAATGATCTTACGGCTCAGAAAAGCCTGTTACAGAGAAACATTGATTCTTTGAGTCAGAAGAAACTGGAGTTAGAAAGCAAAGTCACGTCTTTGAGTGATGAACTGAAGTTAAAAGCTTTTAATGAAGGTTAGTATCCATTTTTCACCCTAGTTTTCTTTATCTTTACATGTACATGGTTTTAAAAATGTGTGTATTTCTATTAGGATATTTGTGCGGTTTAGATGGGTTGTTCATATCCAATAAGAAGATGAGCTGGTCTAAGACCAGGCAGTACTGCAGGGATCGAGGAGCTGATCTGGTCATTATCGACACTGAAGTGAAGCAGGTGAGTTTGTGTGAGTGTCTGTTCATGAATGAGAGGAATCACACTCATTCCTGTTTTGTTTTGTTTTTATTCACACACAGAGGTGCGTATCTTCATTCATCAAGGATAGAGTGTGGATTGGTTTGTCTGACATTGAGCACGAGGGCAATTTAACATGGGTGGATAATTCACCACTGAATCAAGGGTAAGTGCTAAAACACTTACACTAAGAGAAAATCACTGTGTGTTTTGTTGGTTGCTCTTTTGTACACTCCTTATGAAAATTGAACCATTGCAACATTACGAAAACTGCTGAAAACATATTTTCTACAAATATGACAACAACTACAATAAAAGATACTCCCTATAAATAAATTCAAAATAATATGCTTATTTTGTGTTCGTGACTAAGTAAATTTGGGATTTTGAATAATTGAAAATAGAATATGTTATTTAGGTTTTGGAGCGAAGGTGAGCCGAATGATGAACATGGAAAGGAGGACTGTGTTGAAATTATGTCTTCTCATTCATGTTTTATCCTGAACAACTGGAATGATCTCTCATGCTCTGAGAAGAGAAAAGGCGTTTGTGAGAAATAGGGTTCATCCCGTCTTGTTGTGGTTTTACTTCTTTTATTTTATGGAAGCATTTCTTCTTGTGAATGCTGAATTTCTGATAGTGGTGCCTGCCTTTAAAACAGTCTGCTACATTCATTTTATATAAACGCTTTCATGATATCAATTTTGTTTCAAACTTTTCTGTAAATTACAAAATTGCAAGCTTATATTCAGATGAATGGAAAAGTAAAATTGCCATTATTTTCTTACTCCTTTATTAAACTCAGAGCATCCAGTTTCTCACAGTGTGAATCAGGGTGATCTGGGACACCAAACCTCTAATGTGTTCAAGCACCATCTCAAGCAGCTCTATGTCATTATGATCTTATTCTAGCTCTTATCATGCATCTCATTTGTTGGTTTGAAGTGTTGCGGTGAAAATCACAGTAAACTACAGAAGTCTGAAATATCTCAGATTGCCCTGATTCACCCTATTATTCTGATATTGAGTTTCTGTCGAACTGCTTTTGTGTTGATTTGCCTTCTCATTGAACAAAATGGTCAATACCATCATCATCTAGTAAACTTGCCAATTTTTTCCCACATCATTCTTGTGTGTCTGCTTTATTGCACTACAGCAGGGTTGTCCGGCGTGCCCTGATCCCCGAATGCCTCTGGGTAAATTGTGAAAAGGCCTACAGGCCGACCCGTTGGGGACTTCAGATTCTGGAGAGCATTTGATTGGACAGAAGATCTGATGAGAAGCTGAAATGTGTGGTGATGTCATTAAAATCCTTGATTCATATTGGCGGAAGTGAGAGATTGTAAGTTTTGAATGCTTATGTAGTAGGATGGCCCCTTTAAGAAGGCAAGGCAAGGCAATTTTATTTGTATAGCACATTTCATACACAATGCTAATCAGAGATGTTCACGAGTCTTTTATCTGGAGTCCGAGTCAAGTCTGAAGTCTTTATCACTGGAGTCTGAGTCAAGTCTGGAGTCTTTTGTCACGAGTCCGAGTCGAGTCTCGAGTCATTTAAAAAAAAAATAAATAAATATCATAATCAAATCCTAGTTTATCCTAGTTGTATTATATAGAAAAATTATATGATCTTTCTATAATCTGTTTTATTTGAAATTAAGGTCCTATGATGTAAGGGATAGTGTACATCCAGTTTTTTGCTTTATAATCCATTACAATGTACAAAACAGTCGTCCTGGCAACACGAGTAGTCATTTTCAATACAGTCGCTAAACGGACACAAGATGGCGCCAGTGAGTTTGTTATACAGCTGTTTGTTATCAAAGACTATTCGGTTGTTAAGTCTGACGTCACACGGCAGCGCTTCCGGGTCCAAACGCTCTATCTCATACCACAAGAAAACAACAAATGGTGCTAATATACACACACGATGTGGTGTAATACTACAAAAAATATATAATTATAACCTTTATCTCCATACCAATATTCCAGATGGCCAGACAATGATTCATCTTTTATAAATCGTTAAAATATTAATGTGTGTGACGCTGTGAGCACGGAGACTGTTGTGTAGACTGTAAGTATTTAAAGTGTTTAACTTTTTAAAATGATTGATGTTTAATATGAATAAATAGCGCTCATAAACAGCCATTGATGGCATTCTCAAGTGAAACGATCGAGGCTTGGACCCGGAAACGGCGTTCCTTACGTCATGACTTAATAAGCGGATAGAATAACACAAGACGTGTCACTCGTATTGTTTTGAATGGGAGAAAGTGTAACGCGCAATATGGCGGAACAAGTCCCGCCTTCTAAAAAGAATGTCAATAGAAAACTCTACACATGCTGATTGTGATACGTTAAAATATGAGCTTTAAGTAATAAATGGATTAACATCTCTTTCTATCTCTCTCTCTTATGGACACACATTAAGAAATAGAAAAGCTGCAAATAATACGAAGATTGATAAAACGTAGGGCTAGGTTTAAAGTCTAGATTTTTTTTGTTCATATTTTAACAGGCTGGCAATTCAAATGAGCCATGCAGCTACACCACTGTGCCTGTGTTAGTTGTGTGAGTTAATGTGACTAACCTTTGTGGATGCGATGTCTCATAAAATTTGATGATGTTTTTCCGGTGTCTTTAATTGTTTTCCCACATTCTGTGCATCTAGCTGATCTGATGTGATCAGACCTGATCTGACGTAATAAACCCAAACGAAAAAACATATGGCACGGTGGCTCCCGTCATGTTGCATGGGACTCTTATTATGACATTTAGGAGTTTATGCGCACGGACATACGTAATCAAATTCTATGGCAAGGGTCCAATCTACCCCGACACGTAAGGAAATATATGTGACGCAGATATTATAAAAACATTTAAATACAACACAAATTCTTTATTTATTATTTCGGTAGTTAAGGGTAAAAGACTTGAGTCGTTTTTAAAATATTCAGAGTCTTTTGTGCCGAGTCGAGTCAAGTCTGAAGTCATTTCATGTCGAGTCCGAGTCCGAGTCTGAAGTCTGTTAAAATGCGACTCGAGTGCGACTCGAGTCCGAGTCTCTAACTCAAAGTGCTTTACATAAAGAGGAAACAAATACATAAGAATAAAAATGGAATGCATAAGAAATAAAAATAACAATAAAAACAGAGAATGCCACTGTCTTGATGGAAGAGTTAGGAAGTTTCCGGGAGTTTTTTGTTGTCTGTCAGAGCGGATCTAAACAGATCTTCCTCACGGAGAGGGATAAATGAAAAAAAAATATATATATATATTTACATTTGTCAGGTACACTGTAAAAAGTAATACACTCTATCTACTCAATAAAATTGTGGTAACAGATTACAAGCAATGTTATTAATTAAAGTCAACATATACAAACTGAGTGTCACAGTCACGCCTTCCCGGACTCCATTTCCCAGAATCCTTCCTGCTCCACACCTGTTTGCACTTCCCTCATCAGCCTTCCCGCTTTTCCCTGGATTCCCTGCATCTGTGTATCGTCATTAGCACTCCCTTTAAGTTGGACTCACTCCTTGCACTCCTTGTCTGTTATATTGTTTACTTATGTTGTGTTGAAGTCCTGCTCTTGTGATTAAACCCATTTTGATGTTGAAGTCCGTGCCTGTGATCTCTCCACTACACATGACGCTGACACTGAGTTAAAATTAATCAAATGAATTCCTTAAAAGTCAACCATTTAAAATGTGTAAAATTAGCAAACACCATTACAAATACCACAAACTGACATAAAAAGCAATAAGCCGAACTGGGCAACTAAATGCAATACTGATCACCATAATGGTGACCAAACTTTTTCAATAAAATCAGCATCAACATCTAAACCTCTGTTAATTTGTGTGTTTCTCTTTCCTTCAGTGATTTTATTTGTTATCATCAGGTGTCTTCAAAGTTGGCAATAAGAAAATAAAGAGTTCTTAATTAATCTTTGACTTTTTTTATTCAGATATTTTTGTTTAAATTCTACTTAAATTTTACTAATTTTCATATGTTTATTAATATGTTTAATATTTTACACATTTTTATATGTAAACATCTTTTATGTAAAATATCTTACTCAGGACAGTACTAAATAAAAAATAACATGCATTTTGTATGATCTCTCTTATTTTGTTAAAATTACTCACATTTTCACAGATTCTGCAAGGGGTTCCCAAACTTTTGCATACCACTGTACATAAAGCATGCTGATCATTATGCTTCAAAGAAAAAACGGATAGAATTTGAACGTCAGTTGAGATTGCACCATCTGTTACCACATCTTCATCTTATGATTTTGTAACCTATTTGTCAGAGAAATTAAATCACTTCCTTTGTAGGTTTAGCACTGCTTTAGAAACATCACTCGTCATTCTAAAAAAAACACATCTCATCGGTGAAGGTGAATAATGGAGTTAGATACTGTTTATGAAAATGTTGATCAAAAACATATTAAGGACACAAGTGGACCTCAAATACACAGACGTGATGAAGGGCAAGCTCAAAAGCAAAGTAAGTAGAATGTTTAGTTTGAAGGAAATATAGTGTTGCTAATGTGTGAGGAACTGAAAACTGTTATATACAATTTCTATGAAAACCATGTTACTGGTTCTGCTTTGATATATATGAAGTGTAATTCATGGAATTAGTTTTTCTTTTTTTTCCCCAGCATATGTTCTTGTTTGCATATTTTACTGTATAGCAATTCCAGATTTTGTCATTTTAACAGAATACACACTCTAAAAGTTATTTAAAGTTATTTAAAAACACACCTGAATTACTAACAAGGGTTGATTTGAAATGTTAAATCCAACAAGAAGGACCTGAATTGTTCTTAACTGATATTTGTGTGATTTCTCTCTGTTTGTCAGGAGGAAGTAGGTGTTTGGAGTTGATGACAGTGTGTCTCGGGATCATTTGTGTTGTTCTGCTGGTCTTCATCATACTGCAGCACATCTCCATCACAGAAGAGAGAGAGGCAGCTTCTAAAAAAAGTTAGTTTAAATATGTTTTTGTTTTAAGTAGTTTATTTTTCCCAGTTTTTATACAGATTTGTAAAGTGTTTATCTATGAAAATCTCTGTGGTCCAGGTGTTTTTTTCATATACAATGAGTCAAAGAACTGGTCTGACAGCAGGAAGTACTGCAGGGATCGAGGAACTGATCTGGTCATTATCGACACTGAAGAGAAGCAGGTGAGTTTGTGTGAGAGTCTGTTCATGAATGAGAGGAATCACACTCATTCCTGTTTTTATTCACACACAGAAGTCCATATCTTCATTCATCAAGGAGAGAGTGTGGATTGGTTTGTCTGACATTAAGAACGAGGGCAGAATGAAATGGGTGGATAATTCACCACTGAAACAAGGGTAAGTGAAAAAGCACTTGTCAGTGATAAAACAAAGATATCACTGTAATTATTTTTCACTGTCATTTCACCATAATTGGTAAACTTCCCATTAAAAAAGAAAATCTACTAAAAAGAAAAAACGTCATGCTCTTTCACTTCTGCTCAAGCTTCTTTACAACTTTAGTTCACTCTTGAAACGTGATTGCTGTGCTTTGAGGATTGTTGATTCATGAGTTGCTTGTGATGCTCCTCATTTGTTAGTTTATGAATGAGTGAACACTTTGGGGCTGATTTGATTAAACATTTGGGGTTCTGAATAATTGAAAATCTGACACATTGTTTTATCAGGTTTTGGCTCAAAGGTGAGCCAAATAACTTGGCTCGAGATGAGGACTGTATTGAACTGAATCCTGAAAATCCAACCCTGAACAACTGGAATGATCTCCCGTGTTCATATACGATAAAATGGATTTGTGAGAAATAAATTTAGTCTTATCATGCATAGTCTTATCAACTTGTATTATCTTACCGAATCATTCTTGCTATACCAGTTTGGGGTTTTTTTTATCCCAAGGGCTGGGTAAATCTTATAGGACAGAACACAATTTTAGCCAGGAAAATTGGGTTGTTTGTTCGACCCAGCATAATGGGTTGATTTATTTTTTACTATAAAACTAGCTTATTTTTTACTTCACACACTTAAAAAAATGCTACCTTAAATTAAGTACATTCAACTTGGCTATTTAAGCGATTCTAAATGTGGCTATTAAACCTTTGAGGTTCATTCTCATGTGATACGCAGCATGTTTGAACTTCCAGAAGAGGTTGTTCTTGTACGTCATTCATGTTCAGTTGAGCTTCTGTATTACACACTTCCGTATTATTTGTCAGAAATGCACTTTATTAAGATTATATTGACATTATAAGATTATATTGACTGTTAATTAAAAGTGACATTATCAGAAAGTTGTCTAATCATTGGAGTATTATTTGACTGCTATTCTGCCTTTTCATCAATCTCTTCCTTTATCAACACAGTATCATTTTATGAAAACATCTGCAATTGCTGACAGAAATAAAATAACAAAATTCAAGGGTCTAGAGCCCAACTAAAGCAAACAATGATCACCATAATGGTGACAAAACATCTAAACCTCTGTTAATTCTCGCTAAGAATTTCTGTAGATGTATGGCAGAAATAAAGCCAAGCTGGACTGTAAAAAGTGAAGCTAGTAATGCTGTTTTTGGAGTTGTTTAATCCTCCTCGGCTGATATCTTGAGCGATTTACTGTCTTTTGTTGACATTTGTCATTTGTCTTTTGTAGCTGCCAACATGGTTTTGTGTACAGTTTTGTATATATATATATATATATATATATATATATATATTTCTCAAAGGCCATCAGTGTCAGATGAATTCACTTCCTGTGTGGTTTTAGCACTATTTTAAAGCAGTGGTCATCATCGTAAAGACCACAGCTTTTTCTCGGTGTGGTAATTTTTTTGCTTTGGTTTTCATGTTCAATGAGGTTTTCATGTTCATTTTTACAGCAGCGGCTTACTTAATAAATTATATCTGCTATGAAAATTTGCCATATTTAAGAAATGCTCAGTTTATAAAAGAATGTGTGGTATGGCTGCATTTTTCCGAGGCAGCAGATGGCACTGCAGAGGCTTTGAATCGTTCCTGGTACAATCATGGGAAGCCTCACAGCTTCATCAGGCTTCATTTCCCCATGTAAAACGAAATGAGGATGCACAATTTAAGACATTTGAAGCCACCCGAGTGTCAGATAACAACCGTTATAACTCAGTGCCACAAAGGCTCATACACTAGAGGGAGCTAAAGATCATTATCACACTGAGATTAATACACAGTGTACAGTTTATTACTCTTGTTGAAATATGAAATATTTTAACATAATTGGTTAATCCATCAGATCAAATTTAGTTTAGTATGTAGAGTGTCACACAAAACAGTGTGAAAAATAATTTAAATGTCTCATGTGTGGGACCGTTGGGGGTCACGTGACCAAGATGGCAGCTTAGCCGAGGAGCTCCGACACTGTGACTCACTTAAATTAAGAAAACCCTTCTTAACTGCCACCATTTGTTTTAAAAGTTACATCAAGGAGATGTCTAAACCCCGTCTGTGAAACAGTGCGAAATTTTCACACGCGGACGTAAGACGACCTCTAAAACAACTTCAACAAGTCCTCCGAAGAATAGCGCTAGCACAGCTAGTGTAACATCCACAGAGGAGATTGCATGGAAGAAATACTGTCCGAACTCAGAGAAATGCGGAGTGAATTTGGAGGAAGACTGGACGGTATTGATCAGAGACTAACAAGTATGACAACTACGCTCACAACACTTGAAAATAAATTGACGGAGACGAAACAGGAGGTTGCCGACAACATTGTCCGCATTGACCAAGCGGAGTCCCACATCGCTGCAACCGAGACGGCACAAGAGGCAGTTGACACAGCCTTACAGGCAGCCTTGAAACGAATCTCCTCTCTTGAAACAAAGACAGAGGATCTCGAAAACCGAGCAAGGAGAAAAAAACTTGCGCATTATTGGTGTACGTGAAGGAGCAGAGGGAAGACAGCCACTAATTGATTTTGTTACCGAGAAGCTGCCGACGTGGTTGGGTTTGCCCCCTCAAAAGACTTTTACACTCGAACGAGTACACCGCACGTACCCATCGTACGCTTTTTGAAATTCCAGGGCAAGGAATTTGTCTACCGGGAGACGAGAAAGCACAGGATCACACACGAGGGGCAAGAAATAAAGTTTGTACAAGATCTTGCAGCAGAAACTCTCCGTATCAGGAATGGCTTCCAACCTATCATTCCAAAGTTTATTGAGATCAACGCTTTCCGTGGCTTCAGTTACAACCCGTGTAGGCTCAGGGAAGGGAAGATTCATCTATTCTCTACTCTGCGGGAAGCTGAGAAGTTTTACGCACACCTCCCACGGGCAGAAGAAGCCACCGGTGAGGACTGAAACGCGGAGAGTCTAAAATGACACTTTATAGCTTTGTACACGTGAATAACCGGTTATGTTTTTCCAAAAATGTCTCCTTTCTCAGTAAGTATTTGATGTATTTTTATTCTTAGTCTTATGTTAAAGTTTGGCAGTTACGTTTTTATTTTTTGATCAACAATGTTTTGTAGCTTACAAGGGTTAATGTTTACAGTTTAAAGTACATGGTGTATGGATGCAAATTTGAATGTGCACGGTAAAGTCATGTCGATTAGTTGCTCCTCACTCTTTGAGGATCAACGTCCCTATACGCCACTGTATTCTAAGGGTCTAAGGGTCGGAGGGTCGGGGATTTGTTCAAATAAGTTCAAAATAGTTCTGTATGTATGCTGTGTGAATGTGTGTGTGTGCTTGCACTGCAAACATGCCTATTTGTTTCACTTTTCTTTAATAATGTTTCCTTTCACATTAGTATTTCAATATAAGTGTTAATTAGATAATAAAGAGGCTATATGGAAAAGATAAAACTAGGAAGGGACTTTAGCATTACTATCACGAGTTGGATGTCAGGGGAATACGAAAATTGGTCAAGTTGAAAAAAGTATTGAACAGAATAAATTGTTTAAAAACAAATATAATTTTTATACAAGAGTCACATTTGACAGAATCAGATATTCTAATGTTAACTAAAAGATGGCGAGGACTAGTATTTCATGCCCCGTATACCAGTCATGCTAGAGGGGTAGTAACTTTGATACATAAGTCAATACCATTCCAAAAATCTAAAGTCATAATGGACCCAGGAGGAAGGTATATTATAGTACAAGGTCCTGTTCTGTCACAAAAAAATAAACTTTATCAATGTATACGGTCCTAATGAGGACTCCCCATCTTTCTTTGAAAAACTTTTTCATACAATCTCCAATTTAGAGGGCCAATATATCTTGGGCGGTGACTTCAACTGCACTCTAAATCCTATACTTGATAGGTCTTCTCAAACTGACAACTCGCACGCTAAAACCAGAAAAATTCTGAATTATTACATACATGATCTAAGAGTACAAGACATTTATAGAGTCAAAAATCCGACCAATAAACAATATTCATGTTTCTCCAGCATTCACAAAAGTCACTCACGCATTGATTATTTCCTAACGTCATTTGAATTACAGTCACAAGTAGAAGACTGCTGGTATAATAGCATCGTTATGAGTGACCATGCACCTGTCTCGTTAAAAATAAAACTAGGTAAAGGGGAACAAGGTCGAAAAAGATGGAGATTCCAAACTTTCTTGTTACAAGATGCAACTTTCGTTCAATTTATAGAGCAATGCATAGACATATACTTTAAACACAATGGAGAAGAAACCTCAGCTTGTACTAGATGGGAAGCTTTCAAAGCCTATATTCGAGGGGAGATTATAAGCTCAAAACAAAAAGCGCACTCTTGACATTTTATCAATGGAAGAGCAAATTAAAACTTTAGAAAATGAATTCTATGATAGTAAAAATCCTGAAAAACTGCGCGATTTAACTCTTATGAGAGCAAAATATGATAAATTGATAACAGATAAAGTGGCAAAACAATTAAATTGGACAAAACAAGCGTTTTACGACCAGGGGGGAAAAGCAGGCAAACTATTGGCCTGGAGGATAAAAAAAATATAAGCTGATAGACCAATCTATAACATAAAATCGGATGATAATAATTTACTTAGCGACCGTCTAGAGATAAACAAACAATTTAGAACATTTTACAAAGAACTATACAAATCCGAAGGCAATCCAAATGAAGAGGCTCGAAATACATTCTTTGATAAGTTGCAATTTCAAAAGTTGCCGGAGGAAGACAAACAAATTCTGGATAACCCCTTAACAGTTAGCGAAATTTATGAAGCAATAGGGCATATGAATAGCGGCAAAACACCAGGGCCGGATGGGCTGCCCGTAGAATTTTATAAATTTTTCAAAAACAAGTTGGCCCAGCCACTTCTTGATATGTTTAATGAATCATATCAAAGAGGAACCCTGCCAGACACATTAAGATTAGCTACAATTACCATAATTTTAAAACCCAATAAACCACAAACAGAATGTTCATAGGATGTGACTTGAAAATACTATGTAAAATACTGGCCAGAAGACTTGAAAAATATATCCCAAAAATAATAATTGACGACCAACAAGGTTTTATTCAAAACATTTCTTCAAGTATTTACAACTAAAACATTTTATGTCAACTATAAATAAAGATATTATGCATATCCCAAATTTATCTTTAATAGAAGAAATTTCTCTCGAACATCAGGGAAAAAAAGGATTACTTTCAAAATATTATAATTTACTTATGCTCAATTCTAAGGAATCCGCAATTGATAAATTAAATGCTTGGAGAAACGACATCAATGAAAATATAGATGAATTTGATTGGAATGAAGCCTGTTTGAGAGCCCAGAAGCATACAATTAATTCAACACAAATTAGTTCACCCAAAAATGATATTTATGTCATTAATTACTCACCCTCATGTCGTTCCACACCTGTAAGACCTTTGTTCATCTTTAGTGCGCGAATTAAGATATTTCTGATGAAATCAGAGGGATCAGTTCAGTGTCTCGGTATCTGATCATCTTTTCTGTCATTGAGTGTCATGTGGAGCAACTTAAAAACACAATTTATTCATTTTAATTATAATAATAAATAATTGTATCTAATACAAAATCGTGAGTGGATATTGAGATGAAAGTGAAATGTAAAAGTTTTCTCATTTCTATAATAAACTCATGACATCCTGTTTCTCATGATGTTGAATTGGGGGTATCTGGGGCACCAAACCTCTGATGTGTTCATGTCTTGCTCCATCACAAGCAGCTCTATGTTAATTTGACCTAATTCCAGCTGTTATCATCGATATGATCAGATTTACTGACTTTAACTGATGACAAATACCAGTAACAGAGAAGTTTTGACTGTCCTGGGAAAAAAAAAAAAAAAAAAAAGATCTTTTGAGCTTATAATCATTCAAAGCTCAACTCAAAGTTAAAGGGGTGTTAATGTATTTATTCAATCTTGGGGAACACAAAACCTACATAAATACTGAGTAAATGGCTATATACATATCTTATATTGTCACTCAATTACGTTCATCATTGGTTCGGTTATGCCTGTTTAAGGGTGTTTGAGTCTTTTTGACCAGCCACAGATTCCTTTCATTGGCTTTTGTAGCTGCAAACATAATCATGGAAAAGAATTTGGAGAAAAAGAAAATCTTCTCTGACTACATTAATGTGTAATAAACATGCAGTTATATTGTGAGTCTACAGAGAGCTTCAGTGTGGGAATGAAATCTAGATTTGTCTGTGTCTGAACCAATGAAACCACTTCCTGTGTAGGTTTAGAATTGTTTAAAAACATGACACACATCCTAAAGACCTCCTCTGTGAACACACACTGAACTGTAAGACTGTAAGTTAGAGCAAATAATGGAATCAGGAACCTTTAGTGTATGCAGAAATTATTATAACAGATCAGAACCTCCAACACAGAGACCTCACCGCCAGACTGAAGCAAAAGCTCGAAAGCAAAGTAAGCAGAACATTTACTTTAGCAGAGATAATGCTGTGTTTGTGAAGTGAAAATTTAAATAATGGTTTTCTAGGAGCAATGTATCAATGTTTCTTCTTTTATATCTAATGTATAAACACAAAATTTTTTTATTTAATTTTTCAACATGTTCTAGTTACATATTTTATTGTTAAAACAGATGTGTTAAAAACAACACAACCTGTGTAATATCTTAACACATCCGTGTGTCTAGTTAAGGACAACACATGGTGTGTTACTTTTTTTAATTCAACCAGTGTTGTTATTCTTCTTAACACAGGCAATGTGGTAAAAATATTTAACACACTAATGTGTCATAAATCACACAATTTGTGTCATAGATGTGCTATTTTTGACCAGTTAAAATGAATGCAATACACACTCTTAGAAAGGATGTGTTAAAACTGACTCAAAATGTGTTAAATTCTTACACATCAGTGTGTGAGTTTAGGGACACTTGTTGTGTTAATGATTGTGTTAATGAGTCAATGATTTTAACACAGTAAATGTGTCAGAAAGGTGATCTGCTGTTAACAAGCAGAATCAAAGGAGAAAATCACAATTTTTAGGCCACCATCATGGAGATGAGTGTTTGCTTTAGTTGGGCTCTTGACCCTTGTCTTTATAATATTAGATTTTGTTTGGGCTGTTGTAACTGTTATAATAGCCAGACAAGAAAACAGAAAAGTTGATCAGGTGGTGTTGGTTATGTTTTCAAATAATCATTATTTGATCTGAATCACTGAACTCAATTAGAGCCCAATCTCTGAGTTAGATTTACATTATTGATTACAGCAGCACTGTGACTCTACAGCAGAAGATCAGCTTTATCAATATAATATGAAGGATTTCTCAAAAGGTGTTCTGATTTAAAAAAAAAAAAAAAAAAGCCTTTTCATTTCGAGACACAGACATCAAGAATCAGTCTGTGAATCTCAACAGTGGTGAGAATAATAAAGCATGTTGCAGTGCATTCTGGGAGCCACCAATCAAAATTCATCCATGGCTCCCATCATGCATTGCTGCATAAATAAATTATGAGCTGAATTGTCTTAATTTATTTTTCTGTTTTATGTGACTTTTTAGTATCTTGTTTATGTTGCTTGTCATTGTTGTTGAGATTCACAGGCTGATTCTTGATGTCTGTGTGTGCCTAAAAGAAAGATTTTTTTTATTTTTGATCAGAACAACTTTTTAAGAAATACCTTTGAATTATATAGAAAAGGCTGATTTTCGGCTATAACCAATAATGTAAATCTAGCTCAGAGATTGGGCTCTAAATGAGTTCAGGTCAAATAATGATTATGTGAAAACATAACCAACACCACCTCTTTGCTTGTCTGACTGTTATAACTCAGTTACAGCAGCCCAAACAAAATCAAATATTAAAAAGTCAAGGTTCAAGAGCCCATCTAAAGCAAACAATGATCTACATAATGGTGACTTAAAATTGTGAATTTCTCCTTTGATTCTGCTTGTTAACAGCAGATCACCTTCCTGACACATTTAATGTGTCAAAATGAACACAAGTCATCCACCGATGAAGAAAGAGGCACAAACTTACTTATGGAGTGACGTATCAGCAATGTGATTGGATGATAGTTAACACATGTTGTGTTTGAAACACTGTTGTTTCTCTCTCTTTCTCTCTCTCTCTCTCTCTCTCTCTCTACACATGATCAACTTAAATTGACACAAAAATTAGTTAAAATAGCCATAACACAAAAAAATGTGTTATTAACACATCCTTTTTGAGAGTGTACTGTAGCAAATTCTAGACTTACTTACAACTTACAACGTGAAACATTATGATATGAAGTGCATTGTTGTTAATTTATATATGCGTGTTTTCTCTCTGTTTGTCAGGAGGAAGTAGGTGTTTGGTGTTGACGACAGTGTGTCTCTGGATCATTTGTGTTATTCTGCTGGTCTTCATCATAGCGCAGCACATCTCCAACACAGCAGAGAGAGAATCTCTGTTCAAGAGACACCAGAAGGCAGTTGAAGAGTTCAATCAGACCATCAACAGCTTACAGCACAATTACACTGAAATAATGACTGAAGACCTGAGGACCAACTTCAACTCTTTGAGTCAGAAGAAACTGGAGCTGGAGACCAGAGTCAATGATCTTACGGCTGAGAAAAAACAGTTAGAGGGAAGTGTTGATGCTTTGACTCAGAAGAAACTGGAGTTAGAAAGCAAAGTCACGTCTTTGAGTGATGAAGTGAAGATAAAAGGTTGTAAAGAAGGTTATTACAAGTTAGAAGTTTAGTTCAGTTTGCAAGTTCCCTTTCAGTCGGTCACGTTCGACGTACGTCAGTAGTGACCGACGAATTGGGATATCGCTAGAGAGCCCCTATCAGCTTCGAGAGAACTAAAACAAGCCAATGAAGTTTGGCGTGCGATATTTGCATAATGCGCACCGCCCCTAACAGGGGGATATAAATAGGAAGCAGATGCAATCGCACTCTGTCTTTTGCTTCGGAGCCAAACCATTGGTGTCCTGCAGCTGACTAAAACTTCAACAAGCCTCTAAGAAGTTCAGCCTTACCGTGTTGGAGCTACGACACTGCAGCGAGTCCGCAAGCCAAAACGAGCCGGGCAGAATCTACTGCTGTTTATACAGCGTTCCGCTGTAAATCCAAGTTTGTTGGTGTGCGATTTGGGCCGGTACTCCCTTGTGTTTTACACACTCGTGACCCTCCATGTGTGTCTCGACACAAAAAGAGCAGAATATTCCCCTTCTAAAAGAGACTTCACAGACGAACCCTGCGTCTTTATAAAGATGTCATTTCGTCTGTGCGCTACTGGGTGTGGTCGTTCCCTGGTCCCTGCTGATGGGTCGCTGCATCACGCAATCATCTTTTGTAGATGGTTCATGTTCTCATTGTGGGAACATGACTATCGCGGTGCTGAGATCGAGACTCTCATTCCTTAGTTCTCAGGGAGCGGTGGTCCCCTCCCCTATGCCCTGTGCGGCCATTTTCTCCAGCTCCGGTCGGAGTGATGGTTCGTCGGCGTGTAGGCAGGGTGATTTGAGGATCACGGTGAGGGCTTCCCCGCCGAGCGCTGCTCCGCGGGCCCCTGCAGCCTCTTCAGTACCGCAGCCCGTGGTGTTACCACCATGCCATGCTGGGCCCTCTACGGAGCGTCCGGTGCTGTCCTTTGGTGCACCTGCAGAAGATCAGATGTCGATCACGGCATCGGAAGGTGAGCAAGAGTCCTCGGGAGAGTCGGATCCTGAGTTGACTGCTGTGCTTTCCCGGGCGGCCGAGAAGGTTGGGCTCATATGGAATCCTCCACCGTGTCCCGGTCCTTCTCGGCTCAACGATTGGTATCTCGGAGTGGGTCGCGCTGGTCCTCAGCGTCCTGCCCCGATGCCTGTCTTTCCGGAAGTGCACGATGAGGTGACTAAGTCCTGGCTGACGCCGTACAGTGTTCGTTCGAGACCAGGTCCCTTGTCCGCCTTCACCACCCTGGATGGCAGAGAGGCTAAAGGCTATACGGGGATCCCCCCAGTCGAGCAGTCTGTAGCGATGCAGTTGTGTCCTACGGCCGCCGGCTGGCACTGAGAACCACGCCTTCTGTCCCGGGCCTGTAAATTCTCCTCGAATCTGACGGAGAAAGCTTACAGAGCCTGTGGGCAGGCCGCCTCCGCCCTGCATGCCATGGCCCTTTTGCAGGTTTACCAGGCAAAAGCGCTATTGGAGATGCCCCAGGGTGGCCTTGACTGGCGACTAAGGTGACAGCGGGCTCTGTTGGTCAGGCGATGGCTACGCTTGTAGTCCAGCAGCGCCACTTATGACTGAACCTGGCTGACATGAGGGAGACCGATAAATATCGGTTCCTGGACTCACCATGTCCCAGGCCAGCCTTTTCGGCGACGTGGTGGAGAGCTTCGACCCAACAGTTCTCCGTCGCCCAGAAGCAGGCTGAGGCCATTAAACATGTCTTGCTCCGCCGGCCAGCTGCTGCCTCCACCCCGCCGGCGGCACAACCTCAGCCTGCTCGTCGCCGAGGGCGCCCACCTGCGTCGTCCTCCGCCCCTGCTAAAAAGGCAAAGCAGCAGCTTCCGCCAGCCAAACAGCAGGGAGCCGGCAGTGGACGGAGCGCCCAGCCCGCTCAGGCCAAGCCAGGTGGCAAGAGATCGAGGAAGTCACGATCCTGAGACGGGCAACCTGGAGGAGGAAGATTCAGCTCTTCGGGAGAAGATTCCACCATTTCTCCCATCGCCGGAGGAGGGCCGGGAGGAATTTGTTTTGTCTGTCTCGCCCACTTTTTCACAAAAAGAGCTGTTTCCGAATCCTCCAGGTCACAAGAGGGCGTGGCTGTCTGCACCCGAGGCCCTGCCTTGTCGTCCGCAGCCCCCTCTCATCTCGCCAGTGGGTGGCAGTGTGATGGTCAAGGCCGCACTTTGTGTACTGTCTCCCATTCGCACGTCCACTCGGCAGAGTCTGACTCCACTTCGGGCCGCTGTGCCGTCCGAGTCGAATCTCAGTACTCTGCCACGCTGCCCCACTCCCGGTGCGTCTGTGGTGCCTTTGGTCCTGCTGGCTCGGTGTCTGGAAGCCTGGTTAACACTCCCCAGCCCGTCCCGCTGGCTCATTCGCACAATCAGACTCGGCTATGCGATTCAGTTCACTCGGCGTCCCCCGGTGTTCAGGCATGTCCACTTCACTCAGGTGACACTGGACAATGCACCTGTTCTCCGAGCGGAGATTGCTGTCCTCCTGGCGAAGGATGCAATCGAGCCAGTCCCTCCAGCCGATATGAAGTCAGGGTTTTACAGTCCCTACTTCATTGTACCGAAAAAAGGAGGTGGGTTACAGCCAATCCTGGATCTGCGAGTCCTGAATCGGTCCCTGCACATGCTGTCGTTCAAGATGCTCATGCAGAAACGCATTTTCGAATGCATCCGTCCCCAGGATTGGTTTGCAGCTATAGACCTGAATGACGCGTACTTTCATGTCTCGATTTTGCCTCGCCACAGACCCTTTTTACGGTTTGCGTTTGAGGGCCGAGCATATCAGTACAAAGTCCTGCCCTTCGGGCTGGTCCTGTCACCCCGCGTCTTTACGAAGGTTGCGGAGGCGGCCATTGTTCCTCTCAAGGAACAGGGCATTCGTATTCTCAACTATCTCGATGACTGGCTCATTCTGGCCAGCTCGCGAGAACTGTTGTGCGAACACACGGACATGGTGTTGACTCACCTCAGCCGGTTGGGTCTTCGGGTCAACTGGGACCAGAGCAAACTCGCCCCCGGGCAGAGGATCTCTTATCTCGGTACGGAACTGGACTCAGTTGCCCAGACTGCGCGCCTCACCGAGGAGTGCGTCCATTCAATGTTGAACTGCCTGAGTGCGCTCAAGCGCAGGACAGCAGCCCCACTGAAACTTTTTCAGAGGCTCCTCGGATTGCTTCATATGAGGCCACTCCAACACTGGCTTCGCGGCCGGGTCCCGAGATGGGCGTGGCAGCGGGGTATGTTCCGTGTTCCTGTGACACCGGGCTGCCGTCGCACTCTCACCCGGTGGTCAGACCCCTCATTCCTGCGGGCTGGTGTTCCCCTCTAACAGGTGTCCAGGCATGCTGTGGTTCACACAGATGCCTCCACCATGGGGTGGGGTGCCACGTACAACGGGCATGCAGCTTCAGGTCTGTGGATGGGGCCTCAGCTGCATTGGCATATCAATTGCCTAGAGTTGCTGGCAGTTCGTCTTGCGCTGGGCCGCTTCAAGGAGCTGCTGACAGGCAAGCACGTTCTAGTCCGTTCAGACAACATCACGACCATGGCGTACATTAACCATCAGGGTGGTCTACGCTCCCGTCGCATGTCGCAACTCGCCCGCCATCTCTTGTTATGGAGCCAGAAGCATCTGAGGTCGCTTCGTGCCATTCATGTCCCAGGTGTGCTCAACCGTGCAGCCGACGAGCTCTCACGGTAGCCTCCACTTGCGGGCGAATGGAGACTCCATCCCCAGGTGGTCCATCTGATTTGGCAGCACTTCGGCGAGGCACAGATAGATCTGTTCGCCTCCCAGGAGACTGCCCATTGCCAGTGGTTCTATTCCCAAGCCGCAGGCACACAGGTTTTTTGCTAGGTTTTATAGCTTACGTGTAGAGCCGGTATCTTCCCGTGTACTCGCTTCCACCAGCCGGTAGATGCGTTGTGCCCGCTCTATGTGTTGGCTTGCAATGCCACTCCTGCCCCCTGGGCCGTATACCTGTCAGGTGAGTCTCCTCCTACTCAGGTGGAGCCATCCCAGGGACTTTGTATGCGTACTGCCCTTCGGGCCAGTCCTTATGTGCATTCCACGTAAACTCCTTTCCCACAGGGTAGGTGGTGGTCTCCGCAGCGTCCCTTACGGGTTCGCTTCCCCAGTGTAGTCTAGTTTACTTAGTGGGTATGTCGGAACAGCAGTAGACTCTCCCGGCGTAAGCTCGCCCCTTCACCATCCCAGTTGGTGCGACGGGTGGCCAGGGCTTGCGCTGGGCACTGGAAGGGGTTTCGTAACTGTGGCGCTTTATTTGGGATCCCAATTCGTCGGTCACGTTTGACGTACGTCAGTAGTGACCGACTGAAAGGGAACGTCTCGGTTACATATGTAACCCTCGTTCCCTGAAGGAGGGAACGGAGACGTACGTCCCGTCGCCACAGTTTCTGTACCCTCGATGCAGTACGGACACCAGTTGTCTCCTCAGCGAAAAACAGAGTGCGATTGCATCTGCTTCCTATTTATATCCCCCTGTTAGGGGAGGTGCGCATTATGCAAATATCGCACACCAATGTTCATTGGCTTGTTTTAGTTATCTCGAAGCTGATAGGGACTCTCTAGCGATATCCCAATTCGTCGGTCACTACTGACGTACATCTCCGTTCCCTCCTTCAGGGAACGAGGGTTACATATGTAACCGAGACGATTTTTTAAGGGTATTTTTTTTCTATTAGAATATCTGTGGAGTCCATATGGGTTGTTCACATCCGATGAGGAGAAGAGCTGGTCTGACAGCAGGCAGTACTGCAGGGAGCGAGGTGGTGATCTGGTCATTATCAACACTGAAGAGAAGCAGGTGAGTTTGTGTGAGTGTCTGTTCATGAATGAGAGGAATCACACTTATTCCTGTTTTTATTCACATACAGAGGCACATCACTTCATTAGTCAAGGAAAGTGGGTGGATTGGTTTGTCTGACATTGAGAACGAGGGCAATATGAAATGGGTGGATAATTCAACACTGAAACAAAGGTAAGTGACAAAACACTCACAGAAAATCACTATGGATTTCTCACATTCTAAAAACAACCAAGGGGTTGTTTGTATATTGGACAGAACACATGTTGGGCTAATCTTACCCAGCAAGTTGGGTTGTTTAATGAACCCTGCATAATGGGTTGATTTTATTAATTAATTTTTACAATAATACTAGCTTATGTTTTTTTACTTCACAAAATGAATTAGTACTTATAAATTAACTTAAATCCTCTAAACATATGAAGTACTCCATTCAGCCACTGGTTTGCATGATCACTTTTTTTCTATGAGAACAGTTCTTAATACAGCATTTTATACCATTGTTGTATACAATGTTGCTTACATTTAAATGTTTAACAAACATTATAGAAGTAAAAATTAAACATTTAAAACTAATTAAAGTGTAATCAACCAGTATATGCTGTGTCTGACTCCATAATCTGCTCATAAACATACAGTGCTGAGTTCTGAGAACATTTTTTTTTTAATCCAAAGTGTTTAGATTCAGTATCTTTACAAATAAAATAATTTATTTTTTATGCAAGACATCAGGAATTTCTATCATGAGAAAGACCAATGCGACACTCAATTAGGTGACTGACATCGCATCCCTGTATGTCATAATATATTGAATAATATGAATGGATTTACAACACAGCAACTATTTTATAGATTAAATAAAATGTACACGAAACTGTATTTCACAGAAGAAATACACCAATGCTCTGTCCTGAAGAGGATGAAAACAGCGAAAATGCTAAATATTTATAACTCAACTGCAAAACTACACAAACTGAAATATATGACTATAAAAAATTACCCAACCATTGTTTGGGTTGAAAACCATCACAACCTTCAGAAAACATTTTAAAACATTCCACATGCACTGAAGCATCACAACTATAAAAGACTCGTCCTATATATATAAAAAAAAGAATAAATCTCCTTGAAATTAAATTAAATTATTAAATCTTCTGGGCCACACTATGTTGCTGTCTGGGAACTTTTCTGTACTTTCATTCTGCTCTAGTTTCTGTGCTTCTTTGCTTTTTTTCATTGCAGTACTGTGAGCTGTACATGAATTGATTGTGATGCTTTTCTTTTGTCTCTTGTTACTTATTTGCCACTCTGTTTAAAAGCATCTTCATAAAGTAAATGTAATATTTTTTCTTTGTTGCTGAAATAACTTTTGGGTAATGAAATAACTGATATCTCTTATATTTTCTTCAGGTTTTGGTCCCGTGGTGAACCAAATGACCAGTTTGGGAGGGAGGACTGTGTTGAACTGAAGTCTTTTTTTTTTTTCTTCAGACCTGAACAGCTGGAATGATGTTCCATGTTCAATGAGAAAAAAAGCAATTTGTGAGAAATAGGGTTCATCCTTGTTATGCTTTTACTGTTATCTTATGAATCATTCTTACTGTGGTCACAAAACTTCTAACTGAGGTTCCCACTTTTTAAAACGGTATACTACTGTCATTTTATTGAAACCACTTGATATTAATTATATTTCAGATTTTTTTTATAATATACAAAGACGATATTCAGATTAGGAAATGTAAAATTGTAATTATTTTCTTATTCCTGTAATAAACTCACAGCATCCTGTTTTTCACGGGGGTAATCTAGTACAGTGGCTAATGTGGCACACCAAACATCTGATGTCTTGCTCCATCACAAGCAGATCTATGTCAGTATGTCCTTTTTTCTAGCTGTTATCGTGCATCTCATTTGATTGTCTGAAGAGTTGAGGCGACAATCACAGTAAACTACAGAATATGGTCTAAAGTGGGGTTTGCCAGAATACGGTTTGCCAGTGGGGTCAATTTGACCCCAGCAGTTAAAAACCTCCAGAATATAATTTTATTTTCAAATTTTTATCTATCAGGTACTTTATGTTTCTTCATTGACTACTCAAATAGCTCTTTAAATAAAACAACTCATTTTCCAGATTTCTCAAACAGTCGGAAGGGGGCTTCATCATTAAAAATAACTTCTTTCAGTCTTCTGCTGTCCAATCCATGCTGTACTTGCAGAATTCTAGTCTGTCCTTGATGTTTTTCTTGGAGAAAAGTGACTTCTTTGCTGCCCTTCTTCACCAAGCCACTGTCCAAAAGTCTTGACCTCACTGTGCCTACAGATGCACACCTGCTGCCAATATTGAGCTCTGCACATGGTTCAGGATTGACTCTTCAGGAGGTGACCGTCCTGCCGCTTGCTGGACAATCTGGGATGTTCTGAAGGCTTCTTCACTGCAGTGGAATTTCTCAACTTGAAGTTCTTGATGATCCAGTAAATGCCCAAGGATCATCGATGTGTATAGGACTGTGTACAGGACACTGAAAATATGTCATCGTGAAAAATTTATGTTTACCTAGTTGTCCCCATTAAATGACGAAAAGTCATCAAATATGAAGCAAAAAAAAAAAGATGTCAACCATATTTTTAGAGGCGTTAAACATTGCGTGGGGTCAAATAGACCCCAAAGATAATACGAGCATAACTTGATTAGATAATAATGAAATGTTTAATTCCAATATTAGTTACCTGTGAATCGTAATGTAGGGTGGACACTTGTGAACCATTAATTCATGAGTTATGAACATTAATAACCTGTGAAAGTGAACCTTAATTTAAAGTGAACATCTGCGAACCAGAAATGGTTCAGAAGTGTTTATGTTCTGCACCTTTAAACTTGTTTATTATATATATATAATATACATATTTCCCATCCCTGTGTTGCCCCAGACACCCAGTTTGTTGTATGTTGCTTTCTGATTGAAAAGATTTAGGCTTAAAGGTGCCGAAGAACATGTTTTCAAAAGATGTAATATAAGTCTTAAGTGTCCCCTAAATGTGTCTGTGAAGTTTCAGCTCAAAATACCCCATAGTTTGTTTTTTTAATTAATTTTTTTAACTGCCTATTTTGGGGCATCATTATAAATGGGCCGATTCAGGGTATGCGGCCCCTTTAAATCTCGTGCTCCACGCCCCAAGAGCTCGCGCTTGTCTTAAACACCATAAACAAAGTTCACACAGCTAATATAACCCTCAAAATGGATCTTTACAAAGTGTTCATCATGCAACATGTCTAATCGCATAAGTATAGTATTTATTTGGATGTTTACATTTGATTCTGAATGAGTTTGATAGTGCTCCGTGGCTAACGGCTAATGCTACACTGTTGGAGAGATTTATAAAGAATGAAGTTGTGTTTATGAATTATACAGACTGCAAGTGTTTAAAAATGAAAATAACGACGGCTCTTGTCTCCGTGAATACAGTAATAACCGATGGTAACTTTAACCACATTTAACAGTACATTAGCAACATGCTAACGAAACATTTAGAAAGACAATTTACAAATATCACTAAAAATATCATGATATCATGGATCATGTCAGTTATTATCAATCCATCTGCCATTTTTCACTATTGTCCTTGCTTGCTTACCTAGTCTGATGATTCAGCTGTGCACATTCAGACGTACTGTCCTTGTCTAATGCCTTTCATAATGTTGGAAACATGGGCTGGCATATGCACATATTGGGGGCGTACACCCCGACTGTTACGTAACAGTCTGTGTTATGTTGAGATTCGCCTGTTCTTCGGAGGTCTTTTAAACAAATGAGATTTATATAAGAAGGAGGAAACAATGGAGTTTGAGACTCACTGTATGTCTTTTCCATGTACTGAACTGTTGTTATTTAACTATGCTGAGGTAAATTCAATTTTTGAATCTAGGGCACCTTTAAGGGTAGGTTTTAGTGTGGTCTGTCATAAAAAGACTAATATAAGAAGTAAATGATAAAGAATAAGGCGTGAGGGTTAAGTCTTCTTGATGCTCAAAGTTGATGGTGAAGTGCGATTTTTCCCCCAAACCACTTCACCAGAAATCCAGCCATGCAGGTAATTTGCAGGTTACAGTGTCGGGTAGGTTTATGTATCAGTTTGTGGTGTAAGCAATCAGTACTGTGACATGTCCAATAAAACCTTAACAATTGGCTGAAGGTTGCCATGGGCCTGGCTTCTGACGTCACAGAAAAAAAAAAAAAAAAACATATATATATATATATATATATATATATATATATATATATATATATATAGGTTTTATTTATTTAAAAAAAAAATTGTATACAAAATTTGCACCTTTATACCGGAATATAAAAATATTTTTGTAAGAAATCTTTTAAGACCAATTCCTCCTTAATCCCAGTATGGAACAAACCTTTTAAATAATAAATACAAAAAGCCTCCCTTCTTTTTCTAATTAAGTTGATGTTACCTCCTCTTAGTGGAATTTTTATATGCTCAATGCCAAAGTATAAAAAGGAAGACATAGGTGTTACAAACACAGGAGGTCGGAGACACAGGAAGTATAATGATAAGATGTTTATTTCAACACCAGAATAACAACAGTGAAGCAGGTGAGTGAATGGTAAATCTTCGGGTGAATAGTGGTAATGAGAATGGTAATACTGTCCTTTGTTTTGTAGGTGAAGGATGATGGCAGAATGCAGGTATCCAGACACAATGTTGACGTTGGAGCACACACACGAAGACGGAGCACACAGGAGGAGAACAGGAGAAACACTGGAGACAGGTAAGTAGTCCAATGGAGTCCTTGAGGTGAGCATACAGGTAAGATGCTAACGAGACCAGACAGTGAGCGTGTATGACTGAGAGTCCTGCCAGTGATGAGTGTGCTGATGACGTGCAGGTGTGCGTGATTAGTATTCGGGTGACGGGGTGCGCTGTGATTGGGTGACGGTGGAGCCTGGTGTTTCTGTGACAATAGGATGATTACATTCTTTAAAATGTTTTGCTACTGGTTTTGTGATATCACCTCTTTTGATGGAGCTCCTGTGTTCTGTAATACGATCCCTTAAGCGACGTGATGTTTCTCCAACATGTACTTTTTTGCGAGGACACTTGATTAAATATATAACATTTTTAGTATTACATGTGATAAAACTTTTGATATGTATATCCTTTTTATAGACAGGGTGTATATTTAAAATTATGACTATGACAGTATGGTGCAGCACCACTTAAAATCCAGCACACTTAAAGTGAAGCTTCATTTGTCATCTGTGAAACCGATGAATTCACTGTAATGAATTCATCGTAAAAATTACAGCAATATTTTACAACAGCTGGCTGTATTTTAATAATACAGCATATTGCTGTAAATTGCAATGAATTCTGAGAGGCGTGGCGGTTTGCCTCAAATTTACAGAATATTGGTGTAAATTTCAAACATACAAAGGCATTGTGGGATCTCCAACGGTCGAGATTCAGGTAACGTTAGCATTAAGAGGAGTGATTTACAACTGTGGTAAGTGACTTATTTCATTTTCCTTCTCCATCTTTGGTAACTATATATGTTTCTACATTCGCAATTCATGTTGGTAACCTCGGATTGACGCATCCTCCGTCCACGGGGCGTGAAGCAGATTTGCGCAGGGTTTTCCTCAGCGTGGTCGCAATAGGATCTCACACATTCCCCGGCGCTATAGCACTATGGCCCGAAAATTAATCATTGCATGGTTTTTTTGACAACAGTTGGAATCCATGGAAACTTTGTGTTGATCAGCACACTTGGTCGTGATTATTTTATGGCGTAAATCACATTTGTTTAGGCAGACAGTCATCTGTTAACACGGGCCAAATCGAAAAAGCCTCGTGATCAGCCCGGTCACGGAATATAGTTCACGTCAAGTGGACATTTGCTAACTTAAGGTAATGCAAAGACTTTAACATCTCTGTTTGAAATAAAGTTTGCCTTGTATAAATAATTTATTACCATAGCAAAACCAAATCTTTTTTAACTTGAAATAAAATGTACAGATATGTGTGTTTGTTGACACTTGAACAAACTGATCGTGCGCGAACATGTCTTTTATGTATACTATGTATTTTATATCTATTGAGGCCTTTAACACAGAGAGGAAACTAATTTTTTTAGGGTGAATGTCTCCCTATTTGACGCTAGCAAACTAACAAGATAAATAATGTATTTTAATTAGTGGGACATCTAAATCTGTTCTGTATTTATCCGGAGAGAGGAACAAAGACGAAAGAAAATGTGCTAAAACAACAGGCCAGACGGTTCAGAAGAAACGGGTTGTGGTCAGCCCACATGTTGCCACTCTTCTGTGGTGGATTTTCAGTGGAACTTCTGAAAAGTAAGAAACACACACACACACACACACACACACACACACACACGCACACACACACACACACACCAAGATCTATTTTTACTTTTATTATAAACTTTTATTATTCTATACTTGTATCTGACTGTATCTATCATCCCTCTATCTGGTTATGACTGTATCATTATGTTTTGTTACATATCTAATATATTGTCCTCTTTGTTCCTATTTCTAGCCACACTTTGCATTTGTGATTGGACAGCATCTGGAGCTGAATTGTTCTCCTTTTTTTGGGATCAAAGTTTGTTGCACTCACTTGGGCCTTTGTTGTTTGGCCATGTTGGAAGTGGCTTAATGTTCATGAAGTGTTAAAATAATGAATTACTCATTACTCACCCTAATGTTGTTCAAAACTCGTAAGACCTTCGTTCATCTTTAGAACACAAGTGAAGATCTTTGATCTTGGTTCATATGGATTAATTTTATGATCTCTTTATGAACATTTTGAAGTGTCAAAGTTCCAGTTGTGAAGGCTTGCTATGGAGGGACCGAAAGCTTTAAGACCTTTGTTCATCTTCGGAACACAACTGATGTTTTTATTGACATCCGAGAGCTTTCTGTCCCTCCGTTGACAGCCTATGTAACTCGCACATTTAAGGTCCAGAAAGCTAGTAAAGACATCATTAAAGTAATCCATGTGACTCCAGTGGATTAACCTCAGTTTTATGAAATGACACAAATGCTTTGTTTGCGAAAAAAAAAAAAAAAAGACAGAGAGCTCTCGGATTTCATTCAAAATATGATCATTTGTGTTCTGATAATGAACAAAGGTTTTATGAGTGTGGAATGACATGATGTTGAATAATTAACGACAGAATTTTCATTTTTGAGTAAACTAAATTTAAAGTCATGCAGTTGTGTATTTCTTTTTGGTGTGAAGGGCCATAATGGTTGATATGTTTCAAGAAATTTAAAACTATGTAAATTCATGTCCATTCAAGAAAAAAAAAAAGGTAAATAAAATACCTGTTTTTCAAGATTAAGAAGAGTCTTTTTTTTTTTAATTGTTTTGTGAAATAATAGGTGAAGTAAGTTTATATGTGCATTATACAACATTTTATGCAGTTAAACATGTTTAAAGCATATGCGGCTAATAGTTTAAATTTAAAATTCAGCTGCCAGTCTTCATATAAACAAATACAGCAAATACACACTTTCAAATAGTTTACTGTAAAAAAATACAGCACATTTTTAAAAATAGTTATTTACTGTAATCAAAGAATACAGTAAAATTACAGTAATGCTACTGTAAAAATTAGATTAAAATTAAATTACATTAAAAAAATTTAATTAAAAATTACAGAAGCCTCATAACCCACAAGGCAGAATTTTCCCATGCTTATGAGCTAGGATGCTATGAAAAGAACTAAGGAAACGAAAAGAGGATGCACAGTTAAGAAATAAAAGCTCCAGATAAAAGAAACACTGTCGAAGCTGAATGTCAGAAAGTGTCTCAATGTTCATACACTAGAAGAGCTAACAATCATTCTCACAATGAGATTAATACACAGTAGAAAATTTATTAGAAAATGTGTAAACTTGTAGAAATTGGAATGCTGTAGCATAATAAATCTTTTAATCCGTAAGACTGGTTTTAAATGTAGTATGAAGACAGTCACACAAAGCAGTATGAAACATTTTAAGAAAATAAACCTTTCAAAAGCTTAGATCTAATGTTCAAATTCCCATTTTCATTGTGTAGAAGTGAAGATATTTAAAATGAGCTCATTTAAACTCTAAGGAGACTTTCACATTGGGAGTTTAGTTGGAAAGGGGCATGGTCCGCATGAAAAATCACTAATGTGAAAGCTTTCATGCGAACCCGGGTGCACACCAGGGTACTGAACCCGAGACGAGGAGGTGGTCTGAGTTCGGCTGCACTCGAACTGTGCCGCGGTTTGCGTGAATATGAAAGCAACACAGACTTGGGTGCGCACTTGTTCAGGAAGTAAAGTAAGCTGCGCATGCATTTTAGCCATGTAAGAGATGATAGTGTTGATGATTTACCTTGGATTCGAGCAGGAGTGAGCCTGCAGTGTATTCACAATTTGCGAGTGCAATCAAAATAGGCTGCTTGCAAGCAGCGGAACACATCTACACACGACGCACATGCAGTAAACTCAAGTGTCGTTTACTCTGCTGCACATAACAGCACCAAATTATTATTTTTTTTTTTAAAGTTTTGACTGATGGGTGACTTTTTATGATTTGAAGAGAAACACTGTTACAAAAACCACAAACTGCCCATTTTCAATAAAACATCATTACTAAACCTCTGTTCATTCTCAAAAAAAACTGTAGATGAATGACAGTAATAAAATCAGTCTGGTTTGTAATAAGAGAGAATTAATGTCTTTTTAGTTGATTTCATCTAATGCCTGGGACACACTAATCGATTTTGATATTTTGACATTTACGATTTGAGATCAGGGATGCTCCGTCTCGATCGGTTAAATTATCATAATGACACCACACAATAGATGATTTTTTGGACTTTCAACATAAACTTTAATCCAAAAATAGACAAACAACAAAACAAAAGTAAAACAGCACCCCCTCATGGACTACCGCCATTTATATAAACATAATAAAACGCAACATAAATGTCCCTGGCCTGGTCCTCTCTTGTCCTTCGTTGTCGTCACTCCTCCTTTTATTCCTCCAGAGCTCCTCTGTGGGACTCCAGACCGGTGTTCATTAGCATTCGCACCACCGGCCTCTCTCTGTTCCCACGGCTCTTGGCCCTGCCCTGCTTGCCACAATTATCCTTCAGTTAATTATCACTAATATAAAGGTTCAGTTAGGGCTGTTTGGGTTGTTCGTTTGAGTGATCACAGATTCCTCTTGTTGGGTTTTTGTACCTGCCAAAATCAGGTTTGTCATCTCCTATGACAACTGTCAGTATTGCCGAGGCAGAAAAAATAACACAACCCTGCAGCCAAAAGGTAAATGCCATTATCACTGTTTTCCATGTTCGTGAAGTAAATAAGTTTACACAGTTTTTTAGAAATACCAAGTGCTGGTGTTTGAAATGTGTTTGACTAATCAATGTACACTCATGTCACAGATAGTTCCATAGAGCTGGTTTAGACCCTACTCTGAAGTAGGAGCTAATTTAGTTCCCCCAAAAGTAGAACTAAAATGCTTCCTAGTTCCTGCGGTGTGAACACGGCAAAATCCGGGTACTTCAGCCAATAGTTCTAGGAACTATGAAAAGGTTCCTCTGTGTGAAAGCCCCTAATGAAATCACTTCCTGTGTAAATTTAGCACTATATGAATTTAACTATTAAAATAAGTCATCATTCTAAGAACCACAGCTCATCTGTCAAGATGTACTGCACGCCCCAAGAAGATATAATGGAATTAGAGGGCTATTATGAAAATGCTAAACAAAGAAATGTTATGAACACAACTGGACCTCAAAGACACTACCAGAATGAAGGAAGACCTCAAAATCGCAGTAAGCAGAGTGTTTAATTTGTAGTAGTAGAGTAGGCATCAAGAAGGTGTCGGGAAATGACAACTGTTAGATTTCAGTCACTATATGTCAGTATCTATGCTTTTATATGAAATGAATAATCAGAATTATTTCAGAGTTTGAAACTTTATTTCTGACAGTATGGACAATATTCATTAACATTTGTGTTTTCATCTTGTTTCTCAGAAAGAAGTCGATGTTTGTTGCTGATCACAGTCTGTCTTGGGATCCTTTGTCTTCTTCTGATTGCTGCCATTATATATCAGCACTTTCTGTGCACTTCTAAACGAGGTTAGATTTTGTGTATCTATTTTTTTCTTTTTTGTCATCTTTTATGTATAAAGTTTTATAATGTTTGTTTCTGCAAGGATATCTGTGGGGTCCAGATGGTTTGTTCATATCCAATGAGTTAAGGAGCTGGTCTGACAGCAGGCAGTACTGCAGGGATCGAGGAGCTGATCTGGTCATTATCGACACTGAAGAGAAGCAGGTGAGTTTGTGACTCCATGGCCGCGGGAACTAGTGATGCTGAGGGTGCTGCAACACCCCCTTCCGACAGCTGTTTCAATACATTGGAATTTAAGATGACATGACTTCAAATTAAGTTTTTTGTTTTGTTTTTGTTTTGTTTTTTATTTTCCCCCTATATCCATAAAATTACTTCATTCATAAAAATTATTTCATGCTGCTGAATATGGTTTTATGACTTGATGAATATACACAGCAAAACCAAGATTTATCATATTAAACATGTTTGATATTTATGATTTGGGATTGTGCGGGCCCCAACGTGATCGGAAGCAGTAAAATAATCGTAACGATGCCACAAAATTTTGGGACAAAAAGTTGGTTGCGAGAAGCCTCGAATATGAAATCAACTGAAGATAAAAGACATTAAATCTCTGAAGATCTGATTAATCAACTCCACAAACAGCATTACCAGCTTCACTTATTACTAACCTGATTGACTTTATTTCTGACATACATCTACAGAAGCTCTTACTGAGAATTAACAGAGGTTAAGGCTGGCCACATACTAGACGATTTTCAAATCTTAACCAATTTTAAAACTGTGGGAGATCACAGACAAAATGACAGTTTCAGATGATTTTTAGCATTATAATCCTCTGAATGGACACAGAAGATGATTTGACATGCTTGATATTTAGGATTTGAGATCGGGGATGCTCTGTCTCGATTGGGAGCAGTTAAATAATCGTAATGATATATAATAGAGAATTTTTGGACAAAAAATTCATTTGCGATAAGCCTTGAATCGGGCTGCGCCCCCCGATCGTTCAGGGGTGCAAATCGGGCTCAAAACCAGGCTTAAAATCTTCAAGTGTATGGCCAGCCTAAGATGTTAACCCTCTGGAGTCTGAGGCTGATTTGGGGCTTGGAGAAGTTTTGACATGCCCTGACATTTGTGCTTTTTTCAGTTGTTCATAAACATATAAATGACAAAAGTGTCATTACACTGTATTCAGCACAAACTAGGCTACAATAATATGTGAGGAACATGTATGCACATGTTTGTGTTTTTGAAGAAATAATGTTTATGCGTGGTTATTGAAAAAACAAAAAACTTAAGTCACTGAAATAAGGCCAAAAAAAGTATATTAAATCTGTGTTCACAAGACTTTTGGGTATTGGAGGTTGTAGACTTGAGTTTTTGCTTCAGAATTATGTAAAAATTATGCTGCCTACTCCTTCATATAAAACAATATATTGATTTAGTTTTTGTAAGACACTTTTTGTCAAGAAACACAGTATGCGTGGAGGCGTGAATCTGCATAAATAATGGGCCATTTACACCTGAGAAGACAAAAGAATCACATAATAATGACCTGAAATGACTTGCATATTAATGAGGCCTTTCAGTCAGGTAGGCTGTGAAAAAAAACCTCTGTAATTATGTCTCAGCTCATCATAAACAGCAATACTGTGAAATATTATTACAATTCAAAATAATGGTATTCTATTATACTCTTTAAAATATAATGTATTTCTGTGGTGCAAAGTGTCTGAACAATTATGTTACCTCTATGGCATTTCATATAGGCTTTTAGCTTAAAAGCATGCACATTTGGAGAAATATTGATGGATTCTTATATATTTATGTCAATTTTCTATACTGAGAAGTAATATTTATTGTCATCACTATGAGTGTTGGATACTGTGTTTTTAATTCATACTTGCAGCCGGAGGGCGCTCTCTGTGCACATTTAGTCCACAAATTATTCTAAAGAAGAAAAGGAACTAGGAACTAACGGCATGTCTTCTAGAGATCACTAACCAATTGCTTTAACATCCAAATAAACACTTTTCAAGACAATACACGATTGAGACGATGAATGCATGTATTGCCTCTGAATTTGCCTCTGAATAGCGCTGGCTCCGTGGGCGTGGCCGCATTAGCGGGTAATGAGCTGAATCACGGACTTCTGACATGGCTCTTTTTTCATACAGATTACATAAACACAGAATGTTTGTTTTCGATTTGACTTGCATGATTTAAAACCTGACATTTCAACATTTCTTTAGACGTAAGTGTCCTTTTTTTGTCATTAGTATTCATAAGTTACAGTTCATTTTCTGAGAACTATCAGATTGGACTTTGTTCAGAGGAGAGATCACGCATCATGTTAGTTTTCTTTATTTTACAAAAAGCACAACATTGTGTTTTTACTCTGAGTGTACACAAATAAAAGAAGACATTCTATAGTTTCAATTGATATATTACTTATGTCTCTATGACAAGAAATGACAGAGTATTTTAAGTCTGTTTTGCTGCAATGTGAAAAAAATCCTGCAAAACGCGCCGGCGCGTTTTCAGACCTCAGGGAGTTAATGTTCTCTTTTTTTTTTTTTTTTTTTTCTTGACCAATAAGACGTCAATATCTAAACCTCAATAAGTTCATTCTCAATAAGAGCTTCTGCAGACACATAGGTGTGTAAGGCTGGGGATAGCTTAGCCTTCCCATGGCCACGGATCAAAAATTAACGGGGGTTCAGCCAAAAATGCACCTGCACATTTAAAATCTAATAATAAAGTGAAAATGAAAATTAAATGAAAAGCGTTGATTGCGGCATTAAATATAGACCTGCTCATGTTGCATTATATTTTTTATGCGTTTTACAGCGTTGCGCACTATAACCAATCACACATGATTCTGATCAGCATATAATTGCAATGGCCAATCAGAGGCATTCAAATTCGTCATCACTGAAATGCCGGATTTTTATTTAGTGCTTGATCTGAACTCAGAACTCTGACTGAATTCTGCACGCTCACGAATACTCTCAGTGTCATCATAAACTGATAAACATAAACAGAGTTGGTGATTGTGCTCTTGAGAGCGTCAAAACTAATATAAACATGTTTTTCTATTTACAATGTATTTTTGCAGCGTTGAGCAATGTAAACATATCTGATGATTTCTTGAGCTCATTGGCCAATCAGACGTGTTTAAGTTAGAATCCCCTCACCACTCAAAACGCCTGAGTTTTTGTCCAGAGATCTGCGCACTCAAATCCTCTCATTATAATTTAACTTGCAACAAAAAAGTGTAGATAATATGTAGGCTAAATAAGATATTCATTATACAGTCACCTTAATCAATTAGCAGAACTCTGTGAGATCGAATGAATTAAGACGAGTGACAGTTTAGTGATTATAAAGGGAGCACCTTTATGCGTGCTTTCTAGGTATTATATAATGATTCAGAATTCAAGAAAACGTATGTTTTGCTACATTAGGTAAGCCGCATACAGTATGCTTGCCTGTTCAAATTATGATTTGTGAACATAACCACTTTAACCCTCTGGAGTCTGAGGCTGATTTTGGGCCCTGGAGAAGTTTTGACATGCCCTGACATTTGTGCTTTTTTCAGTTGTTCATAAACATATTAATGGCAAAAGTGTCATTACACTGTATTCAGCACAAACTAGGCTACCATTATATGTGAGCAACATGTATGTACATGTTTGTATTTTTAATGGAATAACGTTTATGCAAGATTATTGAAAAAACAAAAAACTTAAGTCACTGAAATAAGGCCAAAAATATATATTAAAACTGTGTTCACAAGACTTCTGGGTATTGGAGGTTGTAGACTAGAGTTTTTGCTTCAAAATGATGTAAAATTATTCTGTCTACTCGTTCATATAAAACAATAGAGAAATTTAAATTTTGTAAGACACTTTTTGTCAAGAAACACAGTATGCGTGGAGGCATGAATCATCATGAATAATGAATAATTTGCTATGCACTGGCAATAGCAAAGTTATTGCTCATTGAACAAAACAACATGCTTCATATTATTGGTACATGCAATTATTCACAACCTAACCATAAGCTCTGCTTTGGTTGGTAACAAAACTCTTTCAAATGTCAGACATAACTGAACATTAAACATTAACAGATATTTCCCTTTACTCAAAAACGCATAAAATAACACTCAATTTCAATATTCACTCTCCATTTCCAGCCATATGCAAAGCTGCATCTAAAACCGCATAATTGAATTCTCTTAAAATAAATAGGCAGCCTTCTTTTCTTAATTTTATTAGCTTAATTGTTTCCTCAATTCAAGCCTCAAAACCGATTAAGTTTCCTTTAAAAAAGGAAAATGTATCTCTTGGTTTTATTAGTGAAATGTTCTCAATATTTTCGACACAACACTGAACCACAATTTTATTAATAAAATATACACACTATTTTTAATTATCACCTTAATTTTTTAATGAAAATTACAAGACCGAAGATGAATCTTTTACAGTGTTGAGGACCAGCATGTCTCAGAACTCATTTGACAATGCATTTTCAGACATTGGTGAAATAAAGAGGTCTTGATTAAAGCATTCATCAGCATTAGGGCCATTCTCACAGAACGTGTTTTCTATTTCACGGTGCTATTTTTCCATAGTTTTTCTATGTAAACATGCTAGAAGGACGTGTTCAACCATTGCGCTCATGGATTGTGTCTTTTGCAGTGTCTTGCGCATGACACAACTCATGAAAAAACACGTCTTGAGACCTTGCGTTTTTTCACGTCTTCAGTCTTTGCTTTCTGTGTAAACTCCAGAGCACCAAACTACATTTGAGTATCATAAGGTGTCACCACCATGCAATATCAAGCCCTGACCCCCCCCCCCCCCCCCCCGCACCCCCCTGATAAAATATGTCCCTGTGGCTGTGTGAGTGTCTGTTAATGAATGAAAGGAATCACACTTATTCCTGTTTTTATTCACACACAGAGGCATATAACTTCATTCATACATGAGAAAATGTGGATTGGTTTGAATGACATTGAGAACAAGGGGATCATGAAATGGGTGGATAATTCACCACTGAAACAAGGGTAAGTGCAAAAACACTCCCAGAAAATCATGTAGGTGTATTTATTTTGTCTTTTTTTAATTCTCATTTTAAAAAATAAGACGTCAAAACCTCCAGATTGACTGAACATTTGAGGTTCTGAATAACTGAAAATCTGACACATTTTATTCAGGTTTTGGTTCAAAAATCAGCCAGATAACAGATATGGAGAAGAGGACTGTATCGCAGTGTTTCCTACAGAAGACACCCTGAACAACTGGCATGATTACCTGTGCTCAGATAAGAAAAAATGTATTTGTGAGAAATAGGTTTCACCCAGTCTTGTCATGCTTTTACTTGTATTATCTTATGGAATCAATTTCAATATTATTTTGTTCACATATAATACATTATATAGATTCCTGTCTTTTAATTTCTTCATTTATTAACTGCTTTCATGTAAAAGGGTGATGCTGCACTTTACATCTGATGTGTTCATGTCTTGTTCCATCACAAGCAGCTCTATATTAATATGATCTTATTCTAGCTGTTATCATGCATCTCATTTGTTAGTCTGAAGGTGAAAATCACAGTAAATTTCAGTTATTAAAGTGTCCCAGATTGCTCTGATTCACCCTATTATTCTGATATTTTGTGTCTGTGAAATTTAACTGCTTTTGAACTGCTTCCTGTTTTAATAAAATAGTCAATTTACATTATTATCACAAAATTCTGTTTTATTTCGTATTTCATTCTTGTGTATCTGCTTTATTGTTCTATGGAGAGATTCCCTCCAGTCCAGCAGGGCGCAGCAGAGAGCAGGTGTATCAGACTGAAGCATTAGATTCAGGGCACTTGCTGCTATTTCCTGCATAGACATAATAAAATACATACCACGCCTCATTGCCCGCTGGATCGCAGGTCAACAGTGCCGCCATATTGTGTGGGCAACATGCCATAACTCTCATAAGTGGACTGAAGAATAGATGCCTGACTATTTTGAGGTTTTACAAACCGTCGCACAATCCAAACCACACATGGGGGATTTACCTTTCACATGTAAGTCTGAACAGTTGTTTCTGGTTGTATTGGTTCATTATAAGATTTTTTTGACAGCTTGCTGACCACCAAAGTCATACTATTAAAAGCTAGAGACACCGCTGAGTTTATAGTCAAATCTCAAACCCCACCTCAAACACGCGGCAACCTCATCATTCACAGGTGAGTGACGTCATCTGGGCTCTTACTTTTTGTTTTAGTCAGTACTATCTCTGTTTAAAGGGATATTTCACCCAAACATGAAAATTTGATGTTTATCTGCTTACCCCCAGCGCATCCAAGATGTAGGTGACTTTGTTTCTTCAGTAGAACACAAATGATGAGTTTTAACTCCAATTGTTGCAGTCTGTCAGTCATATAATGCATGTCAATGGGAACTTCATCTAGCCTGGATGCCAGCCGAACTTAGCCCCGCCCACAACATTTTGAGGTTGGGGAGTTCGGTCTGGACTCGATCCGTAGAGGAGTAATTATGCCCGAACAGAAACTGTTCGGACCAATCACATTGTCAGGGTGATGATTGACAGATTATCACCAGAAACGTAATCAGCCACGTCATCAAAGAGCGCTTGGGGAGATTGATTGACAAGCGATCTAACCAATCAAAACGCTGCATCCTCCATTTTGTCCGACAAAGCAGTCAGGAGTTAGAAGATTAACATCGGTGGAGTTAAACTTGAAAAATTGTGCATATTGACATCTTTCCGCGTTTGAAACAACATTCATTCTCATGTTCATTCATGTTTATTTGATGCTATAAATGGACTAGTAGGAAGAGATGATCGGTTCACGAGCCTCTTGAGCTGAGGCGCTACAGCAATCTGTCACGGTCATGGTCACAACACATTAAAGAGCCACAAAACGGTTTTTATTGTTTGAATTTTTTTAATAACTACACAGTTTGAAAGCTGGGACTTTGTTTAATATCATAAGTAACCTGCTCTGTCTCGTCTGTCGATGTGTTGTCAGTTTCCTCTTTGCTCCGCGATGTATTTTCCACTGTGTGGCGTGACAGCGCCACGGCTTGTCGGACAAAGCAACAGTAACTAAGGGGGGCGAGTCTTTGCGAAAGGTCAATTAGTTTACAACAATGATGGCTGTTGTTGAAGAACTGAGATGTGTAGATTCCGCCATCGCGTCCGTTATAGAAGATATCGACAGCGCATTAATTTTAAAAGAGGAACAGAGGACCGCGATCAAGGCATTTGTCGATGGGAAAGATGTCTTTGCCGTCCTTCCTACGGGATTCGGCAAAAGTTTGATTTATCAGCTGGCCCCGATGGTCACTAAGAAGAGTTCTGTTGACAACTATGCATCGTTCAACATACGTCACTTACTCTGTAGCTCTGATTGGTTGTAGGTCTATCCAATTGAGGTCTTTCCTGGATCGGTTGAAATACGCCCCCATAATCAAAGCCCAATGGAGCAGTATCAGACTCATATTCGAACTAGAATTGAGTATGACCACGTCAGGCTAAACTTCATCTATAAGAGTCAAAAAACACACAGACAAATCCAAATTAAACTCTGCAGCTCACAGTAAATCACAGTAAACTACAGAATATGGTCTGAAATGTCCCAGATTGCCCTGATTCACTCAGCTATTCTTAAACTGGGTGTATGTGAAACCGCTTTTGAATTATATTGATATCTCTTTGAAGAAAATTGTTGAAAACCAACGTAAACCCACAGCATTTTGTTTGGAGCAATGGATGCAGTGCTGCGTTGTTGTAGAAACATACTGTGTGATGATAATGCACTTCCTATTGGAAATTATTTATTTATTTATTTATTGTTGCTTGAAAGAACACATAAAAATGCCAGACAAGCCCCAATGAGACAAAGAATTCCAAGGAGTCCAAATAGCAGCAAACAAAGAATAAACATTCTTATAACATTTTTAGCAGGAAGCTTCCCATTTGGGTACTGGATGTGGACTCGCATTGCTCAGACATCAAAGTTTGGTTGAAAATGAAAACCCATCCTTTGTTGATGTCAAGCTCCAGAGTTATTAAACAATTCTAAAAACAGCATTACCAGCTTCACTTATTATAAACCAGACTGACTTTATTTCTGTCATTTTTCATAGTTCTTATTGAGATTAACAGAGGTTTAGATGTTAATGTTTTATTGAAAATAATAGTTGTCATCACCATTATGGTGATCAGTGTTTACTTTAGTTGGTCAGTTTGATGCTCGACTTTTCGGTGTTAGCTTTTCATTCAAACTTTGTTTGTTATGGCAAGACCAGCAAGAGAAATATGATCAGATAATGGCTGCTTGTTAAAGATTAAGATATAATCATCATGTAATTTATGTTATAAATTTATATTATATTTATATTATTGATTGTAACCATGTGTTTTTACAGCATGAGATCCAGTGTTTTAATCAGATAATATGTAGAATTTTAAAAACACAAATTATTTGGAACAAATGAACCACTTAAACTATCATGCATTTTACTCCAGTGAATATTCCTCTTACCTTGAAAAAGACAGTTAATTTACACATTTTCCTTTTGTGACAACATGCCCCAATAGCAGGGTTTGTGCATCTTTAAGAGATGACAAGCACCTCATGTGCATCTCATCTATCAGATAAGAGAACCTCAGTTAAAGCTGAATGTCAGAAAGTGCCCTAATGTTCGTACACTAGAGGGAGCTAAAGATCATTCTCACTTGTAGATCATTAATACACAGTGTACAGTATTCTTGTGGACTTGAAAGAACTGGACTACTAGCTTAATAAATATGTTTATCTCTGAAAGGTTTGAAGTATCTGGAGTGTGTCACTTGAGAGAAAAGCTGTAACAAAGGCACAGATCCACCATTTTGCTAATTCTCATTTCCATTGTGTAGAAGTGAACATATTTAAAAAATGAAGACAACTCCTTGAATCAGAAGACACTGTGTTGGAAAACAGGTTCAATGACTATATCTGTTAACAAATGCCAGTAGAAACAGAGATGTTATGACTGACTTTTTCTGATATGGAGAGAATGTATCATCTTCATTCTACCAAATCTCAGTCAGCTCAGAGTTAAAGGTAAATCAGTTCAGTATTTCAGTGGCGCAGCTTAAAAAACACTATTCATTATCTTTCTGTTAATTGCCATGAATACAAAGGTCTGCTAAGGCTGTTTAGGTGGTTCATTTGAGTGGTCACAAACTCCTGTTAGGTTTTTACCTGCCAAAATGGGGTTTTAGCTCACTGTGTTTGAATGTACAAGATGATATGGTGATAGAGTTTGGGTCTGAAGAGAGTTTCAGGAAGTCTATTCACATTGAAGGACAGTGTCAAATTATATCACTTCCTGTGTAAATTTAGCACTATATTAAATGACCTAATGAGAGTAGGCATCATTATAGGAACCACAGCTCATCTGGGAAGACGTACTGCAAGACACAAGCACAAATAATGGAATTAGAGGACTATTATGATAATAAACGCAGAAATAATAAGAACACAGCTGGACCTGACAGACACAGCCAGTGTGAAGGAAGAGCTCAAAATAACAGTAAGCAGAAAGTCTGATTTGAAGCTTTTATATGAAATGTATTAACCAATAATAAGATTTTTTTTTTAGCATATTTTACAATAGTAAATCTAGGCGTTTGTCGTTATAAAACAAAATAATTTACTTACAAAGCTTGATTTGAAACTATTTCTGACAATATGGAGTGTATTCATTAATATTTGTGTTTTCATCTTGTTTCTCAGAAGGAAGTCGATGTTTGGTGCTGACCACAGTCTGTCTCGGGATCCTTTGTCTTCTTCTGATTCCTGCCATTATATATCAGCACATTAAGGGTGCTTCTAAACAAGGTTAGTGTTTGTGTACATCATTTCCTTTTCCTAGTTTTTCCTTTTATGTATACAGTTTTAAAAAGTTGTGTTTCTGTAAGGATATGTGTGGGGTCCAGATGGTTTGTTCATGTCCAATGAGGAGAAGAGCTGGTCTGACAGCAGGCAGTACTGCAGGAATCATGGTGGTGATCTGGTCATTATCGACACTGAAGAGAAGCAGGTGAGTTTGTGTGAGTGTCCGTTAATGCAGAGGTTCCCAACCATGTTCCTGGAGCTCCCACAACACTGAACATTTTCCATGTCTAATTAAACAAACACTCCTGATTCAGCTCATCAGCTAATTAGTAGCGAATCCAAGACCTGAAACAGTTGTGAGATTTAAAATATGCAGTGTTGTAACGCCTGTGTTCATGAATGAGAGGAATCACACTTATTCCTGTTTTTATTCACACAGAGGCATATAACGTCATTCCTCAAGGAGAGTGTGTGGATCGGTTTGTCTGACACAGAGAATGAAGGCAACATGAAATGGGTGGATAATTCACCACTGAAACATGGGTAAGTGCAAAAAAATCATATGTGATTTCCCGAAATTTTCTGAAAACAGCTTTACCACAAACCCAAGCAGCAAAACCCAAAATACACTCCCTAAAAAAATAGATTCTATTAAAAAAATAATAATAACGTTTTTACTTTTCAGCAGTTTCACTTCTGCTTGAGCTACTGTACTAAATTTACTCTTGAAACTGTCATTGTGCAAGTGGAAGTACTCATGATTTAAGAATTGCTTGTGACATTCTTTAGTTGTAATTTTCTGAATGGATATAAACTTTGGTTGAACAATACATAATTAAAAAATCTGACACATTTTATTCAGGTTTTGGCTCGAAGGTGAGCCGAATAACTATCGTGGTGGAGATGAGGACTGCATTGAACTGAATCCTACAAAACACACCCTGAACAACTGGAATGATCTCAGATGCTCTCAGATGAGAAAAGGGATTTGTGAGAAATAGGGTTTCATCATGCTTATCTTTCAATCTTATTCTGGGGCTGTTTTCACAAAACATTTTATCTATTTTAGTTCTCCTAAATCAGCAAGTTAGGAGATACTTTCAGCCTTAAGATGTTTTTTTGAATATGGCCCCTATCACATAATTCATTATTACAGTTCCTGTCTTTTAAGACAATATCAGTTGATTTAATTGCATGAGCTGCTTTCATGTGAAAGGATGATGCTGCACACTTTACATCTGATGTGTTCATGTCTTGCTCCATCACAAGCAGCTCTATGTCAGTATAACCTTATTCTAGCTGTTATCATGTCTCATTTGTTGGTCTGAAGTGTTGAAGTGACAATCACAGTACAGAAGTGTAAAGTGTTTTAGATTGCCCTGATTCACCCTATTATTCAGCGTTACGATATTGAGTGCTGTAAAACTGCTTTTGATTTTCTTTCTCTTTGAATAAAAAAACATTATTAACAATTTATCGTATAATACATTTCATTTTTTTATTTTTATTTTATATATATATATATATATATATATATATATATGTATATGTATATATATATATATATTAGGGCTGTCAAAATAATGCGTTAATTTCGATTAATTAATCTGAGAAAAAATAACACGTTAAAAAAATTAACGCAGATTAATTAATTCCGTATTGACCTTTGAACCTGGAGCCGTTCTAGCCACCATTCGACTGTAAAATGATGGAGGGAGATGACTGCTGCGCTGACGGACAGAACGAGCAGAGAGCTCTTCCCTCGTGCGCGAGAGCTCTCTCAAAGTAAGCACCGTCTTTGCACTCTCCCTACCTCACACATAATCATCTAAATCAACTGACACAATGCTAAAAGTTTGTAAGACCGAATCCATGTTTCACGAGGCGCATTCGGAGAATGTTTTTTAAGAACGTCACCTCATCTTCTCTGACAGGCACCCTGCACATGCAGCTGTCACATAAACCACACTTTAAGTAAACAAAAAGAAAATCCTATCCAGTGGTGAAGTGTTTTCTGTGTTGACAAATCTTTTGCAATATCCTAATAACAGTCGCGATTCGCACGCAACGCGTCAACGTCCGCTAATGTCCAATTCGCGACCTAATGACTCATTTGAACAGATTAATTTTAATGAATCATGACAACAACTGATTCTTCCACACAGTCTATAATGAATCCTTTACTTGAACAACTCTGAAATGAGAACATAAGTGTGCTTACCCCATTTAGTAAGAGTAAGGTTAGTAAAATTAGTCTTAATAATCTACAATATTTTCAGGTTATTTAAATGACAATGTGTAGTAAATTAGGCCTACCTATAAAATCAGTTACTTTAGACTGGAGTGAGGTGAAACCAGAACAAAGCAAGTTGTTGTTAGCTAGGTGCATTCAATTGTATATGTATATGGAAAATTATATTATTAGTTAATATAACTTCTAAATGCTACTTTTTAAAACTTTTCAGGTTTAGTAAAAAACATCTTCTCTTACAAAGCTATAAAATAGGGCACTTTTTACCGTTTGTGTGGATGACCATGTCTGTCACCACGAAGACCATTTTTGACCCAGGAAAAACCCTGCATTGATTTATTTGAATTGAAATATTTAATACTTTCACAGCAAAAATTATGTATGCGATTAATTTAGATTAATTAATCATGTAATTAATTAGATTAAAATTTTTAATCGATTGACAGCCCTAATATATATACATATATATATATATATATATATATATATATATATATATATATATATATATATATATATATATATTTTTTTTTTTTTTTTTTTTTTTTTTTTTTATAACAACTGTAACACTTTACTTGAAAAATGCTTTTTTCCTCATGTATGTATCTCATATGTGGCTTTAACATTGTCCACTACATAATATACAGCATTAAATTAAGATAAATAAAAGCATCAAGCATCAAGCATTGTGTGATTATTGTCTTTGCATAAAACCCATTTGAAACCATCATCGAATGCTTGTAATAACAGATTGTGATCTAAAGTGGATTTTGATTCGATAATAGGCATTCTTATTTTTTAATGGATTAAACGCTACACCTGTTTTATCATGATTTGTCATGAACATCCTTTATTGTTACAAAAAATGCCATGAGCTACATAAAAAACTAAAGCAAATGCTGACCTCCATCGTGGTAACATCAAACAAAACCAAACAACATCTAAACCTCTGTTAATTCTCAGTAAGAGCTTCTGTAGACGTGTGACAGAAATAAAGTCAGTCTGGTTAGTAATAAGTGAAGCTGGTAATGCTGTTTGTGGAGTTGTTTTCTTGTCTTCTTTCATCTTCAGTTGATTTAATCTTTTTTCTGTTCTTGCTGTTTCTTTTTCCTTCATTGATTCTGCTTGTTAACAGCAGGTGTTCATCAGTGTCTGAATTCACACATGTGTTTTCATTTACTCTCTCAAGTGGACTATATTAGTGAACTAATGTAGGGAATAGTGAATGAGGGTATAGGGTGTGATTTGGAACACAGCCTCAGAGTGTCGACTTCGTGGTATATTGCTGTAGGTTACTTTCTCAAACACGTCAAATGTTACCCAGAATGCATTGTTTTCTACAGTATATTACTGTTTTAATGGAAAACAGTATGTTATTGTCGAAATTTGACTGTTTTTAACAGCAATTTTTACAGTGTCAGAATTTGGCTGTTTTTTTTTGTTTGTTTGTTTGTTTTGTTTGATTTGTTTTTTTACAGCAAGGTTTAACAGTGACGCCTAAAATAGGCTTTTCACTAAGCTGGTTGCTCATTAAAAACCCTTACAGGTTGTGTTTTTAAGTCATTTCAAGTTTGAATGTGATGTGACACAAAGCCTTGATATCTAAGTGGGTGAGGTGTTTAGTTACTTTTTAATCAGTTTTGCAGACTGATTTGCAGATACAGAATGTATACACTCTCAAAAAGGATGTGTTAATTAACAAATTTTTTGTGTTATGGCTATTTTAACACATTTTTGTGTCAATTTAAGTTGATCATGTGTAGAGAGAGAGAGAGAGAGAGAGAGAGACATTGCTGCTGCGTCACTCTGCAAGTCGTTAAGCAAGTTTGTGCCTCTTTCTTCATTGGTGGATGACTTGTGTTCATTTTGACACAGTAAATGTAGTGATGGCGAGATGAAGCCTCATTAAGCATTGAAGCTTTTCAGCCAAGTGGTTCACAAAAGAGTTCATTTCTCGAGGCTTCATTTGCTCACAATACCACCTGGTGGTCAAAGAGTGTAAAACAAGCAGATTCATTACAGATGACCTGATGTGATCTGTGATACACTTTATTTTGCAATTTTTCTGAGGGGATCCCATGGTTTATATGTCTGTCAAAATGTCGCACCAAGATTTGAACCGCATCCAGTCGAACCATTCGAACCAGTCAGGCAGAAGCGAGGCTTCGAACGTCATCAATGACGTCATTGGTCTA
This sequence comes from Megalobrama amblycephala, assembly GCF_018812025.1. NCBI lineage: Eukaryota > Metazoa > Chordata > Actinopteri > Cypriniformes > Xenocyprididae > Megalobrama > Megalobrama amblycephala. The sequence goes on along the minus strand of NC_063050.1, from coordinate 11,101,281 downwards.
AAGCGATACAAGCCTCGATACGCGCTTCACTGAAAGCTTTCGGGATTTTTCGACACACGCTCCGAAGCCTCAGCACAGACCGTAACATCACTAAGTAAATGTGTCTGCTGTTAACAAGCAGAATCAAAGGAGAAAATCACAATTTTAAGTTACCATCATGGAGATCAGTGTTTACTTTAGTTGTGCTCTTGACTCTTGACTTTTGATATTAGATTTTGTTTGGGCTGCTATATCTGAGTTGAAACAGCCATACAAGCAAAGATGATCAGGTGGTGTTGGTTATGTTTTCACATAATCATTATTTGACGTGAACTCATTTAGAGCCCAATCTCTGAGTTAGATTTATATTATTGATTACAGCAGCACTGTGATTCTACAGCAGAAGATCTGCTTTTTCTATATAATTCAATGGTATTTCTTTAAAAGTTGTTCTGATCAAAAAAAAAAAAAAAAAATCTTTGTTTTAGGCACACAGACATCAAGAATCAGCCTGTGAATCTCAACAGTGACAAGCAACATATTCTGATAAACAGATCAACTCTGAACATTAAAAACAAGCTACTAAAACGTCACATAAACAGAACAAAATAAAATATGAGAATAAAAGAAATTACTAAGACAATTCCGCTCATAATTTATTCATGCAGCAATGCATGATGGGAGCCATGGATGAATTTTGATTGGTGGCTCCCAGAATGCACTGCAACATGCTTTATTATTCTCACCACTGTTGAGATTCACAGGCTGATTCTTGATGTCTGTGTCTCTAAATGAAAGAGATGAAAGATTATTATTTTTTTTTTTTAAATCAGAACACCTTTTGAGAAATCATTCAGATTATATTGACAAAACTGATCTTGTGCTGTAGAATCACAGTGCTGCTGTAATCAATAATGTAAATCTAACTCAGAGATTGGGCTCTAAATGAGTTCAGTGATTCAGGTCAAATAATGATTATGTGAAAACATAACCAACAACACCTGATCATCTTTTCTCTTTGCTTGACTAGCTGTTACAGCAGCCCAAACAAAATCTAATATTATTTAGTCAAGGTTCAAGAGCCCAACTAAAGCAAACACTCATTTCCATGATGGTGGCTTAAAAATTGTGATTTTCTCCTTTGATTCTGCTTGTTAACAGCAGATCACCTTCCTGACACATTTACTGTGTTAAAATCATTGACTCAGTGAATGTGTCAGAATTAACACAAGTGTTGTCCCTAAACTCACACACTGATGTGTAAGAATTTAACACAGTTTGAGTCAGTTTTAACACATCCTTTCTAAGAGTGTGTATTGCATTCATTTTAACTGGTCAAAAATAGCACATCTATGACACAAATTCTGTGATTTATGACACATTAGTGTGTTAAATATTTTAACACTGCCTTTGTTAAGAAGAATAACACACTGGTTGAGTTAAAAAAAAAGTAACATAACGTGTTGTCCTTAACTAGACACACGGATGTGTTAAGATATAACAGGTTGTGTTGTTTTTAACACATCTGTTTTAAGAGTGTATGAAAACAAGAAGCGAGATTATTTTATTTTTATACTGCGGATTATTTTCTCATCCAATTTTTTGAGGAAACATTGCCTCCTTAACTTGCTTCAAGTTAAACAAAATGCAGAAGCTAAAGCAGAAGTGAAAGTGTAGCACTTTACACTTTACACTTTACACAAGAAGAGCTTTCTTTTAGGAGAATTTATGTATGGAAAGAGTATTTTATGGTTGTGTTGTGGTGCTTGAAAGAGTGGAATTAGGCTGTTGTCTGAAGTTTGTAAGACATTTAAGAAAAATTAGAAAATAGATTAGGATATTTTACCTTAATTTTATAGTTTTTATTTGAACAGATCTAATTTTCAAATCAAGGACATTTTGAGAACATTCTAGGAACATCAAATTTCCAAATAAAATATGGTTCCCTAAATGTTCAGAGAACGTCCTGAATGTTCTGCGAAGATCCGCCAAATAACGTCCCCCGACCCTTAAAAGAACTCCACATCGTGTGCATTTCGGAACAGTCTGGGAATACGTCCTTAACACCAGTGGGGATGCTCTGAGAATGTTCTGGAAATGTAACATTTCTAACAGTGATGCTTCCTGTGACATACACATGCTTTCAAGTAGCCAAGACCACAAGAGTTGGTATTTGGACAGGCCCAGAAAGCATCACCATCACAGCAGAGAGAGAGAAAGAGACCTGTTAAAGAGTTTGATGCTCTTTACTTAGATCTGCAATCGGACAAATGTTTGTTAAAATTTTACTGTCATGGTTTTCATTTGTTCAGAGGTATACGTTTGAATGAAGCATGCTAATCCTTATGCTTCAAAGAAGAAAGAAATCTGTAGTGATTACATCATCTGTTACCACTTCTTCATCATATGATTCTGTAACCCATTCGTCATGCAGAGAAAATCACTTCCTGTGTAGGTTTAGTACTGTTTTAAAAACACTGCTCATATTTCTAAACAACACCTGTTCTTCTGTGAAGTAATCATAATGGAGTTAGATAGCATTCATCAATATGTTAAACACAAAGACGTGACACGTGGACCTCAAAGAGTCACAGATACAGGACAAACTCAAAAGCAAAGTAAGCAGAAAGTCTAGAAGAACTGAAACATACAATTCAGTATAGAGGAACTGTATAGAGGAAAGTATAGAGGAACTGAACATACAATTTCAGTCATGGTTTTCTATGAACACTATGTGAATGTTTCTGCTTTTATATGAAGTGTATTTCATGGAATTTTTTTCTACTTACTTTTTCTGCATATTTTAATAATTCCAGTTCACCATTTTAACAGAACACACTCTCTAAAAGCCCAGTTATATATAAAGACAAAGCTGAAAGCAAACTAAAACGTCAGTAACAAACAAAGACCCGCCCATGTCACTTTCACAAAAAAAATTGGTAACATCATCTCAGGTAAGTTATGATGACGTATTCACCACTCAAAAAAGTTTTTTATGAAATTAGTTTTTGGTAAATCGATAAAATGTCTGTGTTGCCAAGCGGCAACACTGTGCAATAATGGAATGACGTTATTATAATAGGTTAGCTATCTATCAAAGGTCAGCTGCAGTCTGTTAAGCTGTAACAATAACAACATTAATGCTAGAGATATAATGTTGATTAGTTATATGTTATGGACTGCCATGGCATTTGTATTATGGATTAAATCAACACTGGAGACCTGCCTGCCCACTGCCACCACAGCCATATACTGGACCAGACCATCCACTGGCCTACCATGGTGTCTCGAAAAGGCAGGTGCAAGTGGATGTAAGTGTATTGTTAGGGTGAAGTGCACCAAATGTGATGTGTACCTGTGCCTCACCTCTGAAAAAAACTGCTTTGTGAAATTTCGTACAGAAAAAAGGTGAAGTTTCAAGGATTATGGGGGTTCATGTTCATAACCTTCCTCTCATAAGATTGCGTAATGTTGAATTTTCATGAACTGCAATGTTTTTGGTTTTATGTCAATGTTTTATGATACATGATGAACAGTATTATATTTGTTTTTAACGGTATAAATGTACAATTTAAATATTCATGAAAAATGTGATGAAAGGATCTAAAGCATTATCCAGCAAAAGAGAATGGAATAAATAAAAGCACAAGATGTTGGAAAATATGTATAAGGTGTTGTTTATAATTACTGTTAAAGCTTATAATAGCACCAATTGATTCAATACAAACAACATCTCTGAGGAAAAATATTAACTATATACACTTACACTTATTCTAAGTTTTGTTCTACTATTGTATGTTGTTGCCGTATGGCAACATTATCATAAAGTACCTTAAAATAACATTTTTTTCCCCAATTTTTTTACAGCACTTCAAGTTAAGATATTCTAAGAAAAGAAAAAAAGTCAAATATTTGTTTCTATAGGTCTATCATAATGCGTGCGGTAGAGGGTTAAATGTAGAAGATAGAGTCATAGTTTGGGTCTGAGGAGAGTTTCCAACTGGAAGTCTATTTTTTTTATTAAATGCAGTGCCAAGTGAAATCACTTCCCATGAGGGTTTAGCAATCATTTAAAAACACGACTCATGATTCTGATGAACACACCTCATCTGTTAAGACGTACTGTAAGACACAAGAGCAAATCATGGAATTAGAGGCCATTTATGAGAGTGATGAAGATACTGACACTACTGGACCTCAAAAATGGAGTAAAAACAAGGATAAAGGGAAAGCTCAAAATCACGGTAAGCAGAAATTTAGTTTATAGCCAAGAGGATTTTTAGTTAATAGTGTTTGAGGATATTAGAAATGTTCTGTACAATATTAAGAAGTGTGTTACATGATCAATGTGTCAATGTTTCTGCTGTTTTTTTTTTTCTTCAAATGTTTGTCTTATAAAAGAACATGCTATTTAAAAAGGCATCTCTATCATCTATAGACATAGAGAGATTACCTAAAACGGTTGATATGAAACTTAATTTCTAATAATATGAAGGGTATTCACTGATATTTGTGTGATTTCTCTGTTTGTCAGGAGGAAGTAGGTGTTTGGTGTTGATGACAGTGTGTCTCGGGATCATTTGTGTTGTTCTGCTGGTCTTCATCATAGCGCAGCACATCTCCAACACAGCAGAGAGAGAATCTCTGTTCAAGAGTAACAAGAACACAGTCCAAGAGTTCAATCACACCATCAACAGCTTACAGGACAATTACACTGAACTAATGACTGAAAAAGACCAACTGAAGAACAACTTCAGCTCTCTGAGTCAGAAGAAACTGGAGCTGGAGACCAGAGTCAATGATCTTACAGCTGAGAAAAGCCAGTTTCAGAGAAACATTGATTCTTTGAGTCAGAAGAAACTGGAGATGGAGACCAGAGTCAATGATCTTACAGCTGAGAAAAGCCAGTTTCAGAGAAACATTGATTCTTTGAGACAGAAGAGACTGGAATTAGAAAGCAAAGTCACGTCTTTGAGTGTTGAACTGAGGTTAAAAGCTTTTAATAAAGGTTAGTATCCATTTCCCCCCTTCTTTATCTTTACATGTACATGGTTTTAAAAATGTGTGTATTTCTATTAGAATGCAGTTTAGATGACTTGTTGATATCTGATGAGAAGATGAGCTGGTCTAAGACCAGGCAGTACTGCAGGGATCGAGGAGCTGATCTGATCATTATCGACACTGAAGTGAAGCAGGTGAGTTTCTGTGGTGTCTTTTTATGAATGAGAGAAATCACACTTATTCCTATTTTGTATTGTTTTTATTCACACACAGAGGTGCATAACTTCATTTGTCAAGGACAATGTGTGGATTGGTTTGTCTGACATTGAGCACGAGGGCAATTTAACATGGGTGGATAATTCACCACTGAATCAAGGGTAAGTGCTAAAACACTTACACTAAGAGAAAATCACTGTGTGTTTTGTTGGTTGCTCTTTTGTACACTCCTTATCAAAATTGAACCATTGCAACATTACGAAAACTGCTGAAAACATATTTTCTACAAAAAAAAAAAAAAAAATCTAAAAATCCATTCAGTCAACTTAAATTTTTGAGTTATCTTTTTGCTTAAAATTCTAAGTAATTAAAACTTAAATAAATCAGTGGAAATTAGTACCTCAAAAAGTTAAGTTGAGTGAACAAAAAACATTTTACAGGGAACATTTATACTGAAAAGTTAAAAAAGTAAGTTCACCTTACTTTCATAAAGTTAATCCAACTAAACTTTATAAGTTCAAACTTATATTTTGGAAATTTTGGCAAGTTGAACATACTTAATATTCTACGTAAAGACAATTTAACTGAGTCAGAGCAAAAAGATAACTCGAAAAGTTAAGTAGAGTGAATGGATTTTTAGATTTTTTCTTTTTTTTTTTTTTTACAGTGAACATGACAACAATGAGAGATACTTCATATAAATAAATTCAAAAGAATCTGCTTATTTTGTATTCGTAACAGAGAAAATTTGGGATTTTGAATGATTGAAAATTGAATATGTATTTAGGTTTTGGAGCGAAGGTGAGCCGAATGATGCTTATGGAAACGAGGACTGTGCTGAAATTATGTCTTCTTGTACATCTTTTAACCTGAACAACTGGAATGATCTCTCATGCTCTGAGAAGAGAAAAGGCATTTGTGAGAAATAGGGTTCATCCCGTCTTGTTGTGGTTTTACTTCTTTTATTTTGTGGAAGCATTTCTTCTTGTGAATGCTGAATTTCTGATAGAGGTGCCTGCCTTTAAAACAGTCTGCTACATTCATTTTATATAAACGGCTTTCATGATATCAATTTTATTTCAAACTTTTCTGTAAATTACAAAATTGCAAGATGATAATTGCCATTATTTTCTTACTGCTGTAATAAACTCACAGTGTGAATCAGGGTGATCTGGGACACCAAATCTCTAATGTGTTGATGCACCATCTCAAGCAGCTCTGTGTCATTATGATCTTATTCTAGCTCTTATCATGCATCTCATTTGTTGGTTTGAAGTGTTGAGGTGAAAATCACAGTAAACTACAGAAGTCTAAAATGTCCCAAATTGAACTGATTCACCCTATTATTCTGATATTAAGTTTCTGTCAAACTGCTTTTGTATTGATTTTTGCCTTCTCATTGAATAAATGGTCAATACCTTCATTATCTAGTAAATTTGGCACTTTTTTCTACTTCATTCTTTTGTATCTGCTTTATTGCACTATGGTGGGGGTGTTCAAAAGGCATACTAGAAACTTCCAGGCAGGTGTTTTGGATCTGGTTGGAGCAAAACTCTGCAAGAACGAGCCTGGACACCCCTGGTTTATGGAGAGATTTCCTCCAGTCCAGCAGAGCGCAGCAGAGAGCAGGTTTATCAGACTGAAGCAGCGATCTTAGGTGAAACTGATGCCTCTCCCTGTGGCTGTCTGGCAAGTAACTGAGTGAATTTACTCATGTATAAAAGAGCAATTTTCAAGCGGTGTTTGGTGCAAAATGACACAACACAATTGTGGCACTTGTAGGTCACCCATGCATCCCTTGGACGAGCGCTCTCAGAGCTTGAGTCTCATCTCAATGTGCTCGGGAATCTTTTTCTTTAAAGGAAGTGACAATGCCCTTCATGCTAACCCCTTCTTTTCACTCATTAAATCACAGCATCCTGCATTACGCTTATTTTTAACATTGGAGGCATACCCTGAGGTGTAAAGTCCAGGGGTCAGAAAGTAAAACTTTTGAGAAATCCTTTGGTTTATGTTGAAAAAGCTGATCTTCTGCTGTAGAATCACAGTGCTGCTGTAATCAATAATGTAAATCTAACTCAGAGATTGGTCTCTAAATGAGTTCAGTGATTCAGATCAAAGAATTATTATGTGAAAACATAACCAACACCACCTGATCATCTTTTCTCTTTGCTTGTCTGGCTGTTATAATTAAAATTACACCAGCCCAAACAAAATCTAATATTATATAGTCAAGGGTCAAGAGCTCAACTAAAGCAAACACTCATCTCCACAATGGTGACTTAAAAATTGTGATTTTCTCCTTTGGTGATTCTGCTTGTTATCATCAGGTGTCTTCAATAATGGTCAATCATCACTCAATTTATCACTTCATTATCTCATTAACTTTAACACTGCTTCAGTGGGTGGAATAAAAAATATGGCAGGACTTTTACTTTCTGACCCCTGGACTTTACACCTCTGTGTTTAATTCACTGATCTTTTTCTGTGTTTAGTCTCTGGGCATACCTTATGGTGACTCTTAAAGTTGCAAATATAGTGTAGTTCAGCCAAAGTGTTCAAGCGTGAAGACAGCAAGTGTTTTAAGATCATTTACACAACACTGTTTTCAACTAAAACTTTTGTATGCATTTTTGCTGTTTATTTACATGTCATTGGCATTTTGGGAGCCAAACTCTTGGAAACAGGTTTCAAAGTGCAAGTTGATTCAAATGATACAGTTATCAACTCAAAAATGTGAGTTTGGAAAAATGGTGATGTCATGCACATGCATATTAGAAGATCAGTCGATAGACGTGTAGTATTTCTTAACTATGTAACATCTCCAACTACTGGCCTGGCAGCAGAATACAGTGTTTTTAGTTGTTCTCGTGGATCCGTGTGAACAGGGAGCATTTTAACAAAGAATTTTGACAAAACTTTCCTGTTTTTAGTACATTGTTGTTGTGTAAATGTACCCTCAATTGGACACACTTAACCAGTGCGTGATTGTGGTGCCTGAGTTAAAAACATTTTACAAAACACATATGGCACAGTCTCTGCACCAATGATGTGCAACTTAGCATTTTACACATCTACAAGTTGTTTTTTTTATCACAGTTTTTATACAGTTTTAAAAATTGTTCATATGCAAAAATGTGTGTGGTCAAGGTTTTTTTTTCATATCCAGTGAGTCGATGAGCTGGTCTGACAGCAGGCAGTACTGCAGGGAACGAGGTGGTGATCTGGTCATTATCGACACTAAAGAGAAGCAGGCGAGTTTGTGTGAGAGTCTGTTCATGAATGAGAGGAATCACACTTATTCCTGTTTTTATTCACACACAGAGACTCATATCTTCATTCATCAAGGAGAGAGTGTGGATTGGTTTGTCTGACATTGAGAACGAGGGCAACATGAAATGGGTGGATAATTCACCACTGAAACAAGGGTAAGCGATAAAGCACTTGTCAGTGATAAAACAAGGATATCACTGTATTTATTTTTTACTGTATGTCATTTTACCATAACAGCCACCACAATTAATCAACTTAAAAAAAAATCTACTAAAAAGAAAACTCTTTTTCTTTATTTCATGCACTTTCACTTCTGCTTCAGTACAACTTTAGTTCACTCTTGAAACATATGATTGCGGTACTTTGAATACTGTTGATTCATGAGTTGCTTGTGATGCTCCTCATTTGTTAGTTTGTGAATAAGTGATCAGTTTGTGGCTGATTTGATTAAACATTTGGGGTTCTGAATAATTGACTTTTTTTTTTTTATCAGGTTTTGGGTCAAAGATGAGCCGAATAACTTGGCTGGAGATGAGGACTGTATTGAACTGAATCCTGAAAAACCAACCCTGAACAACTGGAATGATCTCTCATATTCAGACTAGAGGCTGACATTTTTTCGGGAATCCCACGGGTCACGGGATTCCCATGGGATTCCTGCAGGATGGGAGTCATCTTTGCTATTAATCACGGGATTTGGACGGTACAGGATAAATGGTTAACGGGAGCAGACGGGAGCGGGAATCAACCAATAGCAAAGACGACAAAAAAAGAAAAAAGTAAATGCACCATTTTGTAGTTTCCTTTTAATACGCCCACAATGTAACGCAATTAAAAAATAACTACACGACCCAGCCGTCCCAGAAGCCATCAGTGCTTTTTGTCACGGCTTCCCGCCGGAATTCAAAGAGCAGTGATGGAGGGAGCTAACAGCCGCGGAGAAGTCGATGTGGCAAAAAATGATTTACAGCGCAAAGTCAGAAGTAATGACATGTCTATTAGTTTCACAGAACTGGTCGTAAAGTCTGAAATATTAATTAAGTTTATGAGAGTAGAATGTGACGGTGATAGCACGATGTACGCTGCTTGTAAGACATGCTTAAACTTAAAAGAAAATCTAGAAACAGGGGCTCAGCAGCTGGTCTAAAACAGGATGGAGAGCAGATTAAATCAAATTCTATGTATTAACTAAACACTAATTGAAGAAAAAAATATATGGGAGCGGTACAGGAGCGGGAGTCAGTTTAAACAGGAGCGGGATGGGAGTGGGAGTCAATTTACCAGGAGCGGGATGGGATGGGATTATTTTTTAAACTTTGGTCTGGGAGTGGGACGGGACAAGATTTCTTTCTATGGGAGTGGGACGGGACAGGAGTGAAAATCCACTCCCGTGTCATCCTCTAATTCAGACACAAGAAAATGGATTTATGAGAGATAGATTTAGTCTTTCCATGCTTTAACTTGTATTATCTTACTGAATCATTGTTATTGTGACCAGTTTAGGTTAGTTAGCCCACAGGCTGGGTAAATTTATAGGACAGAACACGTTGAGCTATTTTTTTTTTTTTTCTATAATACTTGCTTATTTTTTACTTCATACACTTAAAATAATGAATAATGAAATAATGAAATAAAATAAATTTTTAAGTACATTAAATTTGGCTATTTAAGCGATTCTAAATTAGGTTCATTCTCGTGTGTTACGCAGCATGTTTGGACTTCCAGAAGAGGTTTGTTCTTCATTCATGTTCAGTTGAGCTTCTGTTTATGTTCACTGATCAATGTTTACATGTGAGTAAAAGCCTAAATTAAATCTGTTCATCATAAAAAGTGTTCAAGTCTCTTCAGAAAATTTGGGCTAAACCACTCAATTCATATGGATTAGTTTTCTGATCTCTTTATGAACTTTTTGTCAAAGTGGTAGTTGCAAAGCCAGTCAATGGAGGACCAAAAATCTCTCAGATTTCAGCAAAAAGATCTTAGTTTGTGTTCCGAAGATGAACAAAAGTCTTACAGGTTGAGTACGACATGAGGGTGAGTGATTAATGACAATTTTCATTTTAGGGTGAACTAACCCTTTAAGAAAGTACCTTTTCCAATAATATCATTCTTCTAAAGAATAACTTCTGCTTGTACTATTCAAGAATAATTTGTACTGTTTTCAGAGAATTACACGATCTATTACAAACTAATGGCAAATTCCACATGGCATTTGTGTGCCTTTAATAGGCTCATAAGCACGAAGTGCCTCCCTCAAGGCCATTAGCGAAGGGCACATGTTCACTTCAAGGAAATAAATGTACCATTTATGAGCATGTGACACAGGGTGTTCACTTGAGAGATTTCGAGTTTATGTAGGCTATGACCCAGCTAACAGGGAACGTTCTCATAACTTTGGCTATCATTCTGGGAAGGTTCTCTCAAAGTTACGAAAAACGTTTTTCCATTAACATTAATAAAGTGTTTGTTCAATGTTATCTGTTTTTTAATTATGTTCTCAAAAGGTTAGCTCAAATCATTAATACATTGTTTGCTTAAAAGTTATTTATTTATTTAATGTACTCATAATGTTGAAAGAACTTTATTTGAACAAGATTCTTTGAACATCCTTTAAATATTAGGGATCACTAACTTTCTGGCTTAAAAATGTCTTAAGTTTGGATGTTACACAGCAAAATATCCTGTGTTAATGAACACCGCTCAGTGTGACCATTAGTGATGAACACCTGAAGTTAACAAACAGAATCACTGAAGAAAAGAGGAACAAACATTTGAAGTCATCATTGTGGTGATCAGTGTTTCCTGTAGTTTGCCTCTTGACCCTTGATAGTTTTATTAGTTTTTCGCTGACTTCTGTATTATTTGTCAGAAATGCTTGAGACATTATAAGATGATATTGGCTGTTAATTAAAAGTGACATTATCAGAAAGTGGTCTAATCATTGGAGTATTATTTGACTGCTATTCTGCCTTTTCTTCAATCTCTTCCTTTATCAACACAGTATCATTTTCTGAAAACATCTGCAATTGCTGACAGAAATAAAATAACAAAAGTCAAGGGTCTAGAGCCCAACTAAAGCAAACAATGATCACCATAATGGTGACAAAACATCTAAACCTCTGTTAATTCTCACTAAGAATTTCTGTAGATGTATGGCAGAAATAAAGCCAAGCTGGACAATAATAAGTGAAGATGTAATGCTGTTTTTGGAGTTGTTTAATCCTCCTCTGCTGATATCTTGAGAGATTTAATGTATTTTGTTGACATTTGTCTTTTGTAGCTGCAAGCATGGTTTTGTAGTTCACATGACATGGTCATCTACAGTTTCAGGATAAAAAAAAGTCTATATTTCTCTCAAAGGCCATCAGTGTCAGATGAATTCACTTCCTGTGTGGTTTTAGCACTATTTTAAAGCAGTAGTCATCATCCTAAAGACCACAGCTTCTATGTGAAGACAAACTGTAAGACACAGTGAATTATGGAATTAGAGGCAGTTTATGAAAATGCTGAAAGCACAAATATTAAGGACACAACTGGATCTGGAACAGCAAGTAACAACCAGAATGAAGGAAAAGAAGAAAAAACTCAAAAGTACAGTAAGTTTAATTTGAAGAGATGTGTGCAAATATACATATTTGTTTGCATTTTGACGGTTCTTGTTTGCATATTGAGGGTTATCATGAACAAGCTAATAGCCCAATCAATTATCTATAGAGAAAGCTGGATTAATGGTTGATTTGAAATGTTATCTAATAATATGAATGGTTGTTATTTGATATTTGTGTGTTTTCTCTCTGTTCGTCAGGAGGAAGCAGGTGTTGTTTGGTGTTGATGACAGTGTGTCTCGGGATCATTTGTGTTGTTCTGCTGGTCTTCATCATACTGCAGCACATCTCCAACACAGCAGAGAGAGAATCTCTGTTCAAGAGTAACAAGAACACAGTCCAAGAGTTCAATCACACCATCAACAGATCACAGCACAATTACACTGAACTAACACTGAAGAAACTGGAGCTGGAGACCAGAGTCAATGATCTCACTGTTGAGAAAAGCCAATTTTGAGAAGTGTTGATATGAAAATATTTGTGGTCCAGTTTTTTACCCCACATTCAGTGTGTCGATGAGCTGGTCAGAGAGCAGGAAGTACTGCAGGGATCGAGGTGGTGATCTGGTCATTATCAAAACTGAAGAGAAGCAGGTGAGTTTGTGTGAGAGTCTGTTCATGAATGAGAGGAATCACACTTATTCCTGTTTTTATTCACATGCAGAGACTCATATCTTCATTCATCAAGGAGAGAGTGTGGATCGGTTTGACTGACATTGAGAACGAGGGCAGAATGAAATGGGTGGATAATTCACTCCTGAAACGAGGGTAAGTGCTAAGAATCACTGCATATTTGTTTTATTCTCTTTTAAATGCGAGAGCATCACTTCAGAATACAGCTGAAGACAGCTCAAGCACCATAACCAAAGACATTTTTTGTTTCATTTCAGCAGAAAAATAACCCTTCTCATCTCTTTTACTTTTCTGCACATTCACTTCTGCTCAAGCAACTACGTGACACTTGTCATTGCGGTACTGCGGCTATTCTTGATTTGTGAATTGCTTGTGACCTTCTTCTTTTTTTTTTTGTTAGTTAGTTTAGTTGCTGAATAAGTAAAAAAAATCATTAATGTTGATATGATTAAACTTTTGGGGTTTTGAAAATCTTTTCATAACTGAAAATCGGACTTATTTTATTCAGGTATTGGTTCAAAGGTGAGCCGAATAACTGGTGGAAAGGAGCACTGTATTGAACTGAATCCTTCAAGAAGCATCCTGAGCAACTGGAATGATGATCCATGCTCAATTAAGAAAAAATGGATTTGTGAGAATTAGGGTTTCATCCTGTTTTTCATGCTTTATCTTATGAAATCAGTCTTATTTTTTATCACATAATTCATTATTAATGTTTCATTTCAAAGACATTTAGTTCACTTTTTTGTACCATAAACAATTTCTATATTTTGTTACCACTGTAATGTCCTAATGCAAAATCACATTGATTGGCCTGGCTGTGTGGATTGGAGCATTATCCTGCACAAAAAAACAATCCTTCAAGTTGGGAATCATTGTCAGAGCAGAAGGAAGCAATTTTTCTTCCAGGATAATCTTGTATATGGCTTCAGTTATGCATCCTTCACAAAGATGTATCTGCCCGATTCTAGCCTTACTGAAGAAAAACAAGATCATCACCAATCCTCCACCAAATTTCACAGTGGGTGCGAGAGACAGTGGGTCGTAGGCCTCTCCAGGTCTGTTAACCCTTAAATGCATGACTGTTTCGCCAATCATTCTTACATATTCGGGTCTTTATCGACCCAGATCTATATCTAACAGGGAAGGATCTCTATCTGTCGTGATAATATAAAACTCCTCTGATATTAGAGTAACAATTACAGAAGAATAAAATAAATCATATTTTGTTACCTTTTGGAGCTTGAAAGGGCTTCGTTTGAGCAGATGTTTTATGCCATCATCGCTGTCCTCGTCAGAGCTCATTTCCCAGTAAATTCAGCAAATAATGGGCTAGTTTAATGTTTGAGGTCATGAATATGAGTCCATTCGCGATCTCAAACATATTCTCAGAACTAATTTTCAACATCTTCAGAATCAATATTTCGATCGCTAACAGCTTTACCAGATCCATCCAGTGACAGTTACAGTCATATTTGTTTGCGTTCAGTACTTGCTCTGCAGTAAATCGCTGAGCCATTTCATGTTTCTCTTATTATTTCGTTTTCTGTCTGAATGAGTCGTCACTTCAGCATTGTGTATCAGACATTGCCACCTTGTGGAATAAAGGTGAACTGCACTTATTCCATCATCTAAGATTCAATTATTGTTGTGCAGAAAAAATATATGTACACTTATACACTCCTCGGGTCGTTTGCGACACTATACAATTTTTACAAAAAATGGATACAAAAATAGGCATTCTTTTATAATTTTATGATTTTTTTCTTGTTATATTCTTTATAATGAATTGATTTAGGAATACCAAGAAGGTTGATGTCTAACTTTAAAAAATGAACGAGGAGGAGGGTAGTGAATGACGTCCCGGGTCACTAAAGACCCGAGGTATGCATTTAAGGGTTAAACCCTGTATGGTTATTCAGTGGTTCTTTGGGGTGGTTGAGGTGCTATGTAGCACCACTACTGTATAAAGAACCTGTTAAGACCCAAAATAATAAAGTTTGATGTCACCATTATGGAGGTAAGTGTTTGCTTTAGCTGGGCTCCTGACCCTTGAGTGTTTAACATCAGTATTGTTGCAATAACTGTGTTTATAAAGCACATTTATTATAATGACACATACAAAACAGATTCTGGTCAGTTGAAACTGTTTACTTGATGCTGATGCAATCATGTCTTGGTTCATTGATCTCATGTGATCTCTGACTGCATCAGCTGTTAGATTTGCATTATATACATAAGCTTTACAATAATCATGAAGAAGTCACAGTGAGATATACACAGTGTTTTGATAAGTGTCATGTAGACTCGCACAGACATCAAGAGTCAGCGTATGAACCTCAACAATGGTGACAATCAAAAAAAACTTTTTTGTGACTTTAGTAGCTTGTTTTGATCTGTTGAGCTGATCTGTTGAGCTGAATATTTTGTCACCATTGTTGAGGTTCATATGCTGAATCTTGATGTCTGTGTGAGTCTTCATGATGCTGTCTGAGTAATTACTTTAAATCTTTCAAAATATCAAAGCAGCATAGGATAATCTGCAGCAGTATTATAGGGCTATAATAATATGAAGCAACTTGATCTGAATACTATATCAGGCCACTGTGATGAGTGTATCAAAGTACTGACACAATTTTCATGATTCTATTTCTATTCACATGCTTTCGATTCGATTACGGTTATGATTACTATTACAATTCGATTCAATCATATTTATTAGCCAGCCCTAATCATCACCAACAAGCAACCAAGATGATCAGTAAGTAATCTTATCTGTTCTTCTGCTGCAAGGTATTTGTTGTAACAAATGTGATTTAGAAGCACAATTACAACAGGCAGGCAAAAAGAGAGTAAAAAGTCAGGGGTCAAGAGCCCAACTAAAGCAAACACTCACCTCTATAATGGTGATTTCAAAATGTATTATAAATTTTTATATTTTTATAAATCCAGTTTAAATATGCTTATTTAACTAATACTTAGTCCTGGCTTAAAGGATTAGTTCACTTTAAATTAAAAATTTCCTGATAATTTACTCACCCCCATGTCATCCAAGATGTTCATGTCTTTCATTCTTCAGTTGAAAATAAATTAAGGTTTTTGGTGAAAACATTACAGGATTATTCTCCTTCAAAGGGCTTTAAACAATACCAGATGAGGAATAAGGGTCTTATCTAGAGAAACGATCAGTCATTTTCTAAAAAAAATACAACTGTATATGCTTAATAAACAAATGATCGCCTTGCAAGTGCTTCCGCTTTCCGTAATCTTCAAAAAGCTTAAGCTGTATGTCCTACGCCTTCCCTATTCAATTTATGGAATGAAATTCTTCAGATTATATTGATAGATCTGATCTTCTGCTGTAGAATCACAGTGCTGCTGTAATCAATAATGTAAATCTAACTCAGAGATTGGGCTCTAAATGAGTTCAGTGATTCAGGTCTAATAAGGTCTAACAAATTCTCCACAGCTGTTTGCCAAGCTTTCGATTAAATTTCATATTTGTAATCACCAATGAAATCTGACAACAACTGTCATATAATTTATTTTCCAAACACTCGAATCATGACAAAAAAACTGTATTTTTCAGGCTGGATCAAGCTAATGCGCATGCGCAGACCTAAATGCGCGTCTCTTCGGAGGCGCGCGTCTGACTGTTTCTATAGAAACCGGTGATTCTAATGGCCGCTGCAGTGACGCGATGACTTTACCAGCCGGCGACTGGCTCTTATTTAGAAGGCAGGACTTATTCCGCCATATTGTGCGTTTCACTTTCTCCCATTCAAAGCAATATGAGTGACACGTCTTGTGTTATTCTATAATCTTTGGTAAAACTTCTTTCTATTAACAATGTAACACAAGGGATTAAAAAAGAGGGAGAAAAAAAAACTGATGTTAAAAAGTCAAGGGTCAAAAGCTCAACAAAAGCAAACGCTGATCTCCTCAATGGTGACATCAAACCAAACATTTTCAATTAAACATCAACATCTAAACTTCTGTTAATTCTCAATAAGATCTTCTGTAGAAATAAAGTCAAACTGGTTAGTAATAAGTGTAATAATCTGTAATGGCTTTAAGACAGTTTCTTGTGTTTCTGCTCATCTCTTTTTTCTGTTCTTGTTGTTCCTCTTCTCTTTAGTGATTCTGCTGTAAATTACTGTTGCCAGTAGTTTACTGTAAAATTGAGTTTTGTGGGCCACAATTGTGCTGAAGAGTAGAGCCTGTGCTTAAGTTCATAAGAAGATCAAAAACTGTTGACGATATGCTGTTTGTTGCTTTATTTAATAGATAGTGACTGTGTAGTTGTTGTTTCAGTCATAATCTCTTTATTTAAAATATTTATAGTGAACTCTAATGAAATAAGTTTACACTAATAATATGTTGAAATTATTTGCATTATATAAATATTAGTTTATAAATTTAAATGGCAGTCGGACAATTAAAGACAGTCCGTTTCTGCAAATGAAATGAGGTAGCTCGAGTTTTAATTTAGTGACTGGTTGTCTTTACAGTAACATACTGTAGTTTACACTAAATAACTGCAACAGTGTTGCCAGTATTTTGTTTGTAATAACTGAAGCTGATAATGCTGTTTTTGGAGTTGTTTAATGGCAATGGAGCTTGACTTCAACCCAATTTTCACTTTCAACCAAAATTTGACATCTGAACGTCGGAGTCCAGTGTCGCTTGGAAACTTCCCACTAAAACCTAATAAGATTAGGGAATAATGTGCTATCAATGTTATCACTAAACATGTTTAGAATATTTTTAGAGAATGTTATCTTACCTTTTAGGAAAACATTCTGGTAACAAAAATAAAACTAGCATTACAAGCAGATAACAATGTTCTCAGAACATTCTGGAACAATAAAATTTCTAGGTGGGGTGACCTCACATTGTGACCACATGGTGAGATCACTGTGAGTTCAAATTGTTGACTGGAAATGGAACCACTTCCTGTTTATAGTTATCACTATTTAAAAATAATAATAATAATAATAATAAAACACTACTTATTCTGAGGACCACACCTCATCTTTGAAAACACACTGTCTGACACAGTGAATAATGGATTTAGAGGACTTTTATGAAAATGATGAACCCAGAGATATTAAGACCACAGCTGGACCTCGAACACTGAATCACAGCTGGGATGAAGGAAAAGATCAAAAGCTCAGTAAGCAGAAATTACTTTATAGTAGAAATGGTGTCGTAGATGTTGTTAAATGTTTTGAGGAAATGAGAACTGTTACATACAATTTCAAATATTTTTTCTTAGAACATTTTGTCAGTGTTTCTGCTTTTATATTTAATGTATTAACAGTAGGTGATCATATTTCTCATGGTGGGGTGAGCAAGGGGTGGGCAATATGACCATTTTATTTGTAATATGAGAAATTGTATTTCACAATAATTATTGTTATATAAAAAAGATATTTACAAACAGTATGACAAATACAATAGAGATACAAATTAAATAAACTTTTTTTCAGATACAGTAGGTTTATTTACCATATATATATATATATAAGTTTCCTTTAGTTGGGCAGTTTGACTTTTGGCTTTTTATGTGAGTTTGTGGTCTTTGTAACTGTTTACCAAAACACATCATTTGTTGCAAAGAAAACCAGAAACAATGATGATCAGGAGATATAGTTTTCATCATGAAGCAAAAGCATTTGCTTCTGAGAGTGCAAGCATGATGAACCAACATCACATTATAACATTGATTCAATGCCATTTCCATTGATTTTTTTTGTTGAGATTTCAACATTTTTCAACGTTAATTGAGGGTGCAAAAGTGATATTGATTCAATGAGGTTAAGGTTGACACATTAATGTTGATTTAACATTATTTCGATCATCGCTTGCTATCTGGACAATCAGTACTGTGATTGACAAGGCCAAAATCTTAAGAATGGGCTGCAGGACAGCATGGGCCGGGTCTCTGACGTCACACTTGGATGTCCAAGTTTCACATTTAACTATGGTGAGAGTTACTCACAAACATACATCAAGAATCAGCCTATGAATCTCAACAATGGTGACATGATTAATGCCGCAATGCATTCTGGGGGCCACGGATGAGTTTTGCAAGATGCACCCAGAATTGTGGCATGAAGCATGTCACCGTTGTTGAGATTCATACGCTGATTCTTGATGTCTGTGTGTGAGAATCTTTGATAGAGTTTAAAGTGTTTAGTAAACAATGTGATTTAAAACTCATTCAGCTTTTCTGATTAAAACTGTTTTATTGTTGTATTTCTAGAAGAGACCCAACACAAACTTAAGATTTTGCTCATATGAAACTCTAGTCATTAGATCATGAGGATTTTATTATCATCAAACAGCTGACAGCTAGCCTGGATGCCAGCCGAACTTAGCCCCGCCCACAACATTTTGAGGTCGGGGAGTTCTGTCTGGACTCGATCCGTAGAGGAGTAATTATGCCCGAACAGAAACTGTTCGGACCAATCACATTGTCAGGGCGATGATTGACAGATTATCACCAGAAACGTAATCAGCCACGTCATCAAAGAGCGCTTGGGGAGTTTGATTGACAAGCGATCTAACCAATCAGAACGCCGATCCGCCATTTTGTCTGACAAAGCAGTCAGGAGTTAACATCGGTTAACATCGGTGGAGTTAAACTTGAAAATTTGTGCATATTGACGTCTTTCCGCGTTTGAAACAACATTCATTCTCATGTTCATTTGATGCTATAAATGGACTAGTAGGAAGATCGGTTAACGAGCCTCTTGAGCTGAGGCGCTACAGCAATCTGTCACGATCATGGTCACAACACATTAAAGAGCCACAAAACGGTTTTTATGGTTTGAATTTTTTTAATAACTACACAGTTTGAAAGCTGGGACTTTGTTTAATATCATAAGTAACCTGCTCTGTCTCGTCTGTCGATGTGTTGTCAGTTTCCTCTTTGCTCCGCGATGTATTTTCCACTCTGTGTGGCGTGACAGCGCCACGGCTTGTCGGACAAAGCAACAGTAACTAAGGGGGGCGGGTCTTTGCGAAAGGTCAATTAGTTTACAACAACGATGGCTGTTGTTGAAGAACTGAGATGTGTAGATTCCGCCATCGCGTCCGTTATAGAAGATATCGACAGCGCATTAATTTTAAAAGAGGAACAGAGGACCGCGATCAAGGCATTTGTCGATGGGAAAGATGTCTTTGCCGTCCTTCCTACGGGATTCGGCAAAAGTTTGATTTATCAGCTGGCCCCAATGGTCGCTAAGAAGAGTTCTGTTGACAACTATGCGTCGCTCAACATACGTCACTTACTCTGTAGCTCTGATTGGTTGTAGGTCTATCCATTTGAGGCCTTTCCTGGATTGGTTGAAATACGCCCCCATAATCAAAGCCCAATGGAGCAGTATCAGACTCATATTCGAACTAGAATTGAGTATGACCTCGTCAGGCTAGCTGACAGCAGCTGATCACATTAATTCTTGCCTTTAATGCCAACAAACAGCTACAACAACCAGAGAAGAACTAACACTTAAAAAGCCAAGTGTAAAACTGGCTTACTAAAGCAAACACTGACCTTGATAATGGTGACATCAAACAAAACTATTATTTTCAACAAATCATCAACATCTAAACTTCTGTTAATTCTCAGTAAGAGCTTCTGTAGACGTGTGACAGAAATAAAGTCAGTCTGGTTAGTAATAAGTGAAGCTGGTAATGCTGTTTGTGGAGATGTTTGATCAGATCTTGAGATATTTAATGTCTTTTATCTTCAGTTGATTTCATCTAAGGCTGTGGCTGAAGTCGTAGTTCTTGTTGTTCCTCTGTCCTTCAGTGATTCTGCTCGTTATCACCTAATTATCTCATTAACTCCAACACTGATTCAGTGTTACATTTAACAGCATGTAGTGTGCACACTGAAGAGTGTGGACCTAAGAGATCTGGGCTAACCCATGTGGGGCCTCCATGGGTGTGCTGGCTGGGAGACAGTGACAGTTATTATCTATGTTTTCTCTCTGTTCGTCAGGAGGAAGTAGGTGTTTGGTGTTGATGACAGTGTGTCTCGGGATCATTTGTGTTCTTCTGCTGGTCTTCATCATACTGCAGCAGATCTCCAACACAGAAGAGAGAGAATCTCTGTTCAAGAGTTACAAAAACGCAGTTGAAGAGTTCAATCAGACCATCAACAGCTTACAGGGCAATTACACTGAACTAATGAAGAAACTGAAGTTAGAGACTGAACTAAGGAAGTTATATGAACAAGGTCTGTACAAATGGATTTATATGTATATTTGCACTTTCCAACACAATAAATAAAATAGTCTGTATTTATTGAAAGGAAGTGGCAGATTCTTAATATCTGCTGAGCAGATGAACTGGACTGACAGCAGGCAGTACTGCAGGGATCGAGGAGCTGATCTGGTCATTATCAAAACTGAAGAGAAGCAGGTGAGTTTGTGTGAGAGTCTGTTCATGAATGAGAGGAATCACACTTATTCCTGTTTTTATTCACATGCAGAGGTGCATATCTTCATTCGTCAAGGGTAGAATGTGGATTGGTTTGACTGACATTGAGAACGAGAAGATAATGAAATGGGTGGATAATTCAACACTGAAACAAGGGTAAGTGCTAAAACACTTTGGATGCTCTTTAATGATGAATAGCCTTAAGCTCCTCATTTATAAATAAAATTGTGGCAACAGATTACAAGAAATATTATTAATTAAATTCAACAAATAAGAATTGAGTTAGAATTAATCAATTAATTCCTTAAAATGCAATCATTTAATATTGGTAAAAATTTAAACAAAAATATCAGAATAACAGACAGACTTCAAAGATTAATTAAGAACTCTTTGGTTTTTATTGCCAACATTGGTCTACAGTTCATCTACAGTTCTTTTTGAGAATTAACAGGTTTAGATGTTATTATTTTATTGAAATTATTTGATCACCATTATGGTGATCATTGTTTCAGTGTTAGTTGGGCAGTTTGACTTTGTGTTTACTAAATCAAATAATTTGTTGCAAAAAAAAAAAAAAAAACTATGAACAGAAACGATCAGAAAAAGTTTAACAATCTTAAAAAATTAGACTAATTTCATATTAATACATTTTAACTAACAATTTTGTGGGCACAGATGAGACATTCTTAATTTCTTTTTTTTAAATACACTGTAGGATTTTATTTTTTGATACACAGACATACAGAATCAGTATATGAGTCTCAACAATGGTAACATACTTCATGCTGCAATGCATGCTGGGAGCCATGAGTTTTATTCTATGGTGTCTCCCAGGATGCATTGCAGCATGAAAGCGTGTCACTATTGTTGAGATTCATATGCTGGTTCTGTAAATCTGTATCTAAAAATTTTTTAAAAATCCAACAATGTATTTACAAACCAAAATCTGATCTGTCTGATCTGTGCCAACAAAACTAGATTGATGAAAGTCTATCAATGTCAAATAACTACTTTTAGTCAGTTAAAAGACAAAACAGTCAATTTGTTTTACAATGATTAAAACTTTTATCATCTCATTGCCTTGTTTTTGTTGCTGTTTTTGTTTTTTTGTTTTTTTACAACAAATTATGTGCTTTAGCAAGAACTTTCATTGAACATTCGGGGCTCTGAATACCTGAAAAACTGACACATTTTATTCAGGTTTTGGTTCAAAGGTGAGCCGAATAACGATGGAAATGAGGACTGTATTGAACTGGATCCTGAAAAAGACCCTGTGAACAACTGGAATGATCTGCCATGCTCTGAGAAGAGAAAGGGGATTTGTGAGAATTAAATTGTATCTAGTCTTGTATGTATAATTATATACTTGAATGTATAATTTCTGCCATGTGATGTTATATGAATTTGTTAAAAGGAAAATGTAAAATTGTCATTATTTTCTCATTGCTTTTGTAATCTCACAACATCCTGTTTCTCATGATGTGAATTAGGGTGATCTGAGACACCAGACCTCTGATGTGTTCATGTCTTGTTCCATCACAAGCAGCTCCATGATCTTATTCTAGCTGTTATCATGAGCCAGTCTGAAGTGTTGAGGTGAAAATCACAGTAAAGTACAGATGTTTAAATGCTCTGATTCACTATTCTGATATTGAGTGTCTGCGAAACTGCTTTTAAATTGCTTGTTTTAATAAAATTGTCATTCGACATTATTATCATAGCATTTTGTTTTTATTTCAAATTTAATGCTGCAAATTTGAATCCAGGAGGGAAGTGGTATGGAGGCAGAACCGGTGGAGGGACAGAGAGCCAGGCCCCAGTGGTGGAAGAATGAGTGCCCTCTGTTGGTTATACTGGGCAGCTGACAGGTGTAACACAGATATCACTGTATTCATTTTAGAGCATAGACTGTAAAAAAACATGGATGACGCGATGCCGCTTCCTTCCATTGTATTGAACTGAAGCCGGACGCCGATGGACGCTGACACGTTACGCAAAAAACGTCCCAAAAAAAAGGTTTGGAACCTGGGCATGCGCAGAAAGACTCGTCAGTGGAGCCCGGAGGCGGAGTCGCGGTATCAAACTTCCGCCCAGACGGCTGCGTCATCATTGATGTATTTTAACTATTCTTTATAAATTATATGTAATTTAAAATTCTACCTATAAAATAATAGGCTATTCTGTTTCTAGAGCAATAATATTTTTGAAACAGCAAATTCAGTAGATGAACTCAATATAATATGTCTCTAGAAACTCTAAAATGTCAGAAACGGTCCTGCCATTTTAAATAAAAGGTTTAAACTAACGTTACAGGAGATCGATTGCTGTAGACAGTGCTCTATAATTAATTAGAGTAAGCTATCATTAGTTTTATCCTGCTAATTATTATTTTATACCCATAAAAATTATTATAATTGCCAGATAATGATCACCTGCTTTTTTTCCGTCAGGGCTAACGTTAGGCGTGTTATCTTAACTAATAACGTTTATTAATTAGCTTATGAAGTCCACATTTAATGTTACCGAGAAAAGCTCAGATATCCGTCAGATCCTGTAGGTCGGTTAGTACAGTTTACTGCTGAACAGCTCATTTTGTCTGTGTGAAATAACACAGAAACTGAAAATTAATAGTTATTTATTTATCTTCAATCTCCCCTCGAAGCTCCGACAGTCAGAAAATTTTATTTGAAGCATAATTCATTTTTATGTTTTAACTTAAGTCTTATTCGTCTGCATTGAGCGGGCGGGGTTTATGACCTGTACTGCATCCAGCCTCCAGAGGGCGATCAAAGAGCCCGCAGCTTCACTTTTCAGGACGTATGAGGCACACCCGTTTTAGAGATTATAAAAAATTTGATTATTACTTTATTGAATACTTTATTAAATTATGGGATCACAAGTAGACGAGGGAGACGCATTCCTGTGTACACTTGCTGTTTTAATCTGTCTCTTTTGTCCACTTTCGATCTAATACTGTTGAATAAAACAGCATATGCATAAGCATGGACCAGCTCAAACCAGCATACCAGCTTCAAAACCTACCTTAACCAGCACATGCTGTTTTTTTTTTTTGTTTTTTTTTCAGCAGGGGGAATAAGCTGACATAATGTTTTTTTTGCCATCAAACCAAACTTGTGTCTTCAGCCAATGCTTAAATCCAGGCTGGCTAGTGTGTTTCCTATATTGTTTATGCATTAGGTTAGAAGGCAGAGAGTAGGTGGTCTTTTGTGGCTGTTTGAACACATTCCACCACGTGAGCGTCTACACCACACTCTCATAATAATAATACACTTTTTTGTGTTATAACTATTTTAACACATTTTGTTTCATTTTAAGTTGATCATGTGTAAAGAAAGAAAGAGAGAGAGAGAAAGAGAGAAAGAAAGAGAGAGAGAGAGAGAGAGAGAGAGAAAGAAAGAGAGAGAGAGAGAGAGAGAGAGAGAGAAACAACACTGTGTCCAACACAACATGTGTTAAACTATCATCCAATCACATTGCTGCTACGTCACTCCACAAGCCGTTAAGCAAGTTCATGCCTCTTTCTTCATCGGTGGATGACTTGTGTTCATTTTGACACATTCATTGTATCATGATTTTAACACAGTAATTGTGTCAGGAAGGTTTGTCTGTTAACAAGTAGAATCACCAAAAGAGAAAATCACAATATTAAGTTACCATCATGGAGATGAGGGTTTGTTTTAGTTGAACTTTTGACCCTTGATTTTTAAATAGTGGAGATTGTTTGGCTGCTGTAACTGAGTTCTAACAGCCAGACCAGCAAAGAAAAAAGATGATCAGATGTTGGTTATGTTTTCACATAATCATTATTTGATCTGAATCACTGATCTCATTTAGAGCCCAATCTCTGAGTTAGATTTACATTATTGATTACAGCAGCACTGTGATTCTACAGCAGAAGATCAGCTTTATCAATATAATCCAGTAATTTCTCAAAAATTGTTCTGATAAAAAAAAAAAAAGCCTTTCTTTTAGGCACACACAGACATCAAAAATCAGCCTGTGAATCTCAACAACGGTGACAAGCAACATATTCTGATAAACAGATCACATTAGAAAACAAACTACTGAAAGTCACATAAACAGAACAAAATAAAATAGTGAGAATAAAGGAAATTACTAAGACAATTCAGCTCATAATTTATTCATGCAGCAATGCATGATGGGAGCCATGGATGAATTTTGATTGGTGGCTCCCAGAATGCACTGCAACATGCTTTATTATTCTCACCACTGTTGGGATTTACAGGCTGATTCTTGATGTCTGTGTCTCTAAAAGAAAGACTTTTTTATTTTTATTTTTATCAGAACACCTTTTGAGAGATCCTTTGGATTATATTAAAAAAAGCTGATCTTCTGCTGTAGAATCACAGTGCTGCTGTAATCAATAATGTAAATCTAACTCAGAGATTGGGCTCTAAATGAGTTCAGTGATTCAGGTCAAATAATGATTATGTGAAAACATAACCAACAACACCTGGGGCCGTATTCACAAAATATCTTAAGGCTAAAAGTAGCTCCTAAATTGCCGATTTAGGAGAAGCTCTTAAAAATAATGGGCGTGTCAGTCCTAATTTTAGGAGTCCTACATTTTTGCTCTAAGAGTATTTCACAAAGCATTTTAGCGCTAAAACTAGCTCCTAAATCTGTGAAATGTTAGGAGTAGTCAAGAGGACTCCTAAGTCACTAAGACCAAATCACAAACAGTCCTAATCCACCCAAAGACACTAAACATCATTGAGGCAACAGCGACAGAGCCTTAGGTGCTGAACCTTTTCTTCATAAATGCAATAAAATGCAATGCAATAAAAAAAATTTGATTTATAGATTTGAATCTACGATGAGACGCCAAAAATTAATCTTTAACAAATAAATAAATATTGTCTGATTACCTGTGGCAGTGGTTTTCATGGGTTCACACTTACAAATAATTTAATAGAGTAAAAAAAAAAAAAAAAAAAAAAAAAAATATATATATATATATATATATATATATATATATATATATAGTCTGTGTATTTATTCCTCTTCTCGAGCTGATTAGAAAGACCGTTTGAAAGTGTTTCTCCCAAACTTTGTTTATAAAACATAATTTGTCGGTTGAATTCTGCATTCTCTTGAGATGAAGACATCCAAGAGGTGGACAATTACTAGTTTAATTAGTGACATTTAGCCCACATTTTAAAACCTTTATGGCAAAAATATCTCAACATTTTATTTTGACTGTGGGAACATTTTTATTAAAAAACATTTATTTGAATATGTCAACATTTGTATTTTAAAACCTTTATTTTAATATGGAAACATGACACCTCATTCTACAATATTTCTATGATTAAATCGCTGACTCCTCCCCCATCAGCCAATCACTGTTTGTTTACTCCATATCAACGAGGTCAACCCCGCCCTTACTCTTAGCTTAAGACTTCAGTCTATTCCTT
Organism: Megalobrama amblycephala; assembly: GCF_018812025.1. Lineage (NCBI taxonomy): Eukaryota > Metazoa > Chordata > Actinopteri > Cypriniformes > Xenocyprididae > Megalobrama > Megalobrama amblycephala. The sequence continues at coordinate 11,074,665 of NC_063050.1, read as the reverse complement.
AGTAAAAGTTTGTCTCAGCAGCTTTGTGAATAGGTTTTAAGAGAAAACTCTTAGCTAAGAACTTTTACTGCTATTTAGGAGAACTCTTAGTGGTAAGATAAAATGTTTTGTGAATACAGCCCCTGATCATCTGTTCTCTTTGCTGGTCTGGTTGTTATAATTAAAATTACAACAGCCAAAACAAAATCTAATATTAAAAAGTCAAGGGTCAAGAGGCCAACTAAAGCAAACCCTGATCTCCATAACGGTGACTTAAATTGTGATTTTCTCCTTTGATTCTGCTTGTTAACATCAGATCACCTTCCTGACACATTTACTGTGTTAAAATCATCACACAATGAATGTGTCAAAATTAACACAATAAGTGTTGTCCCTAAACTCACACACTGATGTGTAAGAATTTAAAGGATTAGTTCACCCCCATGTCATCCAAGATGTCCATGTCTTTCTTTCTTCATTCGAAAAGAAATTAAGGTTTTTTGATGAAAACATTCCAGGATTATTATCCTTATAGTGGACTTGAATGGGCACCAAACGATTGAAGGTCAAAATTACAGTTTCAGTGCAGCTTCAAAGGGCTTTAAATGATACCAGATGAGGAATAAGGGTCTTATCTAGCGAAACGATCGCTCATTTTCGATAAAAAAATGTAAATGTATATGCTTTATATTAACAAATGATCACCTTCCAAGTGGTTCCGCCAAAACCACACTTTCATATTCTTCAAAAAGCTTCAAAAACTATTTTACAGTGTAAGTAGAATAACACACTGTTTGAGTTAAAAGTAACACAAAATGTGTTATCCTTAACAAGACACACGGGTGTGTAAGGATATAAGACAGGTTGTGTTGTTTTTAAAACTTGTGTGTTAAGTCATCCACTGATGAAGAAAGAGGCGTGAACTTGCTTAACGGCTTGTGGAGTGACGTAGCAGCAATGTGATTGGATGATAGTTAACACATGTTGTGTTGGACACAGTGTTGTTTCTCTCTCTCTCTCTCTCTCTCTCACACACACACATTAGTGTGTTAAATATTTTCTGCCTGTGTTTAGAAGAATAACACAATGGTTGAGTTAAAAGTAACACAAAATGTGTTGTCCTTAACTAGACACACAGGTTTGTTAAGGGTTCCTGTACCATGAAGCCGGATTAGCTGGCTTTAAAGTATTACTTTTAAATAAACTTTTGCTGATAATTTACTCACCCCTATGTCATTCAAGATGTCCATGTCTTTCTTTCTTCAGTCGAAAAGAAATTAAGGCTAGGTTTTTGATGTAAACATTCTAGGATTTTTCTCCATATCATTCATTTCAATGGGCACCAAACGGTTGAAGGTCCAAATGGCAGTTTCAGTGCAGCTTCAAAGGGCTTTAGACGATACCAGACGATGAATAAGGGTCTTATCTAGCAAAACGATTGGTCGTTTAAAAAAAAAATTAAAAAGTTTATGTTTTATAAGCACAAATGCTGGCCTTGCTCTTTTCTCCGATGCACGTTCGTGACGTCACGTAATACGCAATTACGTTGAAAAGGTGAGTGCACATTTGAGTGCACTATATCTGTATGGAGTGAACGAAATGAAGTGAGTGAATTCGGACGCTGACGTATACACTGTGCATCTGAGATATCCGTCTCAGAAACGGCTCGACACGCGATAAAACTATTTTATCCTACATGTTATTTACATTATAAAACAATGTTAATAACAATAACAATCATAATGACTTCATTTTGTAATCATACATGCCTCTGTGCCAGCTTTGTAGTTTAATCGATTGTATAATTTTTTTGTCATGCTTAATGTGTTCATAATCATTTAATACTATAAAATACTGCAAACAAAAATAAACACATTAACAAGTGTACTTAATTTCATGTATTTATCCTTTTTAATAAAGTTGTTAGAAATTCTCACGCTCACAGATTAAGTGGTCTTTGAGCGCCCTCAGGCGACCGTTATGATTTGAATACGCTACCTATGATTAACGATTTTTTTTTAAATCATCCACTAAATTATCATCTTTTAAAGTTTAATGAGTTAACAGTGTTAACAAAATAATATTTTTATAAATATAATTTTTTTTTTTTTAATTCATCTATATAATAATGTCCCCATACATTTTAGTAGGTTTTATTCAAGTAGTGATTAATTTAAAAAAAAAAAAAAAAAGGTTAAATAAATTGGAGTTTGGAAAATAGTTCTTCAGCAAGTGTACATCGAATGTACACTCGAAATCAGAGAGAATTGTGGGTATAAAGTAGTGAACGAATGTAGGGAATGAAATCGTTCACTCAGAATTCGGACACCACTACAAAATGGCCGATACCCGATATGGACTATATAGTGGATAGGGAGCGGTTTCAGACACAGCTAACGTTTACATTACAAATGTGCGGAAGGAGGATCGTATACACATATTCAAATGTCTTTGTGTCAGTTTATTGTTTAACCCTTTGAGCGGTACGTTCCCACATATGGGATGTTTATTTCTGTGCCCCTGGGCGTACGGTTCCACATATGGGATTTAGAATGTTCAGCGACATCACAGAACTGCTAGATTCAAAAGGTGCGTTCCATTCGACCGCAAGTGGACTGCGAAGTGGACTTCACAGGGTATTTCGCCATCTTAAGTGAGATTCCATTCTGAAGGGAGCGAACATGTTCAGTTCGAAGGGCACTGCGAAAGGCATAGGGAATAAGGGAACATCGATACATCATGTGATATTGTAATATTTGTAGTGCGTATATTTTAATAAGTCACAGAGACACGTGACAATCTCTTTTTACTCTTGTCTTGTTCTGTTTCCCACAGGTTGTCACCACCCACACATTTACAGATGGAGAGCGCCCTCAACAGGTAAGAAGTAATAACACAATTGCATACATCACACATCACAGGAAGCAGAGAGGTAAAATCACCCAACTGTCATTCCGCACCGCTTCACCATTCAGAACTACGATGGAGCAGAGCCGTTGAGTTTTTTAACGGCTCTCCAATGGAGGAATTTACATTTGAATTTTGAGTATTCATACATTTTGTTATTATTATACGAACGAAAGTATGAATGGTTATGGCGATGAGTGTATTTGCATATTTTATTGTATGAATAGGCATGACAAAGTAAAAGTGTTGAAAAGCAGCTGAGGCTCTGTCATTTTTTATTTTACTTTATTTACCTCAGAAGTGTTTGCTATGTGCTGCGCGTCGAAAAGAAAGTGCACAAGATGAGACCCAGACGGTGGATTAAGAATACATTTATACAGTTAACCAAAATGAGAATTTATTTTCATATGGCATGAGAGGCTAAAGCTTAAAATATGTTAAGTCCATTTTAAATTTGAAAGTAAATTATAATATCTATTTATTTGTTATATCATAATCTGCGCGACACCGTCGTTGGCTTTTTTGATGACGTTTGTAGTGTGTTCCAAATGAGTGATTATTGTCAGCGAAGTCCACTTCAACGGATATACCGTGCTCAGGGAGTAAGGAGCAGTGAACACTGCGTAGGGACCCTGTCGAATGGAACGCAGCTAAACTGTGCTTTCGCGCTCTCTTGTCATCACAGCTATGCAGTGTTTTCAGCCACATAATGTTTCTTTTAAGGTTTCAGACATTTAAATACGCATAAGCACCATTAAACAATACATTTGGAGTTTATAAAATACACACTGATGTCAGACGTCAGTGGAAGCATCAATAAACAGTGAATTCAAATATAATTTGCCGACATTTATTCATATCAGACACACATAATGGGTCTAAGTAACTATAAAGTTTACTCTCTTATTCTTCTAGTTCACCAGCCACTTACTTGCATATATTTCAGGAGAAACTGATGTATTCACCTAGCCTGACTACGTCAGACTTCCTACTTCCGCTCAATTTCATTTCGCTTCTGTACTCAGTCTGATACAGCGTCAGAGCTTTGTGTTTGCCACCGGTCTGGAAACAGCCGGGCCAATCAACGAACAGAGGGCGGGCTGAGAGCCGTGACGTAGATGCTAAGCGCTGAGTTTTACATTGTAGGTTAGAGAAATCGAAAACCGAAACGACCGCGGAAATGGGAAACGAGACACGGGATGCAAACTTCGGGATGCATTAACTTTGCATAATCTGCAAAAGTCGTTTACAGCCATGTTCACTCCGGTATTTCGCTCACATCATCATGTGTTTACAACAGGTTTACAGTGGAAGTTCAATCATAGATTTGAGTTCGATGCATGATGTCTGTGCTTCGATGCGGCTGTACAGGCGGATAACATACGTCATAACTAAACGTATCTGATTGGCTTACGGGTAACCAATGATTTTAAACTTCAGACAAGCGTCCCCTAGCGAGAGAGAAAACACTTCTCTATTATGCCATTCCAGACTCTGTCTACGAAGCAAAGTGAAGTAGCAGAGTCTGGTATTACCAGGCTAGTATTCACCTGCTGTAAATCAGACTGACAGAACTCTGTGAACTGCAGTGCAAACTAAGATGGCGGCGCCCATCTCGCATTATAGATCAAGATAAAGATCATTTATAAAGGTTTTTAAACGACAAAACACACTCACTCACACATATTTGAGAATCGGAATATCATATAGTTGAAGACGTAAGCAAGTTTGCGAATATTTTAAATAAAAAAGGAAAAACAAAATAATAGTGATCCATCTCTCATACAGTGTTATTGTGGCTACGTTCAGCGCTCATGACGCGCACGCGTCACCATGGAAACAATAAGAGCAAACGTTCTAAAATAAGGGTCGCCTTAAAAAAAACTCACTCTGGCGGTCAGTTAGAATATTTTAAACCCACGCTTGAAAGGTGTGCGTATCCAGGGTGTTTTAATATTAGAAAGCCTAAAAGAAAATTTTTGTCAGGACAGAAATTTGTGACTTTTCATAGATTTCCTATACACAATCCTGAGCGAATGAAACTGTGGTTGCTACGCCTACGTCAACCGTGACCTTTTCAACGTAATTGCGTATTACGTGACGTCACGTAATCGCATCGGAGAAAAGAGCAAAGCCAGCATTTGTGCTTATAAAACGTAAACTTTTAAAATTTTTTTTTTAAATGACCGATCGTTTCGCTAGATAAGACCCTTATTCATCGTCTGGTATCGTCTGGTGTCGTCTGGTGTCGTTTAAAGCCCTTTGAAGCTGCACTGAAGCTGCCATTTGGACCTTCAACCGTTTGGTGCCCATTGAAATGAATGATATGGAGAAAAATCCTAGAATGTTTACATCAAAAACCTTAATTTCTTTTCGACTGAAGAAAGAAAGACATGGACATCTTGGATGACATGGGGGTGAGTAAATTATCAGCAAAAGTTTATTTAAAAGTGAACTAATCCTTTAATATTAGTTTGCGCCAGTCCTGGGTTTTAGGTATCATCTTTCATGGACAAGTATTTTTGTCTGAGTTTAAATACTTTTAAATTTTCTTCAATCTCTTAACCTTCAGCAAAAGAGTTTCGAATCACGCTGGCTCTCTCGCGAGAAGTGAATCATAGTTTCTCTCTTTTGCAAGGCATGTGATTGGCTGTTCACCACTGATGTCACTCATTGGTGTGCACACGCTCGATGGACTCAGGATCAAAGCCTGAGTTGACAAAGATAGTTGATGATCAGCATCATGGTACCAACAAAGCCGGATTGGAGTGGTTTGGTTTTGTCAACTCGAAACTAATCCTATAAGCCTGAGTTTGTTCAACTACCATCATGGTACAGGTCCAGGTTGTGTTGTTTTTAACACATCTGTTTAAAGAATGTACGAAAGTAGTCCAGTCAAATGTGTTTTCAACTACTTCTAGAAGTGGTCAAGAGTGGCAGAGCTTAAAGGTGCCATTGAATGAAAAATTGAATTTACCTCGGCATAGTTCAATAACAAGAGTTCAGTACCTGGAAATGACATACAGTGAGTCTGAAACACCATTGTTTCCTCCTTCTTATATAAATCTCATTTGTTTAAAAGACCTCAGAAGAACAGGTGAATCTCAACATAACACCGACTGTTACGTAACAGTCGGGATCATTAATATGCACGCCCCCAATATTTGCATATGCCAGCCCATGTTCAAGGCATTAGACAAGGGCAGCCATGAACGTCTGGATCTGTGCACAGCTGAATCATCAGATTAGTTAAGTAAGCAAGGCAATAGCGAAAAATGGCAGATGGAGCAATAATAACTGACATGATCTATGATAACATGATATTTTTAGTGATATTTGTAAATTGTCTTTCTAAAGGTTTCGTTAGCATGTTGCTAATGTACTGTTAAATGTGGTTAAAGGGTCCGTGTACGTTTTGATAGTTTGTTTTCCAATTTGAAATGAAATACACAGAAACGAGAAAACGGTCGTTTCCCATTTTTTCGTTTGTTAAAAAAAAAACAGAAAAACGAGATTTTGACTCGATTTTCGTTTTTTCGGGTCACGGATAGAAAACGGAAACAGGACTTCAAAACTCATTTTCCACATGTGGGTGGTCATTACATGCCCCTTTCAGCCAATTGGTCAATCAAATCTGAGCCAGTGACGTCATCTTCAGTTCGTTCAACAAAATAACAGTCCTCTCCTGCTATATCAGTAGATGTCATAAATCGGCTTTCTTCTGTGCAACCTAACGCGTATTTCACAGAAATATTTATTTCAGAAATGTTAATCAGCACACAGACTGTTGTAATGCTGTTTGTAGTTTAATATGCATGGTGAAACTGCGCTACACACACAGAGGAGCGGATGAAAAGCACAGATTTAAAAAAACAACAACAAAAAACTAGTTTTTATTTTATTCTATTTTGAATAAATAGAATAAATCACAATAAATAAGTAGTGTAAGCAATTTTGAAAAACGAACAATAGCTCATCTCTCTTTATTTATTTTATATAGCCTAACATTGCCTGCTGAATATAGGCTAATGTTAATAACCCTTTGGTTAAAAGATTGAGGGAATATGTAAAGATCAAACATTAAAGATCAAAATTACAGCTACATAGCTATTTTAGTTATGACAAAAATAATATATAAATGTTAAGCCAAAACAAATTAATTTAAAGCTGAACTGAAACAGAAACCGGCATTATAACTACCTGTCTAATTTGACACAAATCCAAATGTTTCAATATTCACGATTTGGAGGCTAAACTATATTTATTATTTGAACGCTTTTATTGTAGCCTATACACAGACTACTTAAAATGAGCAGTATAACTTTTTATATATTTGGTTGAATGTAGGCTATGTTATTTTGACAGTTAACAGGCTGTGATGTCAAGTTACTCAAACTGATGTTGTGCGCGTGAGGCGCCGACGCGTTCACTTGAATTTTCTTATAAAAGCGGAAACTTAAAATACTCAGACATTTATGGTCAAATATATGTAACACCATTCGAATCTGTGAAGGGTTAAATAGGCCTATTATTTTTGTACACTCACAATAAAAACATTGCTCGTAAAATAAACAAAGACATTTTCTGCCGTCTCGGTTTCCTTTCTGTGAACTTCTCAAAAATGAACCGACACGCATATTGTCGCATTTTTCCCCCTTTCATTTTGGTAATATGTTAATTACTTAAGTGAAATAAATTTCGCGCATACACTCTCAAAAAGGATGTGTTAATTAATAACACATTTTTTGTGTTATGACTATTTTAACACATTTTTGTGTCAATTTAAATTGATCATGTGCAGAGAGAGAGAGAGAGAGAGAAACAACACTGTGTCCAACACAACATGTGTTAACTCTCATCCAATCACATTGCTGCTACGTCACTCCACAAGCCGTTAAGCAAGTTTGTGCCTCTTTCTTCATCAGTGGATGACTTGTGTTCATTTTGACACATTCATTGTGTTATGATTTTAACACATTAAATGTGTCAGGAAGGTGATCTGCTGTTAACAAGCAGAATCAAAGGAGGAAATCACAATTTTAAGTTAACCCTTGACCCTTGACTTTTTAATATTAGATTTTGCTTGGGCTGTTGTAGCTGAGTTATAACAGCCAGACAAGCAAAGAGAAAAGATGATCAGGTTGTGTTTGTTATGTTTTCACATAATCATTATTTGTCTTGAACTCATTTAGAGCCCAATCTCTGAGCTAGATTTACATTATTGATTATAGCAGAAGATCAGCTTTTTCTACATAATTCAAAGGTATTTCTTAAAAAATTGTTCTGATCAAAAAAAAAAAAACCTTGCTTTTAGGCACACACAGACATCAAGAATCAGCCTGTGAATCTCAACAGTGACAAGCAACATATTCTGATTTTAGAAACATTAGAAAAGAAGCTCCTAAAAAGTCACATAAAACAGAGAAAGAAAAAAAAAATAGTGAGAATAAAGGAAATTACTAAGACAATTAAGCTCATAATTTATTCATGCAGCAATGCATGATGGGAGCCATGGTTGAATTTTGATTGGTGGCTCCCAGAATGCACTGCAACATGCTTTATTATTCTCACCACTGTTGAGATTCACAGACTGATTCTTGATGTCTGTGTCTCTAAATGAAAGAGCTTTTCTTTTTTTTCTTTTTTTTAAATCAGAACAACTTTTGAGAAATCCTTCAGATTATATTGATAAAGCTGATCTTCTGCTGTAGAATCACAGTGCTGCTGTAATCAATAATGTAAATCTAACTCAGAGATTGGGCTCTAAATGAGTTCAGGTCAAATAATGATTATGTGAAAACATAACCACCACCTGATCATCTTTTCTCTTTGCTTGACTAGCTGTTACAACAGCCCAAACAAAATCTAATAATTAAAAAGTCAAGGTTCAAGAGCCCAACTAAAGCAAACACTCATCTCCACAATGGTGGCTTAAAAATGTGATTTTTTCCTTTGATTCTGCTTGTTATCAGCAGATCACCTTCCTGACACATTTACTGTGTTAAAATCATTGACTCAGTGAATGTGTCAGAATTAACACACAAGTGTTGTCCCTAAACTCACACAATGATGTGTAAGAATTTAACACATTTTGAGTCAGTTTTAAGAGTGTGTATTGCATTCATTTTAACTGGTCAAAAATAGCACATCTATGACACACATTGTGTGATTTATGACACATTAGTGTGTTAAATATTTTAACACATTGCCTGTGTTAAGAAGAATAACACACTGGTTGAGTTAAAAAAAGTAACACAAAATGTGTTGTCCTTAACTAGACACACGGATGTGTTAAGATATAACACAGGTTGTGTTGTTTTTAACACCTGTGTGTTAAGTCATCCGCCAATGAAGAAAGAGGCACAAACTTGCTTAACGGCTTGTGGAGTGACGTAGCAGCAATGTGATTGGATGATAGTTTAACACATGTTGTGTTGGACACAGTGTTGTTTCTCTCTCTCTCACACACACATTAGTGTGTTAAATATTTTATGCCTGTATTAAGAAAAAATAACACACTGGTTGAGTTAAAATTAACACAAAATGTGTTGTCCTTAACTAGACACACAGATGTGTTAAAATATAACACAGGTTGTGTTGTTTTTAACACATCTGTTTTAAGAGTGTAGACATAGGCTATTTATTCCTTTTATATAATTGAATCCTTTTTTCTCCGTACACAGAAGCGCGGCAGGTGCATGATGATGATGAATCCTCATGTTCTGTTGTTTATTCTGCTATTTGTTCATGTAGGCTAAAACTAACCCCCTGGGATTTTTTTAATGATTCACAGACATTTATCAAATTTCGTTTAATTATAATTTAATATAATCTTGTCGGGTAATGAAACGATGATCGCGTCAGTTGAAAGTCAGGGTAAAAAACAGAAATTATATTGACAAGGCAACAATAATTTTCGTTTAGTTTAAGTTTTTCAAAACATCCACAGAACTGCATACAGTAAATTTTCCCGCTGTTTAAGCCACGAATATTTACAAAATAAAATAATTACAAAGATAATAAAAGATAATAAAATAATTACAAAGATAATAAAAGTTCTATGTTCAATATACGAGAGTTTTTGTTTTGCTGTTGTCCACTAAAGCAATTGACGCAGAATCGCCAATAGCCGTTAAATCGAAATTGAAAGTAAAATGTTCGGGGCCATTTATAGCTAATTCATTCAAAAGCGAAGGAAAGACAGAAAAAGTGAGGATAGCAAGTAAACTGTGACATATAATAATGTTCACTGTGTTCATAAAAGTGTTTAATTTAAGAGATAAAATCAGCATGGCCATTTATAAGTAAGGAAAACTAAAAAGCCCCCCGATGGTGATACCGTTATTAGGTGTTGCCACCTAGTGGATAGCCTATTTTCTAATATGACTGCATAGTCTACTGCAAGGAATGCGTCTGCTAAATGATTGAATTTAAATGTATAAAATGTAAACAAAACATTAAAATAAGAAAGAAAAAAAAGAGTGCAGTAGCCACTGATCTATAATAGAGAATAGTCTATCATTATGTATAGCCTATTGATCGGTGGTAGTATCCCAAAGGATGTCATGCGCTTGGTAACAACAGATGTAGAGGCATTTACATTTTACATTTTAAAAACAATGACAGCTTAAAAACAGACTTAATTAAATTTACTGTAGGTTTTTTTAAAACTTTTTTTTTATCTGTGCAAACATATTTCTGTGAAATACGTGTTAGGTTGCACAGAAGAAAGCCGATTTATGACATCTACTGATATAGCAGCAGAGGACTATTATTTTGTTGAACGAACTGAAGATGACGTCACTGGCTCAGATTTGATTGACCAAACAGCTGAAAGGGGCGTGTAATGATCGCCCACATGTGGAAAACGAGTTTTGAAGTTGTGTTTCCGTTTTCTATCCGTGACCCGAAAAAAACGAAAATCGAGTCAAAATCTTGTTTTTCCGTTTTTTTTTTTTAATGAACGAAAAAACGGGAAACGACCGTTTTCTCGTTTCTGCATATTTCATTTCAAATTGGAAAACAAACTATCAAAACGTACACGGACCTTAAAGTTACCATCATTTATTACTGTATTCACGGAGACAAGAGCCGTCGTTATTTTCATTTTTTAAACACTTGCAGTCTGTATAATTCATAAACACAACTTCATTCTTTATAAATCTCTCCAATAGTGTAGCATTAGCCGTTAGCCTCAAACTCATTCAGAATCAAATGTAAACATCCAAATAAATACTATACTCACTGGAATCGAAGCAATGCATGCAGCATGCATGATGAACATCTTGTAAAGATCCATTTTGAGGGTTATATTAGCTGTGTGAACTTTGTTTAAATGCTGTTTAAGGCAGTCGAGAGCTCGTGGGGGGCAGGGAGCGCCAGAATTAAAGGGGCCGCGCGCTAAATCGGTGCATATGTAATTATGGCTGAAAATAGGCAGTTAAAATTAATTTTAAAAAAATCTATGGGGTATTTTGAGCTGAAACTTCACAGACACATTCAGGGGACACCTTAGACTTATATTACATCTTGTTAAAACTAGTTCTAGGGCACCTTTAAAACATTTTAGGGTATGTTTACACAACAACAATTTACTAAAAATGGAAAAGTTTTTCCTTTGCGTTTTTCGCATACATCAAACAATGTTGTCAAAATGATCCCCGTTCACATGGATCTGTGAAAACAAATAAAAAGCTGTTTTCTGCTGCCAGGCCAGTAGTTGGCGATGTCACTTTGTAAAGAAACATTATGAGCCTGCAGACTGAACACGTAATACACATGTGCATGACGTCAGCATTGTCACAAATTTGTGTTTTGTAGTTTACATGGAGACAAATGAAACTTAATATGAAGGGTATTCGTGTCTTTTCTCTCTGTCACGAGGAAGTAGATGTTTGATGTTGATGACAATGTTTCTCTGGCTCATTTATGTTCTTCTGCTGGTCATGGGAAACACTTACATATTACACATTTTCTTTTTTAAATAAAAACTGTGTATAGTTGTAGCCTATATCCTTGAAGTATAAACTACTGTGTTTTATCCATTCATTGAAATTAAGCATGATCAATATTTTGAAAATTTTGCTCACTGTACATCATGATATCTCATGCATATTATATGAACAGAAAAGGGACTTTGTTTAAAAATATTGTTGTTAAATATTGTAGTCATGAATTCGATCAAAATCCATGTGAAAACAGCTTATATTTATCAAAAGAAAATTATGTGTATGGGTAGCGCAACTATGACTGTCTAAGCCCCGTCTCTCACTTCCGGTTCTGAAACTGCTGATGCTGCTGGATATGTCTCGAAACATCAGATTCAGGGCACTTGCTGCTGTTTCCTGCATCATCAATACAAAGTTTGGCCTGTTTAAAGGTGTTCAAATCCATTTGAGTGGTCAAAGATTCCTCTTGTTGGATTTTGAAGCTGATAACATGTGCTTGAATGTTCAATACACAAACATATCCATTCTCAGAGAATGTTCTGGGAAAATTTCTAGCGGGTTAACCTGTCACCTAGTACTGTTCCCAGAACGTTCAGAGACGGTCACGATGTGGAGTTCTTTTAAGGGTTGGGGGACGTTATTTGGTGGACCTTCAGGGAACATTCAGGATGTTATGGGAATGTTTAGGGGGCTATTACTATGGGATGTTCTGTTAACTTCCCAAATGTCCTCTTTGTAACATTCTCGTGCAACCATAAAATAACCAAAATAAACTCATATTGGGAGCGTTATTAAATGACCAACAGAGGACCGTGTGGGAACGTTCTGTTAACCTCCCAAATGTCCTCTTTGTAACGTTCTTTTTTGACCATAAAATAACCAAAATGGAACGTCCCCCTAAAATCATATAAGGAACCTTGAACTGCAGCCCTTTCAGTACCAAAAGAGGACGTTTTAGGAATGTCACTAATGTTCTGTAAATGTTCGGAATCTTCGTCACTTTTAGAGAACTTTTAGGGAACATTGCGCAAGGTCACAAGAACGTTGCCTTCTACGTGGATAGTCATATGAGTCTGCAAAGAGTTTTTGAGTTGGTCTGCAAGTCTTTATTCTTGTTTAAGGTCATTGTGAAATGAAACCACTTCCTGTGAAGGTTTAACACTAATGTAAAAACACTACTCATCATTCTGAGGACCACACCTCATATTGTGAAGACATACTGTCAGACACAACTAATAATGGATTCTGATGACATTTATCAAAATGTTGAACGCAGAGATATTGTGGACACAACTGGACCTCAAACACTGAATCACAGCAAGGATGAAGGAAAAGATCAAAAGTGCAGTAAGCAAAAAATTACTTTAAAGTAGAAATGGTGTCGCAGATGGTATTGTTATTGGTGTCACTAATGTTTGAGGAAGTGTCACGTACAAGTAAAAAAAAAAATCTAAGAACAATATGTCAGTGTTTCTGCTTGTATATTTAATTTTTTCATTTCATTTACCTTTTCAGTATGTTCATCTTTAGATATTTTACTGTACTGTGATGTTTGTCTTGTAAAGGAATATGAAAGCACAACAAGACAAAGGTAGATTACTGAAAAAAGGTTGATTTGATACTTAATTTCTTATAATATGAAGGGTATTCACTGATATTTGTGTGTTTTCTCTCTGTTTGTCAGGAGGAAGCAGGTGTTTGGTGTTGATGACAGTGTGTCTCGGGATCATTTGTGTTCTTCTGCTGGTCTTCATCATACTGCAGCACATCTCCAACAGAGCAGAGAGAGAATCTCTGTTCAAGAGTTACAAGAACACAGTTGAAGAGTTCAATCAGACCATCAACAGATTACAGCACAATTACACTGAACTAAAGACTGAAAAAGACCAACTGAAGAACAGCTTCAACTCTTTGAGTCAGAAGAAACTGGAGCTGGAGACCAGAGTCACGTCTTTGAGTAATACACTGGAGACAAAAGCTTTTAAAGAAGGTTAGTATCCATTTTTTGTTTTCATGGTTTTATTTATCTTTCATGTACACAGCTTTAAAAAAAAAAAAAGTGTTTCTGTTAGGATGTCTGTGCAGATTAGATGGCTTGTTAATCTCCAATAAGGTGATGAACTGGGCTGACAGCAGGCAGTACTGCAGGGATCGAGGAGCTGATCTGGTCATTATCGACACTGTACAGAAGCAGGTGAGTTTGTGTGAGAGTCTGTTCATGAATGAGAGGAATCACACTTATTCCTGTTTTTATTCACACAGAGATACATATCTTCATTAGTCAAGGACAGAGTATGGATTGGTTTGACTGACATTCAGAAGGAGGGCAACATGAAATGGGTGGATAATTCACCACTGAGACGAGGGTAAGTGACAAAACACTCCCAGAAAATCACTATGGATTTAGTTAGTTGTTCTTTTGTACTCTCATTATAAAAATGAGACGATCATAACCCAACAAGAAAACAGCTGGAAACATATTTTCTACAAACACAATCATGACAACAACCACAATAAATTATACTTATAAGTAAAATAAAAAACATCTACTTATTTTGTATTCCTGAATGAGAAAATTTGGGGTTGTGAATAATTAAAAAATAGAATTATTTAGGTTTTGGATGGAAGGTGAGCCGAATGATGAACATGGAAAGGAGGACTGTGTTGAAATGATCTCTTCTTGTTCATCTTCTAACCTGAAGAACTGGAATGATCTCTCATGCTCTGAGAAGAGAAAAGGCATTTGTGAGAAATAGGGTTCATCCCGTCTTGTTGTGGTTTTACTTCTTTTATTTTATGGAATCATTCTTATTGTAAATTCTGAATTTCTGATAGAGGTGCCTGCCTTTAAAACAGTCTGCTACATTCATTTTATATAAACTGCTTTCACAATATCAATTTTATTTTATAATTTTCTGTAATATACAAAATCACAAGGCGATTTTCAGATGAAAGGAAATGTAAAATTGTCATTATTTTTATTGCTATAATAAACTCGCAACATCCAGTTTCTCACAAAGTGAAAATGATCTGGGACACCAAACCTCTGATGTATTCGTGTGTTGCTCCGTCATGCTCTATGTCAATATTCAAAAAGTATTTGTATAGCGTTTTTCACAATATACATTTTTTTTCAAAGCAGCTTTACAGAAAATGCATCTCTACATTACAATTTACAGTGATCTGTTTTCATGCATCTCGTTTGTTGGAATAATTCACTCCTATTATTCTGATATTTAGTGTCTGTGAAACTTCTTTTGTGTCGATTTGCCTTCTCTTTGAATAAAATGGCATTTAAAAAACATTTATTTAATTATATTTATTACATTTTTGTTATATTTTGTTATTATTTCATAATGGATTTTATTGCACTATATATGGAGAGAGTTCCTCCTGTCCAGCAGGGCGCAGCAGAGAGCAGGTTTATCAGACTGAAGTGATCAGAGAGGAACAGAAACATCAGGTCAAAAGTGAAGCTCAAGTGACTTTCTACCAATTAACTGATATTTTTATGTTTTAATTTTAAACATTACTTTTGACACTAATGTAATTCCATAATTGAACATTAATAGATAAAAGCTACACATTATTTTACCTCAAAACATCTTTCAGATCGTTGCACTAATATTACAAGAGTTACAAGAACACAGCTGAAGAGTTCAATCAGACCATCAACACAATTACACTGATTTAACACGTTATTCAACTTAGGAAGAAATTGCAACGCCTCTCGCAGTTCAAAGCGATTATGCAACGTCCTACGCCTTCCCTATTCAACTTATGAAAAAAAAGTGTAATTGACACGACATCAGTTACGCTTGAAGGCGATCTGGCGGAAGCTAGATATTTTACTTCATAACTTGTTAATATATGGATTTTTTTTTTTTTTTCACAAATGCATCGCTTCAGTTCAGAAGGCCTTTATTAACTCCCCGGAGCCATGTGGAGTATGTTTATGATGGATGGATGGATGAGCTTTATTGAGCTTCATACTTGTTGCCCCATTCATTGCCATTATAAAGCTCGGATGCATCAGGATATTTATTAACTGTGATTGAGTTCATCAGAAACAAGAAAGTCATATACACCTAGGATGGCTTGAGGGTGAGTAAAGCTTGGGCTAATTTCAATTTTAAAGTGAACTAATCCTTTAAAGGTGCACTATCTAATATTTTCTGTTTGCTAGAGGTGGCTAAATAGCCTGGAAAATCCAGCCTCACCACTGTACCAGCGGATCGACCACTGAATCAATTCGATTTCTAAGGCGGAGCAAATCCGAGCAAACAGGAAGCGGAGTAAACCAATCAGAGAAGGGCGGATATGACGTTAGCAAAGCGACGAGAGTCAACAGCGAAAAGTAAACAAACGGCCCTGGGCAAGCACAATAGTTTTTTGGCAAGCACGGAGAGTAGTTTAACATGGCTAGCGCTAGAGAAAGCGACGTTAATGACTTGTGTCGTTGTTGCAGTAAGAATTTGAGAATACGTGGTGTTATTGCCAATTGTGTGTGCGTGTGACATCGTATCAGGCCATCAAGCTGTTCAATAAACTGTTTAAAACATACAGTCACCCGATCAGTGCTGAGATTCTAGATGGCATAAACAAAGATGTAATGAATCTTGACAAACTGAGGACGAAATCGAAACTAGGTCTCTCTCTCTCTAATCTGCTCGTGCTGGGATCAGCAGTGGCGCGGGCGACACAACGAGCCTCTTTACAGATGTCAAACAAACCAAAGAAGCTCTTTAATGCTTTTGTGCTCGCTTGAATGAGATTCGCCATGTATTTTGAACACAATGAAGCGAGAATGGACGAGCACAAGCTTCATTAGAGACGCGAGCAGTCTTTGTTTCTTTCAAAACATCATCCAATATTTAAATGTACACTTCTAATGCATTCTTGTGATCGAATCTTGTCGAATCGCTGGAGTGTTTTTATTTAAAAAGGCTAAAAAAAAGCTGCTATAAGAGACATGGTCTGCTCTGCTCGTTATTGAAGGGACTTTCGGCGCACTAGAGTGACGCTGTTTGCGTCACTATATTGCGTCACTATATTGCGTCACTAAATATTGGACGCTGTTTGCGTCACTGAAATAAACAAATCTGATTTGTCGGTACGTTTTGGAGTTGGCCCGAATCGCGACGGATGGCAGACTGACCAGACTGATATATCTTGTAGAATATATATCAGTCTGGCCTTGCCAGGCAAGTGGCTAAAGACCTATTCAAAACAAAAGCGTAGCTTGATGACACCAAGTTTGAGCGTGGAATCTTGGGACATGTAGTCTTTACCTCAACGGCTGGTGGAAAAGAATGGGGATAGGACTCAGGAAGAAATCATGTTCATGGATGTGATTATTAACGTTACTGTAGTATGAAGCAGAGCAGGTAGTTTTCAATAGTGTTTTTCTCTGAGGAAAGGTAAAGCATGGTACTCGCAAGAAATAAAAAAAAAAAAATAGATTTAAACAATAGGATAACAATTAGGATAGGATAATAATTGGAAACATTTGGGATATTGTAAGTACTCAAGTGAACAAAATATATAACACTGGCCTAGTGGTTTTTGGATATTTTACTGCAAAATTCTTACATATTGCACCTTTAAGGAGCAGATAGTCACATAGATCCAGGAGAAGCACGGAGGCAGAATCGGAGGAGGGACGGAGGGCCAGGCCCGTGTGGTGGAGGGATGACTGGAGACTGAATGAGCGCCCTCTGGTGGTTATCCTGGCCACTCCAGCTGGCAGGTGTTAATTGATAATTGAAAATCTGATTTTGTTCAGGTTTTGGGTCAAAGGAGATGAGGAATGTGTTAAACTGAATCCTGAAAAACAACTGGAATGATCTCTCATGTTCAGACACATTTGTGAGAAATAGGTTTCATCAAGTCTTATCATGCTTTAACTTTTATTATCTTATCGAATCATTCTTATTGTGATTGTATCATTTCTGATTGAGGTTAAAACAATGTCAGTCTATTTCAGTTTTCATGTGAAACAGTAACATCTAATGTGTTCATGTCTTGCTCATACTTATTGCTTATTCCAGCTGACGTGTTGAGGTGAAAATCACAAACTACAAGTCTAAAGTGCTCCATATTACAATAATTCCCCCTATTGTGCTGATATTGTGTGTCTCTGAAGCTGCTTGAGATTTGAATTGATTTCTGTTTTCATTAAAATGGTTGACTATTATCACAGCATTTTTTGTTTATATTTCATTCTGGAGTAGGCTATAATCTGCTTTATTGCTCAAAGCAGAGATTTCCTCCAGTCCAGCAGGCGGCAGAAGAGAGCAGTTTTATTCCATTAAAGTGATCAGAGAGGAAGAAAAAGACATCAGATCCACAGCACTTGCTGCTGTCATTCAGTATCTTTGCTGCATCTTGGGACTGTGGAAAGGACAGATTTTGATTCTTTAATTTGGTTACTTAATAGACATATGTGATCATATGGTACTGCACGTGTAATATATGCAGATATATCTATTCATGCAGTATAAATACACATGCACAGAGACACGTATGATGTAATATATTTCTCAGATTTTTTACTTTTTACATCACAAATGTTTAATTTTTTAAGCTAGCTAACAAAAGCACATCTGCATGTACTAAAGTATTTATCAAGGGGACTATCACTGTGCTGAAGAGTGCACCGCTGTTAGCTTTTAAATAAAGCAATTATATTCCTAAAGATGTTCAGCCGATCATCAACCTAACCTCAGGCTCTACTCTTCTACTCTTGACCCCAAAAACTCACACACACACCAGAAAACCTTTAAATTCCAAAATAACATAACTTTAAACACTAACAGATCTCCCCCTATATTACTATTGAGCAAAACACATAAAATAACACCTAATTTTAACATTTACTCTCCTTTAACAGTCAGAAGCAAATCATGCTGCGAACTAGAAATCTGCTGTAGCTCATTCTGTGAATGTATATGTGTGATAATATATTTACATTTATATGAGAACATGTATGTGCAATATATGTACACAATAAAGAATAAAACTTTATTAATATGTAATGATATTTTTGTCTTCATTTCTAAATATTTTATATGTATCAATAAATAGTCATACATGGTCAATGCATATATTGCAGTATATTAAAAAAATATAAGCACTAGTTTTCCATATATGGAAATGTCTTGTGTAATATATTGCATTATATTTTGCAGTATATTCCCATATATATTTTTGTTCCATAAGGGTTAGACTCTGTTTACACCTGCTAAGATATAAAAGATGTGTTTTTGTTGATCGGATCACAAGTAGACGAGGGAGACACATTCCTGTTTACAACTGCTGTTTTAATCCGTCTCTTTTGTCCACTTTCGATCCAATGCTGTTGAAAAAAACAGCATACCAGCTTTTTCAGCAGGGAGAATAAGCTGACGCAAAGTTTTTTGCCCTCAAACCAAACTTTTGTCTTCAGCCAACACTTAAATCCAGGCTGGCTAGTGTGCTTCCTATATTGTTTATGCATTAGGTTAGAAGGCGGAGAGTAGGTGGTCTTTTGTGGCTGTTTGAACACATTCCACCACGTGAGCATCTACACCACACTCTCAAAAAGGATATGTTAATTAATAATACACTTTTTTGTGTTATAACTTTTTTAACACATTTCGTGTCATTTTAAGCTGATCATGTGTGAAAAGAAAGAAAGAGAGAGAGAGAAAGAGAGAGAGAGAAACAACACTGTGTCCAACACAACATGTGTTAACTATCATCCAATCACATTGCTGCTACGTCACTCCACAAGCCGTTAAGCAAGTTTGTGCCTCTTTCTTCATCGTTGGATGACTTGTGTTCATTTTGACACATTCATTGTATCATGATTTTAACACAGTAATTGTGTCAGGAAGGTTTGTCTGTTAACAAGTAGAATCACCAAAAGAGAAAATCACAATATTAAGTTACCATCGTGGAGATGAGGGTTTGCTTTAGTTGAGATCTTCACCCTTGACTTTTAAATAGTAGAGTTTGTTTGGTTGCTTTAACTGAGGTCTAACAGCCAGACAAGCAAAGAGAAAAGATGATCAGGTGGTGTTGGTTATGTTTTCACATAATCATTATTTGACCTGAGTCACTGAATTCATTTAGAGTCCAATCTCTGAGTTAGATTTACATTATTGATTACAGCAGCACTGTGATTCTACAGCAGAAGATCAGCTTTTTCAATGTAACCCAGTATTTTCTCAAATTGTTGTGCTGGTAAAAAAAAAAAAAAGCTAAAACTTTCTTTTAGGCACACACAGACATCAGGAATCAGCCTGTGAATCTCAACAACGGTGACAAGCAACATATTCTGATAAACAGATCACATTAGAAAACAAGCTACTGAAAGTCACATAAACAGAACAAAATAAAATAGTGACAATAAAGGAAATTACTAAGACAGTTAAGCTCATAATTTATTCATGCAGCAATGCATGATGGGAGCCATGGATGAATTTTGATTGGTGGCTCCCAGAATGCACTGCAACATGCTTTATTATTCTCACCACTGTTGAGATTTACAGGCTGATTCTTGATGTCTGTGTCTCTAAATGAAAGAGCTTTTTATTTTATTTTATTTTAAATCAGATTATATTGATAAAGCTGATCTTCTGCTGTAGAATCACAGTGCTACTGTAATCAATAATGTAAATCTAACTCAGAGATTGGGCTCTAAATGAGTTCAGTGATTCAGATCAAACAATGATTATGTGAAAACATAACCAACACCACCTGGGGCCTGTACCATGATGGTGGATGAACAAACTCAGGGTTATAGGATTAGTTTCGAGTTGACAAAACCAAACCACTCCAATCCGGCTTTGTTGGTACCATGATGCTGATCATCAACTTTCTCTGTCAACTCAGGCTTTGATCCTGAGTTTGTGGAGCACGTGCACATGAATGAGTGACATCAGTGGCGAACAGCCAATCACATGCCTTGCAACAGAAATAAACTGATTCACTTCTCGCGAGAGAGTCAGCACGATTCAAAACTCTTTCGCTGAAAATGAAGAAGTTAAATGCATTTACACTAATGGAAAATACTTGTCTGTGAAAGAGGACAAATAAAAGAAATGATCTTTCTCTATCAGTGCAAGTGAAAGTTGTGAAGTTTAGGCCTATATTACATATGATCTATATATATATTAATATTCATTGAAATTAAGTGCTTAATAACTACTGTTACACTAAACTTGCGTGTGTGTAATGGATTAATATAAAAATATTGATCATATAATTATACAAATCATATAAATTGTATTATCATTAAAACCAGACAATTTCATCGTTAAATATTTGTTTTTACTATATAATGACCTTTAATTTGGAGGAAGAGAAACTGGGGGAGTGACTTTATTGTGTTGAGTGTGTCAGTGTCATTAGCTTACATCTGATTGGTCCAATTTCAGTTTGAAATCTCTAACCCAGAACATAACCTGCCCCGGAGCAGGTTAGCCGTGGAGCGTAAATTACTATGGCGATGAACACCGCTAAAAATCAAGTTACTTTTATGGTACCTAAAACCCAGGATTGGCGCAAACTAATCTGAAATTTACCTGGCTAGCCAGCTAATCCAGCTTCATGGTACAGGCCCCTGATCATCTTTTTTCTTTGCTGGTCTGGTTGTTATAATTAAAACACACACACACACACACAAAAAAAAAGTTATGATGACTTAAAAATTGTGATTTTCTTTGCTGATTCTGCTTGTTAACAGCAGATCACCTTCCTGACACATTTACTCTGTTAAAATCATTGACTCAGTGAATGTGTCAAAATTAACACAATGAGTGTTGTCCCTAAACTCACACACTGATGTGTAAGAATTTAAAGGATTAGTTCACTTTCAAATAAAATTTTCCTAATAATTTACTCACCCCCATGTCATCCAAGATGTTCATGTCTTTCTTCAGTTGAAAATGAATTAAGGTTTTTGATGAAAACATTCCAGGATTATTCTCCTTATAGTGGACTTCAATGGCCTCCAAACGGTTGAAGGTCAAAATTACAGTTTCAGTGCAGCTTCAAAGGGCTTTAAATGATACCAGATGAGGAATAAGGGTCTTATCTAGCGAAACGATCGCTCATTTTCGATAAAAAAATGTAAATGTATATGCTTTATATTAACAAATGATCGCCTTCCAAGTGGTTCCGCCAAAACCACACTTTCATATTCTTCAAAAAGCTTCAAAAACTATTTTACAGTGTAAGTACACACTGTTTGAGTTAAAAGTAACACAAAATGTGTTGTCCTTAACTAGACACACGGGTGTGTAAGGATATAACACAGGTTGTGTTGTTTTTAAAACTTGTGTGTTAAGTCATCCACTGATGAAGAAAGAGGCGTGAACTTGCTTAACGGCTTGTGGAGTGACGTAGCAGCAATGTGATTGGATGATAGTTAACACATGTTGTGTTGGACACAGTGTTGTTTCTCTCTCTGTCTCTCTCTCTCCCACATGGAAAGAACCTATATGTGGATATATGCGCATATATGAAACCTATATGCAGTGTATATGTACATATATGCGGCATATATGCACATATATGATAATATATATGCTGCATATATGCGCATATATACTGCATATATGCTATATATATGCTGCATATATGCGCATATATACTGCATATATGCTATATATATGCTGCATATATGCGTATATATACTGCATATATGTGTATATATGCCACATATAGGCAAAATTGAGGTGCATATATGTGCATATACAGGAAATATAGGTCTCCTGTATTGCTTCTTCATATCCATATATATGCCCTATACATACAAGATATGTCTTCTATATAGCTAATGGCAGGATCTGGTCATTTTGTAGCTCATATCTCATTTTTGACTGTCATACATGATGCCTAGCTCATATTTTCTATTATCAAGGCAAAAACTAAGAATTAACGAAAAAAATTATGCAAGAACTTATGTATGTGCGAATGTAGCAGTTATGTATTTAGACAATTATTTTGTGATTCCACTTGCCATGACCATATTTGGGGTTTCCTGCCGCCATGCTGACTTGGGGTGTTGACGCACTTTGCTGCTTCCCAGTCTGCATGAGACATCGCAGCGGTAGGTCGCACAAAGTTTTTGCGGTGATTCAATTAAGGCCATGTTTCATGTAACAGCTGAATTCACATGATATATTTGTATGATTGTAATCCAAAACCCCTCTGTGATGTACATTCAGATGTTTCGTTGATTATTTTTCTTTACTTAAGTTACTTTTAATATCTCTCTTTCTCAGCGTTGTGCGTTGCCGCATGCTGTTTGAATGCTGCACAAGTCCTCATATATTGCCATTTGTGTTATACAGAATAAAGTGAGGACCTGATGGCAAGATTTTTCGCAGTCTGTCTTTGATTACGACACAACGCAGAAAACACACCGCTACACGAACACGTGAAATTGGTCCCACATGGAAAAAACCTATATAAACATATATGTTTCAATATAGGTTTGATATAGGTTTTACATATATGTGACATATATAAAATTGGCCGTTTTCCTATATTATGTGTACATATATGTACATATATGTATATATATATATATATATATATATATATATATATATATATATATATATATATATGTGTACATATGTGTGCATATATGTGTGCATATATGTGTACATATATGTGTGCATATATGTGTACATATATGTGTGCATATATGTGTACATATATGTGTGCATATATGTACATATAATATAGGAAAACGGCCAATTTTATATATGTCACATATATGTAAAACCTATATCAAAACCTATATTGAAACATATATGTTTATATAGGTTTTTTCCATGTGGGTCTCTCTCTCACATTAGTGTGTTAAATATTTTCTGCCTGTGTTTAGAAGAATAACACAATGGTTGAGTTAAAAGTAACACAAAATGTGTTGTCCTTAACTAGACACACAGGTTTGTTAAGGGTTCCTGTACCATGAAGCCGGATTAGCTGGCTTTAATATTAGTTTGCGCCAGTCCTGGGTTTTAGGTATCATCTTTCATGGACAAGTATTTTTGTCTGAGTTTAAATACTTTTAAATTTTCTTCAATCTCTTAACCTTCAGCAAAAGAGTTTCGAATCACGCTGGCTCTCTCGCGAGAAGTGAATCATAGTTTCTCTCTTTTGCAAGGCATGTGATTGGCTGTTCACCACTGATGTCACTCATTGGTGTGCACACGCTCGATGGACTCAGGATCAAAGCCTGAGTTGACAAAGATAGTTGATGATCAGCATCATGGTACCAACAAAGCCGGATTGGAGTGGTTTGGTTTTGTCAACTCGAAACTAATCCTATAAGCCTGAGTTTGTTCAACTACCATCATGGTACAGGTCCAGGTTGTGTTGTTTTTAACACATCTGTTTAAAGAATGTACGAAAGTAGTCCAGTCAAATGTGTTTTCAACTACTTCTAGAAGTGGTCAAGAGTGGCAGAGCTTAAAGGTGCCATTGAATGAAAAATTGAATTTACCTCGGCATAGTTCAATAACAAGAGCTCAGTACATGGAAATGACATACAGTGAGTCTCAAACTCCATTGTTTCCTCCTTTTTATATAAATCTCATTTGTTTAAAAGACCTCAGAAGAACAGGCGAACCTCAACATAACACCGACTGTTACGTAACAGTCGGGATCATTAATATGCACGCCCCCAATATTTGCATATGCCAGCTCATGTTCAAGGCATTAGACAAGGGCAGCCATGAACGTCTGGATCTGTGCACAGCTGAATCATCAGATTAGTTAAGTAAGCAAGGCAATAGCGAAAAATGGCAGATGGAGCAATAATAACTGACATGATCTATGATAACATGATATTTTTAGTGATATTTGTAAATTGTCTTTCTAAATGTTTTGTTAGCATGTTGCTAATGTACTGTTAAATGTGGTTAAAGTTACCATCGTTTATTACTGTATTCACGGAGACAAGAGCCGTCGTTATTTTCATTTTTTAAACACTTGCAGTCTGTATAATTCACAAACAACTTCATTCTTTATAAATCTCTCCAATAGTGTAGCATTAGCCGTTAGCCTCAAACTCATTCAGAATCAAATGTAAACATCCAAATAAATACTATACTCACTGGAATCGAAGCAATGCATGCAGCATGCATGATGAACATCTTGTAAAGATCCATTTTGAGGGTTATATTAGCTGTGTGAACTTTGTTTAAATGCTGTTTAAGGCAGTCGAGAGCTCGTGGGGGGCAGGGAGCGCCAGAATTAAAGGGGCCGCGCGCTAAATCGGTGCATATGTAATTATGGCTGAAAATAGGCAGTTAAAATTAATTTTAAAAAAATCTATGGGGTATTTTGAGCTGAAACTTCACAGACACATTCAGGGGACACCTTAGACTTATATTACATCTTGTTAAAACTAGTTCTAGGGCACCTTTAAAACATTTTAGGGTATGTTTACACAACAACAATTTACTAAAAATGGAAAAGTTTTTCCTTTGCGTTTTTCGCATACATCAAACAATGTTGTCAAAATGATCCCCGTTCACATGGATCTGTGAAAACAAATAAAAAGCTGTTTTCTGCTGCCAGGCCAGTAGTTGGCGATGTCACTTTGTAAAGAAACATTATGAGCCTGCAGACTGAACACGTAATACACATGTGCATGACGTCAGCATTGTCACAAATTTGTGTTTTGTAGTTTACATGGAGACAAATGAAACTTAATATGAAGGGTATTCGTGTCTTTTCTCTCTGTCACGAGGAAGTAGATGTTTGATGTTGATGATAATGTTTCTCTGGCTCATTTATGTTCTTCTGCTGGTCATGGGAAACACTTACATATTACACATTTTCTTTTTTAAATAAAAACTGTGTATATTTTTTATTTATTTTTATTTAACCCTTATTTAACCAGGAAGAGACTCACTGAGATCAAAAATCTCTTTCACAGGAGTGACCTGGCCAAAATGGCAGCAATACAAATAGTTTCATCACAAATTTACATCATACATACAGAATTAAAAACACAGAATTAAAAACAATTACATTTCACTGCATCATCTTCCATTTGCCGGATAACTGTTTTAAATTGATCTAAAGACAGCCAATTTTTAAAGTTCAGTTTCGATTGAAGGTGATTCCAATCAAACGGGGCTGCATACACAAAGGCTTTCTTACCAAATTCGGATTTAGCAAATGGAACAAAATAATTAAAACAATTTTGTGAGCGTATGAAATATTTCGTAACAGATTTCTGTTGAAGAAGACAAGAAAGATACGAGGGCAGCATCCCCAAGATGGCTTTGTAGATGATTAAGTACCAGTGTATTTTTCTCCTACTAGGCAAAGATGGCCAACCCACTCTACTATAAAAGGTGCAATGATGAGTTGAAGATTTACAGTTAGATATAAATCTAAGAGCACCATGGTAAACAGCATCTAAAGAAGAGAGAAGATATAATGGAGCAAACTGGTACACTACATCGCCATAATCAAGTACAGATAAAAAAGTGGCAGAAACTAATTGCTTTCTTGCATCAAATGACATACAAAATTTGTTCCTAAAATAAAACCCAAGCTTAATTTTCAGTTTTTTCTTCAGCTGTGTGATATGAGGACCAAAAGATAGAGCATCATCAACAATAATTCCAAGATATTTGTACACTTTTACTAATTCAATCTTGGTACCTTGTGGGGTCTGTAGAGAAATTAAATTACCTTCAAGTTTTTTCGAACCTGAGAATACCATGTACTTGGTTTTATCACTATTCAAAACAAGTTTTAAACTGGAGAACCGTGACTGAATAACATCAAAAGCAGACTGAAGTTTATACAGGGCTTGCTGCCCAGAAGAAGCACTACAGTACATAATCGTATCATCTGCGTAAAAATGAAAGTTAACATCTTGAATGTCATAATCGAGACTGTTTATATAAATAGTGAATAACAGAGGCCCCAGCACAGATCCTTGGGGAACACCTTTAACAGTCTCCAGTGAGTCGGATAAATTACATTCAATTTGTACACGTTGGGTTCTTCTACATAAATAATTTTTGAACCAGAGGATAACAGATCTTGATAGACCAACGCTTTTCAACCTATGCAGCAAAATTTCGTGATCCACCGTATCAAAAGCTTTTGATAAATCAATAAAAAGAGAGGCACAAAATTCACCATTATCAATTGATCCCACAATATCATTCATAACTTTCAGGACAGCTGTTGTAGTACTATGTTTTTTGCGAAAACCAGATTGATTAACAGACAGCACTTTGTTTGTATTCAAGTAACAAGTTAACTGTTCGCTAATACAACTTTCTAAAATCTTTGTTAAAACACAAAGCTTTGATATTGGTCTATAATTGTTTAATTCCGCAGAATCTCCTCCCTTTAACAATGGAACAACAAAAGCTGATTTCCAGATTTCAGGAACGACACCAGAATTTAATGAGAGATTAAAAATGTAAGTTAAAGGGGAAGTAATAATATCTGCAGCTAATTTTAAAAACAGAGGTTCCACACAATCAGGACCTGGTGATTTATTTGTGTCTAATGATCTAAGTGCTTTATAAACATCTGAATTTGTAATTTGTTTAAATCTAAACTCCTGCTTTTTAAAGCGACTTTCTGCATTAATGAAATCTGTATCAGGACATGTAGTATTTTTACATTTAAATAGACAACCGGAAGCAACAAAATGCTTATTAAAACAATTGAGCATTTGCTCTTTATCAGAGATACTAGAAGAATCCGTATTTATACACGAAGGAAACCTAGAGATATTTTTACGGCCTGTTAACAGTTTTATATTCTGCCAAAATTTTTTAGGATTATTTGAGTTAACAGCAAAATAATCAGCCTTGGCTTTTCTGACAGCAACTGTACATCTATTTCGAAGCTGCCTAAAGCAGATCCAGTCAGAGCTTGAGTCAGTTAGTCTAGCTTTGGCCCAAGCAACATCACGCTCACGGATAAGAGCAGATAGGGCTTCAGAAAACCAAGGATTGTCCCTACCTTGGACACGAAATCTTTTAAAAGGGGCGTGCTTATTGACAGACGATATAAAGCCATCATAAAAATATTTCCAGGCAGACTCAACGTCAGGGATGAGAAAAATCCTATCCCAATTATAATGTGCTACATCAAAAAGAAAACCTTGCTCATTAAAATGACGCAAACATCGTCTCGTGATAATACGTGGCTTATGTTTAGGTAGTTTGGTATCTCTGACTGTGGCAATGACGCAGTGATCACTGACATCACTGGCAAATACAGAGACTAAAGAGTATTTATGGGGAGCATTAGTAAATATAAGATCAAGTAATGTGGACTTTTTGTGATCCTTTAAGTTAGGTCTAGTAGGTGTCTCTACTAACTGAAAGAGGTTCAGGGTGTCACAAATTGATTTAAAACTATCAGACCCCGACTGAACCCAATTCATATTAAAATCTCCTAGAAGAACAAGCTCCTTA
Source organism: Megalobrama amblycephala (assembly GCF_018812025.1). Classification (NCBI taxonomy): domain Eukaryota; kingdom Metazoa; phylum Chordata; class Actinopteri; order Cypriniformes; family Xenocyprididae; genus Megalobrama; species Megalobrama amblycephala. The sequence continues at coordinate 11,046,365 of NC_063050.1, read as the reverse complement.
TAGTTTAAAGAAGTCACCGCATGCATCAGCGAGGAAATGGCATCTTTACTAGCTGATGGAGGTCTGTAACATCCTACTACAGTAAGATGTAAAGTTTTAGAGACAATAAGGTTTAAAGCTAGTAGTTCGTATTTTTTTACTACAGATTCAGAGAATAATAGTGTAACTTCAAATCTATCCTTCACGTAAACTGCTACCCCTCCTCCCCTCTTTGGTCTATCAGCCCTGAAAACAGTGTAACCATCAATGTCTATTTCTTTATCCAAAACCGTCTTATTAAGCCATGTTTCAGATATTACTAAGACATCAGGGCTTGTATTTTTTGCCCAAATGCGCACCAAGTCCAGTTTTGGAAGCAAGCTTCTCACATTCATGTGAATAAAACCCAGGCCTGATCTAGATTTAAAATCAGCAGGAACTTTAAAAGTGAGATCGGAATCATTGTAAGGACCAGGATTTGGTGAAATATTTCCAGATATTAATAACATAAGAATTATAAAACTCCGTCGTCTTACTTTATCACTAGTATAGTTGTAGCCTATATCCTTGAAGTATAAACTACTGTGTTTTATCCATTCATTGAAATTAAGCATGATCAATATTTTGAAAATTTTGCTCACTGTACATCATGATATCTCATGCATATTATATGAACAGAAAAGGCACTTTGTTTAAAAATATTGTTGTTAAATATTGTAGTCATGAATTCGATCAAAATCCATGTGAAAACAGCTTATATTTATCAAAAGAAAATTATGTGTATGGGTAGCGCAACTATGACTGTCTAAGCCCCGTCTCTCACTTCCGGTTCTGAAACTGCTGATGCTGCTGGATATGTCTCGAAACATCAGATTCAGGGCACTTGCTGCTGTTTCCTGCATCATCAATACAAAGTTTGGCCTGTTTAAAGGTGTTCAAATCCATTTGAGTGGTCAAAGATTCCTCTTGTTGGATTTTGAAGCTGATAACATGTGCTTGAATGTTCAATACACAAACATATCCATTCTCAGAGAATGTTCTGGGAAAATTTCTAGCGGGTTAACCTGTCACCTAGTACTGTTCCCAGAACGTTCAGAGACGGTCACGATGTGGAGTTCTTTTAAGGGTTGGGGGACGTTATTTGGTGGACCTTCAGGGAACATTCAGGATGTTATGGAAATGTTTAGGGGGCTATTACTATGGGATGTTCTGTTAACTTCCCAAATGTCCTCTTTGTAACATTCTTTTTTGACCATAATATAACCAAAATCGTCACCCTAAAGTAATATAAGGAACCTTAAACAGCAGCACTTTCAGTACCAAAAGAGGACGTTTTAGGAACGTCCCAAATGTTCTTTAAATGTTCGGAATCTTCGTCACTTTTAGAGAACTTTTAGGGAACATTGCACAAGGTCACAAGAACGTTGCCTTCTACGTGGGTAGTCATATGAGTCTGCAAAGAGTTTTTGAGTTGGTCTGCAAGTCTTTATTCTTGTTTAAGGTCATTGTGAAATGAAACCACTTCCTGTGAAGGTTTAACACTAATGTAAAAACACTACTCATCATTCTGAGGACCACACCTCATATTGTGAAGACATACTGTCAGACACAACTAATAATGGATTCTGATGACATTTATCAAAATGTTGAACGCAGAGATATTGTGGACACAACTGGACCTCAAACACTGAATCACAGCAAGGATGAAGGAAAAGATCAAAAGTGCAGTAAGCAAACAATTACTTTAAAGTAGAAATGGTGTCGCAGATGGTATTGTTATTGGTGTCACTAGTATTTGAGGAAGTGTCACGTACAAGTTCAAAAGAAAAAATTCTAAGAACAATATGTCAGTGTTTCTGCTTGTATATTTAATTTTTTCATTTTATTTACCTTTGCAATATGTTCATCTTTAGATATTTTACTGTACTGTGATGTTTGTCTTGTAAAGGAATATGAAAGCACAATAAGACAAAGGTAGATTACTGAAAAAAGGTTGATTTGATACTTAATTTCTTATAATATGAAGGGTATTCACTGATATTTGTGTGTTTTCTCTCTGTTTGTCAGGAGGAAGCAGGTGTTTGGTGTTGATGACAGTGTGTCTCGGGATCATTTGTGTTGTTCTGCTGGTCTTCATCATACTGCAGCACATCTCCAACACAGCAGAGAGAGAATCTCTGTTCAAGAGTTACAAGAACACAGTTGAAGAGTTCAATCAGACCATCAACAGATTACAGCACAATTACACTGAACTAATGACTGAAAAAGACCAACTGAAGAACAACTTCAGCTCTCTGAGTCAGAAGAAACTGGAGCTGGAGACCAGAGTCACGTCTTTGAGTAATACACTGGAGACAAAAGCTTTTAAAGGTTAGTATACATTTTTTGTTTTCCTAGATTTATTTATCTTTCATGTACACAGCTTTAAAACAAGTGTTTCTGTTAGGATGTCTGTGCAGATTAGATGGCTTGTTTATCTCTAATAATAAGATGAGCTGGTCTGACAGCAGGAAGTACTGCAGGGATCGAGGTGGTGATCTGGTCATTATCAAAACTGAAGAGAAGCAGGTGAGTTTGTGTGAGAGTCTGTTCATGAATGAGAGGAATCACACTTATTCCTGTTTTTATTCACACAGAGATACATATCTTCATTAGTCAAGGACAATGTGTGGATTGGTTTGACTGACATTCAGGCAGATGGGAGTTTTACTTACTCAAACATGTTCTAAGGGCAGAAAGAAAATGATTGGTTTACAGATTCAACCAATGAAATTGAAGCAGAGGCGGGGCGGGGTCAAGCCGTTTGAAATTTTAGAGGGAACACTTCAAACTGATGTTACTGGGAGAGCGCATGTAATGTAAGGTAAGTAAATTTTGCTATATATTTTGTTAAAATTCAGATAACTGATAAACATTAAAATGCAAAGAAACACTCATCTTATAGTATGAATTTTGATTCGGCTCCATTATACGTCGACTGCACCAATGCTGCTTTTGTGAAAATGGGGTAAATAGGCTTCATTTTAATGCTTGCATTAAAAAAAGGATCTATGAGGCCAATATGCTACGACAGAACTGGCTCAGATCTCCGTGACATTATACATCTCCCGCTGCATGCAAGAAGTGGTTGTGCTGTTATTTTTGGTAACGTTAAACTATGCGCGTCGCTGCTCAGGGCTGCAGTGTTATGCCTCGCTGTTATTTTTAGTGAACTATGGCTGCTGTCAGGGAAAGAACTACTCAAGTTGTGTTGCTGTGTAAATTTCGCTACTCCTTGCTCTTGAACGAACACACATACACACACGCCGAATGATAATAAAATACCCGTCTCGATCTATACAAATTTCATCATAATGGTTCCGTGCTTTCCTGCATTAGTTCCGTGTGTTTACTGACCGCAGCCTAAAAATATCAATGTCACTATTTGTAAAACAACAAAACAGAAATACGGAAAAACTCTCTCCGAGCTGGAGTCAGTAGGTTCCATAATATCTCAATAGATTCATATCGCTGTTATTTTAGTGTACTATATGCTGCTCTCAGGGCTGCAGTACTCAATAGATTCATTTTACTGTGTTATTTTAGTGTACTATATGCTGCTCTCAGGGCTGCAGTTCTCAATAGATTCATTTTACTGTGTTATTTTAGTGTATTATATGCTGCTCTCAGGGCTGCAGTACTCAATAGATTCATTTTACTGTGTTATTTTAGTGTACTATATGCTGCTCTCAGGGCTGCAGTACTCAATAGATTCATTTTACTGTGTTATTTTAGTGTACTATATGCTGCTCTCAGGGCTGCAGTTCTCAATAGATTCATTTTACTGTTATTTTAGTGTATTATATGCTGCTCTCAGGGCTGCAGTTCTCAATAGATTCATATCGCTGTTATTTTAGTGTACTATATGCTGCTCTCAGGGCTGCAGTTCTCAATAGATTCATATCGCTGTTATTTTAGTGTATTATATGCTGCTCTCAGGGCTGCAGTTCTCAATAGATTCATTTTACTGTTATTTTAGTGTATTATATGCTGCTCTCAGGGCTGCAGTTCTCAATAGATTCATTTTACTGTGTTATTTTAGTGTACTATATGCTGCTCTCAGGGCTGCAGTTCTCAATAGATTCATTTTACTGTTATTTTAGTGTACTATATGCTGCTCTCAGGGCTGCAGTACTCCATAGATTCATTTTACTGTGTTATTTTAGTGTACTATATGCTGCTCTCAGGGCTGCAGTACTCAATAGATTCATTTTACTGTGTTATTTTAGTGTATTATATGCTGCTCTCAGGGCTGCAGTTCTCAATAGATTCATTTTACTGTGTTATTTTAGTGTATTATATGCTGCTCTCAGGGCTGCAGTACTCAATAGATTCATTTTACTGTGTTATTTTAGTGTACTATATGCTGCTCTCAGGGCTGCAGTACTCAATAGATTCATTTTACTGTGTTATTTTAGTGTACTATATGCTGCTCTCAGGGCTGCAGTTCTCAATAGATTCATTTTACTGTTATTTTAGTGTACTATATGCTGCTCTCAGGGCTGCAGTACTCCAATAGATTCATTTTACTGTGTTATTTTAGTGTACTATATGCTGCTCTCAGGGCTGCAGTACTCAATAGATTCATTTTACTGTGTTATTTTAGTGTACTTATATGCTGCTCTCAGGGCTGCAGTTCTCAATAGATTCATTTTACTGTGTTATTTTAGTGTACTATATGCTGCTCTCAGGGCTGCAGTACTCAATAGATTCATTTTACTGTGTTATTTTAGTGTACTATATGCTGCTCTCAGGGCTGCAGTTCTCAATAGATTCATTTTACTGTTATTTTAGTGTATTATATGCTGCTCTCAGGGCTGCAGTTCTCAATAGATTCATATCGCTGTTATTTTAGTGTACTATATGCTGCTCTCAGGGCTGCAGTACTCAATAGATTCATTTTACTGTGTTATTTTAGTGTACTATATGCTGCTCTCAGGGCTGCAGTACTCAATAGATTCATTTTACTGTGTTATTTTAGTGTACTATATGCTGCTCTCAGGGCTGCAGTACTCAATAGATTCATTTTACTGTGTTATTTTAGTGTACTATATGCTGCTCTCAGGGCTGCAGTACTCAATAGATTCATATCGCTGTTATTTTAGTGTACTATATGCTGCTCTCAGGGCTGCAGTACTCAATAGATTCATTTTACTGTGTTATTTTAGTGTACTATATGCTGCTCTCAGGGCTGCAGTACTCAATAGATTCATATCGCTGTTATTTTAGTGTACTATATGCTGCTCTCAGGGCTGCAGTACTCAATAGATTCATTTTACTGTGTTATTTTAGTGTACTATATGCTGCTCTCAGGGCTGCAGTACTCAATAGATTCATATCGCTGTTATTTTAGTGTACTATATGCTGCTCTCAGGGCTGCAGTACTCAATAGATTCATTTTACTGTGTTATTTTAGTGTACTATATGCTGCTCTCAGGGCTGCAGTACTCAATAGATTCATTTTACTGTGTTATTTTAGTGTACTATATGCTGCTCTCAGGGCTGCAGTTCTCAATAGATTCATTTTACTGTTATTTTAGTGTATTATATGCTGCTCTCAGGGCTGCAGTTCTCAATAGATTCATATCGCTGTTATTTTAGTGTACTATATGCTGCTCTCAGGGCTGCAGTACTCAATAGATTCATATCGCTGTTATTTTAGTGTACTATATGCTGCTCTCAGGGCTGCAGTACTCAATAGATTCATTTTACTGTTATTTTAGTGTACTATATGCTGCTCTCAGGGCTGCAGTACTCAATAGATTCATTTTACTGTGTTATTTTAGTGTACTATATGCTGCTCTCAGGGCTGCAGTACTCAATAGATTCATTTTACTGTTATTTTAGTGTACTATATGCTGCTCTCAGGGCTGCAGTACTCAATAGATTCATTTTACTGTGTTATTTTAGTGTACTATATGCTGCTCTCAGGGCTGCAGTACTCAATAGATTCATTTTACTGTGTTATTTTAGTGTACTATATGCTGCTCTCAGGGCTGCAGTACTCAATAGATTCATTTTACTGTGTTATTTTAGTGTACTATATGCTGCTCTCAGGGCTGCAGTACTCAATAGATTCATTTTACTGTGTTATTTTAGTGTACTATATGCTGCTCTCAGGGCTGCAGTACTCAATAGATTCATTTTACTGTGTTATTTTAGTGTACTATATGCTGCTCTCAGGGCTGCAGTACTCAATAGATTCATTTTACTGTGTTATTTTAGTGTACTATATGCTGCTCTCAGGGCTGCAGTACTCAATAGATTCATTTTACTGTGTTATTTTAGTGTACTATATGCTGCTCTCAGGGCTGCAGTACTCAATAGATTCATATCGCTGTTATTTTAGTGTACTATATGCTGCTCTCAGGGCTGCAGTACTCAATAGATTCATATCGCTGTTATTTTAGTGTACTATATGCTGCTCTCAGGGCTGCAGTACTCAATAGATTCATTTTACTGTGTTATTTTAGTGTACTATATGCTGCTCTCAGGGCTGCAGTACTCAATAGATTCATATCGCTGTTATTTTAGTGTACTATATGCTGCTCTCAGGGCTGCAGTACTCAATAGATTCATATCGCTGTTATTTTAGTGTACTATATGCTGCTCTCAGGGCTGCAGTACTCAATAGATTCATATCGCTGTTATTTTAGTGTACTATATGCTGCTCTCAGGGCTGCAGTACTCAATAGATTCATATCGCTGTTATTTTAGTGTACTATATGCTGCTCTCAGGGCTGCAGTACTCAATAGATTCATTTTACTGTGTTATTTTAGTGTACTATATGCTGCTCTCAGGGCTGCAGTACTCAATAGATTCATTTTACTGTTATTTTAGTGTACTATATGCTGCTCTCAGGGCTGCAGTACTCAATAGATTCATTTTACTGTGTTATTTTAGTGTACTATATGCTGCTCTCAGGGCTGCAGTACTCAATAGATTCATTTTACTGTGTTATTTTAGTGTACTATATGCTGCTCTCAGGGCTGCAGTACTCAATAGATTCATTTTACTGTGTTATTTTAGTGTACTATATGCTGCTCTCAGGGCTGCAGTACTCAATAGATTCATTTTACTGTGTTATTTTAGTGTACTATATGCTGCTCTCAGGGCTGCAGTACTCAATAGATTCATTTTACTGTGTTATTTTAGTGTACTATATGCTGCTCTCAGGGCTGCAGTACTCAATAGATTCATTTTACTGTGTTATTTTAGTGTACTATATGCTGCTCTCAGGGCTGCAGTACTCAATAGATTCATTTTACTGTGTTATTTTAGTGTACTATATGCTGCTCTCAGGGCTGCAGTACTCAATAGATTCATTTTACTGTGTTATTTTAGTGTACTATATGCTGCTCTCAGGGCTGCAGTACTCAATAGATTCATTTTACTGTGTTATTTTAGTGTACTATATGCTGCTCTCAGGGCTGCAGTACTCTCAATAGATTCATTTTACTGTTATTTTAGTGTACTATATGCTGCTCTCAGGGCTGCAGTACTCAATAGATTCATATCGCTGTTATTTTAGTGTACTATATGCTGCTCTCAGGGCTGCAGTACTCAATAGATTCATTTTACTGTTATTTTAGTGTACTATATGCTGCTCTCAGGGCTGCAGTACTCAATAGATTCATTTTACTGTGTTATTTTAGTGTACTATATGCTGCTCTCAGGGCTGCAGTACTCAATAGATTCATTTTACTGTTATTTTAGTGTACTATATGCTGCTGTCAGGGCTGCAGTACTCAATAGATTCATTTTACTGTGTTATTTTAGTGTACTATATGCTGCTCTCAGGGCTGCAGTACTCTCAATAGATTCATTTTACTGTGTTATTTTAGTGTACTATATGCTGCTCTCAGGGCTGCAGTACTCAATAGATTCATTTTACTGTTATTTTAGTGTACTATATGCTGCTCTCAGGGCTGCAGTACTCAATAGATTCATATCGCTGTTATTTTAGTGTACTATATGCTGCTCTCAGGGCTGCAGTACTCAATAGATTCATTTTACTGTGTTATTTTAGTGTACTATATGCTGCTCTCAGGGCTGCAGTACTCAATAGATTCATTTTACTGTGTTATTTTAGTGTACTATATGCTGCTCTCAGGGCTGCAGTACTCAATAGATTCATTTTACTGTGTTATTTTAGTGTACTATATGCTGCTCTCAGGGCTGCAGTACTCAATAGATTCATATCGCTGTTATTTTAGTGTACTATATGCTGCTCTCAGGGCTGCAGTACTCAATAGATTCATTTTACTGTGTTATTTTAGTGTACTATATGCTGCTCTCAGGGCTGCAGTACTCAATAGATTCATATCGCTGTTATTTTAGTGTACTATATGCTGCTCTCAGGGCTGCAGTACTCAATAGATTCATTTTACTGTGTTATTTTAGTGTACTATATGCTGCTCTCAGGGCTGCAGTACTCAATAGATTCATATCGCTGTTATTTTAGTGTACTATATGCTGCTCTCAGGGCTGCAGTACTCAATAGATTCATTTTACTGTGTTATTTTAGTGTACTATATGCTGCTCTCAGGGCTGCAGTACTCAATAGATTCATATCGCTGTTATTTTAGTGTACTATATGCTGCTCTCAGGGCTGCAGTACTCAATAGATTCATTTTACTGTGTTATTTTAGTGTACTATATGCTGCTCTCAGGGCTGCAGTACTCAATAGATTCATATCGCTGTTATTTTAGTGTACTATATGCTGCTCTCAGGGCTGCAGTACTCAATAGATTCATTTTACTGTGTTATTTTAGTGTACTATATGCTGCTCTCAGGCTGCAGTACTCAATAGATTCATTTTACTGTGTTATTTTAGTGTACTATATGCTGCTCTCAGGGCTGCAGTACTCAATAGATTCATTTTACTGTGTTATTTTAGTGTACTATATGCTGCTCTCAGGGCTGCAGTACTCAATAGATTCATTTTACTGTGTTATTTTAGTGTACTATATGCTGCTCTCAGGGCTGCAGTACTCAATAGATTCATTTTACTGTGTTATTTTAGTGTACTATATGCTGCTCTCAGGGCTGCAGTACTCAATAGATTCATATTTACTGTTATTTTAGTGTACTATATGCTGCTCTCAGGGCTGCAGTACTCAATAGATTCATTTTACTGTGTTATTTTAGTGTACTATATGCTGCTCTCAGGGCTGCAGTACTCAATAGATTCATTTTACTGTGTTATTTTAGTGTACTATATGCTGCTCTCAGGGCTGCAGTACTCAATAGATTCATTTTACTGTGTTATTTTAGTGTACTATATGCTGCTCTCAGGGCTGCAGTACTCAATAGATTCATTTTACTGTGTTATTTTAGTGTACTATATGCTGCTCTCAGGGCTGCAGTACTCAATAGATTCATATCGCTGTTATTTTAGTGTACTATATGCTGCTCTCAGGGCTGCAGTACTCAATAGATTCATTTTACTGTGTTATTTTAGTGTACTATATGCTGCTCTCAGGGCTGCAGTACTCAATAGATTCATATCGCTGTTATTTTAGTGTACTATATGCTGCTCTCAGGGCTGCAGTACTCAATAGATTCATTTTACTGTGTTATTTTAGTGTACTATATGCTGCTCTCAGGGCTGCAGTACTCAATAGATTCATATCGCTGTTATTTTAGTGTACTATATGCTGCTCTCAGGGCTGCAGTACTCAATAGATTCATTTTACTGTGTTATTTTAGTGTACTATATGCTGCTCTCAGGGCTGCAGTACTCAATAGATTCATATCGCTGTTATTTTAGTGTACTATATGCTGCTCTCAGGGCTGCAGTACTCAATAGATTCATTTTACTGTGTTATTTTAGTGTACTATATGCTGCTCTCAGGGCTGCAGTACTCAATAGATTCATTTTACTGTGTTATTTTAGTGTACTATATGCTGCTCTCAGGGCTGCAGTACTCAATAGATTCATTTTACTGTGTTATTTTAGTGTACTATATGCTGCTCTCAGGGCTGCAGTACTCAATAGATTCATTTTACTGTGTTATTTTAGTGTACTATATGCTGCTCTCAGGGCTGCAGTACTCAATAGATTCATTTTACTGTGTTATTTTAGTGTACTATATGCTGCTCTCAGGGCTGCAGTACTCAATAGATTCATATCGCTGTTATTTTAGTGTACTATATGCTGCTCTCAGGGCTGCAGTACTCAATAGATTCATTTTACTGTGTTATTTTAGTGTACTATATGCTGCTCTCAGGGCTGCAGTACTCAATAGATTCATATCGCTGTTATTTTAGTGTACTATATGCTGCTCTCAGGGCTGCAGTACTCAATAGATTCATATCGCTGTTATTTTAGTGTACTATATGCTGCTCTCAGGGCTGCAGTACTCAATAGATTCATTTTACTGTGTTATTTTAGTGTACTATATGCTGCTCTCAGGGCTGCAGTACTCAATAGATTCATTTTACTGTGTTATTTTAGTGTACTATATGCTGCTCTCAGGGCTGCAGTACTCAATAGATTCATTTTACTGTGTTATTTTAGTGTACTATATGCTGCTCTCAGGGCTGCAGTACTCAATAGATTCATATCGTGTTATTTTAGTGTACTATATGCTGCTCTCAGGGCTGCAGTACTCAATAGATTCATTTTACTGTGTTATTTTAGTGTACTATATGCTGCTCTCAGGGCTGCAGTACTCAATAGATTCATTCTGTTATTTTAGTGTACTATATGCTGCTCTCAGGGCTGCAGTACTCAATAGATTCATTTTACTGTGTTATTTTAGTGTACTATATGCTGCTCTCAGGGCTGCAGTACTCAATAGATTCATTTTACTGTGTTATTTTAGTGTACTATATGCTGCTCTCAGGGCTGCAGTACTCAATAGATTCATATCTGTTATTTTAGTGTACTATATGCTGCTCTCAGGGCTGCAGTACTCAATAGATTCATTTTACTGTGTTATTTTAGTGTACTATATGCTGCTCTCAGGGCTGCAGTACTCAATAGATTCATTTTACTGTGTTATTTTAGTGTACTATATGCTGCTCTCAGGGCTGCAGTACTCAATAGATTCATTTTACTGTGTTATTTTAGTGTACTATATGCTGCTCTCAGGGCTGCAGTACTCAATAGATTCATTTTACTGTGTTATTTTAGTGTACTATATGCTGCTCTCAGGGCTGCAGTACTCAATAGATTCATTTTACTGTGTTATTTTAGTGTACTATATGCTGCTCTCAGGGCTGCAGTACTCAATAGATTCATTTTACTGTGTTATTTTAGTGTACTATATGCTGCTCTCAGGGCTGCAGTACTCAATAGATTCATTTTACTGTGTTATTTTAGTGTACTATATGCTGCTCTCAGGGCTGCAGTACTCAATAGATTCATTTTACTGTGTTATTTTAGTGTACTATATGCTGCTCTCAGGGCTGCAGTACTCAATAGATTCATTTTACTGTGTTATTTTAGTGTACTATATGCTGCTCTCAGGGCTGCAGTACTCAATAGATTCATATCGTGTTATTTTAGTGTACTATATGCTGCTCTCAGGGCTGCAGTACTCAATAGATTCATTTTACTGTGTTATTTTAGTGTACTATATGCTGCTCTCAGGGCTGCAGTACTCAATAGATTCATTTTACTGTGTTATTTTAGTGTACTATATGCTGCTCTCAGGGCTGCAGTACTCAATAGATTCATTTTACTGTGTTATTTTAGTGTACTATATGCTGCTCTCAGGGCTGCAGTACTCAATAGATTCATTTTACTGTGTTATTTTAGTGTACTATATGCTGCTCTCAGGGCTGCAGTACTCAATAGATTCATTTTACTGTGTTATTTTAGTGTACTATATGCTGCTCTCAGGGCTGCAGTACTCAATAGATTCATACGTGTTATTTTAGTGTACTATATGCTGCTCTCAGGGCTGCAGTACTCAATAGATTCATTTTACTGTGTTATTTTAGTGTACTATATGCTGCTCTCAGGGCTGCAGTACTCAATAGATTCATATCGCTGTTATTTTAGTGTACTATATGCTGCTCTCAGGGCTGCAGTACTCAATAGATTCATATCGCTGTTATTTTAGTGTACTATATGCTGCTCTCAGGGCTGCAGTACTCAATAGATTCATATCGCTGTTATTTTAGTGTACTATATGCTGCTCTCAGGGCTGCAGTACTCAATAGATTCATATCGCTGTTATTTTAGTGTACTATATGCTGCTCTCAGGGCTGCAGTACTCAATAGATTCATTTTACTGTGTTATTTTAGTGTACTATATGCTGCTCTCAGGGCTGCAGTACTCAATAGATTCATATCGCTGTTATTTTAGTGTACTATATGCTGCTCTCAGGGCTGCAGTACTCAATAGATTCATTTTACTGTGTTATTTTAGTGTACTATATGCTGCTCTCAGGGCTGCAGTACTCAATAGATTCATATCGCTGTTATTTTAGTGTACTATATGCTGCTCTCAGGGCTGCAGTACTCAATAGATTCATTTTACTGTGTTATTTTAGTGTACTATATGCTGCTCTCAGGGCTGCAGTACTCAATAGATTCATTTTACTGTGTTATTTTAGTGTACTATATGCTGCTCTCAGGGCTGCAGTACTCAATAGATTCATTTTACTGTGTTATTTTAGTGTACTATATGCTGCTCTCAGGGCTGCAGTACTCAATAGATTCATTTTACTGTGTTATTTTAGTGTACTATATGCTGCTCTCAGGGCTGCAGTACTCAATAGATTCATATCGTGTTATTTTAGTGTACTATATGCTGCTCTCAGGGCTGCAGTACTCAATAGATTCATTTTACTGTGTTATTTTAGTGTACTATATGCTGCTCTCAGGGCTGCAGTACTCAATAGATTCATATCGTGTTATTTTAGTGTACTATATGCTGCTCTCAGGGCTGCAGTACTCAATAGATTCATTTTACTGTGTTATTTTAGTGTACTATATGCTGCTCTCAGGGCTGCAGTACTCAATAGATTCATTTTACTGTGTTATTTTAGTGTACTATATGCTGCTCTCAGGGCTGCAGTACTCAATAGATTCATTTTACTGTGTTATTTTAGTGTACTATATGCTGCTCTCAGGGCTGCAGTACTCAATAGATTCATTTTACTGTGTTATTTTAGTGTACTATATGCTGCTCTCAGGGCTGCAGTACTCAATAGATTCATTTTACTGTGTTATTTTAGTGTACTATATGCTGCTCTCAGGGCTGCAGTACTCAATAGATTCATTTTACTGTGTTATTTTAGTGTACTATATGCTGCTCTCAGGGCTGCAGTACTCAATAGATTCATTTTACTGTGTTATTTTAGTGTACTATATGCTGCTCTCAGGGCTGCAGTACTCAATAGATTCATTTTACTGTGTTATTTTAGTGTACTATATGCTGCTCTCAGGGCTGCAGTACTCAATAGATTCATATCGCTGTTATTTTAGTGTACTATATGCTGCTCTCAGGGCTGCAGTACTCAATAGATTCATTTTACTGTGTTATTTTAGTGTACTATATGCTGCTCTCAGGGCTGCAGTACTCAATAGATTCATTTTACTGTGTTATTTTAGTGTACTATATGCTGCTCTCAGGGCTGCAGTACTCAATAGATTCATTTTACTGTGTTATTTTAGTGTACTATATGCTGCTCTCAGGGCTGCAGTACTCAATAGATTCATATCGCTGTTATTTTAGTGTACTATATGCTGCTCTCAGGGCTGCAGTACTCAATAGATTCATTTTACTGTGTTATTTTAGTGTACTATATGCTGCTCTCAGGGCTGCAGTACTCAATAGATTCATTTTACTGTGTTATTTTAGTGTACTATATGCTGCTCTCAGGGCTGCAGTACTCAATAGATTCATTTTACTGTGTTATTTTAGTGTACTATATGCTGCTCTCAGGGCTGCAGTACTCAATAGATTCATTTTACTGTGTTATTTTAGTGTACTATATGCTGCTCTCAGGGCTGCAGTACTCAATAGATTCATTTTACTGTGTTATTTTAGTGTACTATATGCTGCTCTCAGGGCTGCAGTACTCAATAGATTCATTTTACTGTGTTATTTTAGTGTACTATATGCTGCTCTCAGGGCTGCAGTACTCAATAGATTCATTTTACTGTGTTATTTTAGTGTACTATATGCTGCTCTCAGGGCTGCAGTACTCAATAGATTCATTTTACTGTGTTATTTTAGTGTACTATATGCTGCTCTCAGGGCTGCAGTACTCAATAGATTCATTTTACTGTGTTATTTTAGTGTACTATATGCTGCTCTCAGGGCTGCAGTACTCAATAGATTCATTTTACTGTGTTATTTTAGTGTACTATATGCTGCTCTCAGGGCTGCAGTACTCAATAGATTCATATCGCTGTTATTTTAGTGTACTATATGCTGCTCTCAGGGCTGCAGTACTCAATAGATTCATATGCTGTTATTTTAGTGTACTATATGCTGCTCTCAGGGCTGCAGTACTCAATAGATTCATATCGCTGTTATTTTAGTGTACTATATGCTGCTCTCAGGGCTGCAGTACTCAATAGATTCATTTTACTGTGTTATTTTAGTGTACTATATGCTGCTCTCAGGGCTGCAGTACTCAATAGATTCATTTTACTGTGTTATTTTAGTGTACTATATGCTGCTCTCAGGGCTGCAGTACTCAATAGATTCATTTTACTGTGTTATTTTAGTGTACTATATGCTGCTCTCAGGGCTGCAGTACTCAATAGATTCATATCGCTGTTATTTTAGTGTACTATATGCTGCTCTCAGGGCTGCAGTACTCAATAGATTCATTTTACTGTGTTATTTTAGTGTACTATATGCTGCTCTCAGGGCTGCAGTTCTCAATAGATTCATTTTACTGTGTTATTTTAGTGTACTATATGCTGCTCTCAGGGCTGCAGTACTCAATAGATTCATATGACTATTTTATACTGCTTCAGGTACCACTGCAGAGTAGCACAATACCTGCGTGACTTATTATAGACATGTTGCTCTTGAAGCACGAGAGCTTATTTTATTAGGACCTGAGCACTGATGGTGTGAGGACCCTATTGTAATTGCTCAGTAAATTATTGTTGTTCTCTGAAATCATTTTTGAGGGCCTAAACATTCTCGAAAACTCATGAAACTTTGCACACGTGTCAGAAGTGGTGGAAATGTATGTCTCATAAGGGTTTCACAATTAGGTGTGGCAAAATGGCTTGACAGCGGCACCTTCAAAATGTCAATTAAGCACAGTTCGTGCTACGTTTAACGTACAAGTATGAAATTCGGTTGCCCACCGGTTTTCCTAAAGCCACCGGGTGCAAAGGCCCTTTCATCACTGCTTTCAGCTTTAATTTTATCCTAATATTTGATGCTTTAAAATTGGTGTCATTGTTCTCCATAGGTAATGCTAATGTTTCCAATGTTTTATTATCAGCTTATTCCTCTGCTTTCAAGGAGCATTTCTTTCTGAGATAAATGAATGGTAAGTATGCTTTTTTGTAATGTGCATTAGCTAGGCTACCTGTATACAATGTATTTTAATAAACAATAAAGGGAAAAGGGTGTAGTCTAAGACTACAAGAGTACTTTATAGGCCTGTATTTTCTGTAGAAAATGTTATTCTGTGATCTTTGCACATTATTTCAACACTAAAATATAGAATATTAAAACAATAGCTTAAAAACATTTAAATAAGGGGAAAATAATCATTTATGCAGTCTTACAAATTATGAAGTCTGGAGGACTGCATGGAAGAGGCATCGGAAGGATTGGACCCTATCCACTTTACATGGAGAGTTTTGAATCCCTCATAGAAAACAACGAAGTATCTGATGAGGTAACATTTCTCTTGTATTTTATAATTCAACTTGTTTGTAAGAAATGTTTTAAAGAGAAAGTTCACCTTCGAGCTGTACGATTCTGCTCTCTGTTGAACTATATGCTGCTCTCAGGGCTGCAGTTCTCAATAGATTAATTTTACTGTGTTATTTTTTAGAGTACTATACATTGATCTTGGAAAATAAAACTGAATTGACTTCCATAGCATAATTTTCATTTTTGGGTGAACTATCCCTTTTATGCATGTAAGTTAGTTTGGATAAAATCATTAGAAATATAAATGTAAGGCATTCAGAAGTTTTATTCTTTTCACAGTTCACAATTTCTCCTCAAAACACTACTTTTGAAAGCTTGAACTCAAAATTCTCAAAACAAGTTTGCTCTCACTTTTAGCATTTGTAATTTTGTGCTTTTTCTTTTTTTTTCTCTTTGTTCTTTGGTTGATGCCTCCTTAGATAATGGATGCTTTGTTCCATCTGTTCAGCAGGGTAAGATGTTAACTAAACTAATTTGAACATTTTTCTATATAATGGTAAGACAACAGTCTAATCTAACACACCTGAGTATTTCATCATGTATTGTGAAAATGTCTTGACGTATTGTGATATATATTTTCGATATGGCCCAAACCTGCCTAGGAGTATTTTCAATACAAGAATTATTGGAACAGTACCAGCAACACTTGTGAATGAAGACATCAAAATGGTCATAAAATGGTCGCTGGTATTGTTCGGATAATTTTTTTCATGCACTTCGTTTACCTTGTGAAGTTGCACTTATTTTAAAAATTATTGTCAATACCTTTAATTTTTTTGTTTAGAAGCGGCCAGATGTTTTGGCCATCAATAATCAGACCCTGGGTCACATTCTGGAGGGTGACACCCGGGCTAGGAGCAGTTATTTTACGAAGGTAAGAAGTACCCTGACAAAACTTGAAAAGCCAGTTCTTACCAGTGTTACAGGTATAACTAATATAGACAAATATTCATTGCTAGTCTCACACAATAGTTTTTAATTTGCTCTTACTGAAATAAAGGTATTACATACATTTCATTTTACATTCATAATTTTTCTTTCCTTTTAAGAAGAACATATTTGAAAATAAAACTAAGGTTGTTGGTCCCTTTTTGGAGGACGGGAATCATTGGACTTTTTTTGTAAGTTACTTACCAAGTAACTATGTACATATTATAAACATGTCAAACATATTGGCTCCCAGTGAAACATATTTGTTTTTTTCTAGCACTGCAGCATTGTTGACCGTACAATTACATACCTTAATTCACTTGGGGAAACAGATGAACAATACAACAAAATAGCAGAAAACTGGAGGTACAGGCATTTTTTAACCCCAAAAAACAAAATTACATTTTTGTTTTTCTATGTAAACTTTATTTTACACATCTACATTAAATATTTTTATCTTTATCTACATTTCAGCACATTTGCTGCTTCAAAAGGCTACCAGGGGCCATGGAAAAGAGTTCTCAGGAAACATAGCTTACAGCATGATAGCATTTCATGTGGTGTTTTCACAGCTGTGGTAAAATGCTTTTCATTTATTATTATTATTATTATTATTATTATTATTATTACTACTACTACAAATCATTGTCAGTTTTTTGGATCATGAAACTGTTGTCATTTGTAATGATATTGTATATATTCCACATGACTAATTGGTTTATTGGTTTTAGAAATTCCACAAAATTCCAGTTGATTATGGCATTGAACTAATCATTCTTTTTGGAACACCTTTAGTTTGCTGAGGCCATACTTGGAGGCTCGGGGGGATACCTTATGTGCTCTCCTATCCAGGAAGAGAGGGAGCGTCTGGGGACACTTCTCTTTAGTTCACTTGGTAAGTACCATGCTCATGTATGAATTTAGAGTTCCTATTGGTTGTTTCCTGTCGAAAGATTAACAATGCAGCAAATATGTTTCCTATGTGTTTCAGATAGGTCAGGTATTTGTGGTGTCTGTTTTTACAAGGTACCCAGGAAGAACAAGGCAAGTGATGCAAATGACAATTTAAATATTAGAAAATAAAGTTAGATTCTAAGCTTCAAATGATGTTTGTCCAGTGGTTTTTTGATCTAGTACACCAGAAATTAGTTGGGGAATAAAAGATAAATACAATAAATAAATGTTCCTTAGGAATTGGATAACCTTGATCTAACCTTTTTTTCATGCAAATGATCTTTCTAGGAAAAATGTTCAACATGTTTTGTAAATATTCATAAAATCTGTCTACCTGGGAGACAGGAGGATGCAAAGTGTCTTTTTTGCAAAGGTAGTACATTTTGGATTAAATGACCCTTGTGACCCTACATTATAAAATAATCCTTCTAACAACTGCAACGTTTAGGGTTAGTTCACCCAAAAATTAAAATTCAGTCATTAATTCCTCACTCTCAAGTCGTTCCACACCCATAAGACCTTCGTCATCCTCAGTATTGGGCTGAATTTCAAAACACTGCTTCATGAAGCTTTGAAGCTTTACAAATCTTTTGTTTCAAATCAGTGGTTCGGATCACTGAAGTCACATGATTTCAGTAATCGAGGCTTCGTTACAGCATAAGTGTTTTGAAATGGTCAATGGTTCACGTGAATTTGGCAGTTTGATACATGCTCTGAACCACTGATTCAAAACAAAAGATTCATAGAGCTTCAAAGCTTCATGAAGCAGTGTTTTGAAATCACCCATCACTAGATATTGTTGAATAAAGTAATTTCGTTTTTTGGTGCACAAAAAGTATTCTCATCGCTTCATAACATTAAAGTTGAACCACTGTTGCCACAAGAACTTTTTTAAATGTGTTTTTAGTAGCTTTCTGGGCATCTGAAAGTGTTAATTATTTTGCTGTCAATAGAGGCCTCACTGAGTCATCAGATATGATCAAAAATATCTTAATTTGTTTTCCAAAGATGAACAAAGGTCTTACGGGTATGGATCTACTTAATGACAGATATTTCTTTTCAGGGCAAACTAACCCTATATGGCATTTTACAATTTTAGAGGCTGATAAACTATTATTAAAATTCACTAATAGATAGTCTGTTCTCTATTCATTTAATATTATTTCTAAATACATCAATTATGTAAGAAAAAAGCTCAGGAGAAAGAGAGGACGAACCTGAGGGACAAGACAGATCAGGAGAAAAAGAGGATGAACCTGAGACACAAGACAGATCAGAAGAAAAAGAGGGTGAACCTGAGGGACAAGACAGATCAGGAGAAAAAGAGGATGAACCTGAGGGACAAGACAGATCAGGAGAAAGAGAGGATGAACCTGAGACACAAGACAGATCAGGAGAAAAAGAGGATGAACCTGAGACACAAGACAGATCAGAAGAAAAAGAGGATGAACCTGAGGGACAAGACAGATCAGGAGAAAAAGAGGATGAACCTGAGACACAAGACAGATCAGGAGAAAAAGAGGATGAACCTGAGACACAAGACAGATCAGGAGAAAGAGAGGATGAACCTGAGGGACAAGACAGCTCAGGAGGAAGCAACCAAAATGAAGGAATTCAGGAAGAAAGCAGCTCGGGACTTAACCAAGTTCAAGGTAAAGTTTTAAGTAAGATCTTGGAAAAACACAAACCTGCTTAAAAAATTGTGGACACTTTGTCCTACATGAATTTTCATGTGAAATTAAGGTTGTTAATATTGAGATATCATGCCATTTGCTGCTGCTCTGTAACTGCTTTAACCTGTGGAAGGTTTTAGCCATTGTAAAAAAAAAACAATCAGTGGTTTTAATGTTACTGCAGTGAACAATGTGATTTGTGTGTTGATTTGTGTAGTAAAGAACCAGTGTTTATATTGACACTGATATAAACAAAGAAAACCACAATGCATTTATTAATCTATAGACATAGTAATTACTTTTAACTTAATTTAAATGAAAGCATGCTATCCCTCTCCCATACTGATACTGTTACTTTTCTTTTTATTCACCCTTCCAGGGGGATTCCTGGTGGAAAGTGTTTTAAAAGTTTCAGACTCTCATCAAGCAAAAAGGTAAAAAAAATAAAAATAAATAAATGTATATATATATATGCGATTTCAATACCCCGCATTTGAAAGTGGCTCCCTGATGAATGCAAATATCTTTCAATATGAAAGCTATTTTAGGCTGGGCAGTGTAGTTGTAACCATCTCTTAGCTCTGTATCGAAGGAAAATTTGGTTTTATTTGCACTTTGAATATTGAGAGAGTGCTATTATGGTTGCACTTATTGTAAAGTGTTACCATAAAAATGAATAACAGTTTTCTCTTAAAGGTGCCCTAGATTCAAAAATTGAATTTACTTCGGCATAGTTGAATAACAAGAGTTCAGTACATGGAAATGACATACAGTGAGTCTCAAACTGTATGGCAAAAAATGGCAAATGGAGCAATAATAACTGACATGATTCATGATAACATGATATTTTTAGTGATATATATAGTCTTTCTAAATGTTTTATTAGCATGTTGCTAATGTACTGTTAAATGTGGTTAAAGTTACCATCGTTTCTTACTGTATTCACGGAGACAAGACTGTTGTTATTTTCAGTTTTAAACACTTGCAGTCTGTATAATTCATAAACACAACTTCATTCTTTATAAATCTCTCCAACAGTGTGTAATGTTAGCTTTAGCCACGGAGCACTATCAAACTCATTCAGAATCAAATGTAAACATCCAAATAAATACTCACGCGATTAGACATGTTGCATGACGAACACTTTGTAAAGATCCATTTTGAGGGTTATATTAGCTGTGTGAACTTTGTTTATAGCTGTTTAAGGCAAGCGCGAGCTCTTGGGGCGGAGAACACGAGATTTAAAGGGGCCGCGCTGCATAAATCGGTGCATTTTATAATGATGCCCCAAAATAGGCAGTTAAAAAAATTTATAAAAAAAAAAACAAACTATGGGGTATTTTGAGCTGAAACTTCACAGACACATTCAGGGGACACCTTAGACTTATATTACATCTTTTAAAAACATGTTCTTGGGCACCTTTAATCTTATTAAGCACAAACAGTAAGGTTTCGTTTGTTAACATTAGTTAATGCACTGTGAACTATCATGAACTAACAATGAATGACTATTTTTATTAACTAACATAAAGATTAATAAATACTGTAGCACATACATTGCTCATTGTTGATGTTGGTTAATACATTAATGTTAATAAATGAGACCTTATTGTAAAGTGTTACCATTTTTATTTATACTGTTTTTATTTCTATGGTCAGTTTGTGGAAAGGAGTTCAGTTAGGTGGTCAAAAGTTGTAGAAACTCATAAATCATGTACAGTAAGGTCTGAAGAGACTGAAATCATACAAAAGAGAAGTCAGTCAGTTGAGTTAGTGGCAAAACCTTTTACTGTACTTGAGTATTGTCTTTTACTGCATATGAATTCATAATCAGAAAGTAGAAATGAAATGATATTCATTACAAGATGATTAGTTAAAACATTTCAAATACACTTGCAGAATATTTTTTCTAGTCATGTATTTCGCCATTGAGGATTTCTTAAAAATAGTGTGTAAAAATCTTGTCTCATGAACTCAATCTTGAGTCTCGTCTCGTCTCGTGAGATACCCGTCTCATCACACCCCTAATATATACAGGTGCTGGTCATATAATCATCAATATCCAATATCCTCTAAAGCACCACTATGTCCAACTGCGTTCAGCATTCGTTTAGTGAGGTCTGATCGCGCTCTGACAACGACAGTGATGTCTCGCATTCATTGAAGTATATGCCACAGACCTCACTAAACGAGTACAGAATGCAGTTGGACATAGTGGTGTTTTAGAGGTAAAATTATATATAAATACTGTTCGGTTTCTCACACAAACCAATCATTTCGAGTCTTAGGACATCAATGTGTCGTCACGAGCCGCAGGGTTTAATTTGGATTTGTCTATGGAAGTGTTTTAGACTGTTATTCTTCGAGTTCCCATCCACTCATGTTATAAGACTGACAGATGGCAGCGGTTGCAGTTAAAAATCATCATTTGTGTTCGACTGAAGAAACAAAGTCACCTACATCTTGGATGCCCTGGGGCTAAGCAGATACACATCAAATTTTCATTTTTGGGTGAACTATCCCTTTAATAGAGAGGCGAAGGGAAGGAAAAGATGTGGTAGAAAAAAGTGTACAAGCAATAGGGATAACCGCACCCTGGAGAGGATTATGAAACAAAACCCATTCAAAAATTTGGGGGAGATTCACAAAGAGTGGACTGCAGCTGGAGTCAGAGCTTCAAGAACCACTACGCACAGATGTATGCAAGACATGGGTTTCAACCTGCACACAGTGCCAAAGCTACCAGTACCTGGTTTAAGGACCATGATATCCCTGTTCTTAATTGGCCAGCAAACTCGCCTGACCTTAACCCCATAGAAAATCTATGGGGTATTGTGAAGAGGAAGATGCGATATGCCAGACCAAACAATGCAGAAGAGCTGAAGGCCACTATCAGAGCAACCTGGGCTCTCATAACACCTGAGCAGTGCCACAGACTGATCGACTCCATGCCACGCCGCATTGCTGCAGTAATTCAGGCAAAAGGAGCCCAACTAAGTACTGAGTGCTGTACATGCTCATACTTTTCATGTTCATACTTTTCAGTTGGCCAAGATTTCTAAAAATCCTTTCATTTTATTGGTCTTAAGTAATATTCTAATTTTCTGAGATACTGAATTTGGGATTTTCCTTAGTTGTCAGTTATAATCATCAAAATTAAAAGAAATAAACATTTGAAATATATCAGTCTGTGTGTAATGAATGAATATAATATACAAGTTTCACTTTTTGAATGGAATTAGTGAAATAAATCAACTTTTTGATGATATTCTAATTATATGACTAGCACCTGTATATATATAAATGGGTTATTAATTATAGCAAATTATGCTGTATATCAGTTATTTTAAAAAATCAAGTTAATTATCTTATTGCCATGG